>NC_060244.1:305375-610750 GCF_021155785.1 Neodiprion fabricii
TGACTGGCGGCTGTAACGCGTGTGCGAAATTCAAGGGAGTACCGAGCGTGACGGTGAGTTGTGAAAATTATCATTAATGCCGTCTATGCTCGCGGGCCGCAGGACTCGAGAAAAATTTCCATCCGCTCGAAGAGCGTAATTAATATCCTCGGCGCGTGGAATCATGGGAGATAAGCATCGGGAACTTATTGCAGTATTCCTTGATGAGTTCGAGACAAACGAAAGAAGCTCCGGAGGCTTTATCGCCCCGCGAAACTTTTAATATGTTGGCAAATTTCCGAGCACAGGGAGGAAAGTAAGAGGGAAAAGAAAGATAAAGAAAACTTGATCTCAAACCGATCTACCCGCATGATTTATGCGAAGCTAAGCGTTATAAAATTCCACCTATAATAACAACGGGGGTTTAATCTCCCGAGTTTATACGACGCGGACGGTATAGCTCTCGTAGAAAAAGTTTTTCTTCCCGCAAGACTCGTCAAGTCGTACGATTAAATTCTCACGAAATTTTCAACCACCGGCTGATATCCAGCTTGCTTTTTCTTGCCGACTATTTTCTTGCTTGTCTAGGCCGAGGAGCGATCCATTGTCACTGAACAATAACCGGATTCTCTCCCCCCACCTCGTCTCGGCGCGGTTTGAACCCTTCGAAGAACCATGAGTCTTTTCTCACTGATTAGACGTCGGTTCATTACTTTCGCGTAATTGAACTTAAGTCTGTTCAAACTTTGAATATTTACGATCCATAAGTGAGTCGGGTTATAAATTCTCATCCGAATGCTGGGTGTGTCGTTACTCGTTAAGGATCGGCCGAATCTCTTCGAACAATCATAAAATACGTTGGTAAAAAACGATCAGCCGACTCCGCCGATCCCGTGGCAGAGGCCGAATCATCGAGTGTCCGACATTCCATTGATTCGAACCTCAAATCGACACTAGTCGGGGCAAGAAAGAACCCCGGTCCCACGAATATCCCCTCATCGGTTGAATTTAGTCGCCGAGGGATGAGTTTTGGAACACGGCTAAGGGGTTTGTTTTAACAAAGGGACGTATGCGCCGGCTTACACGCGTAAGGACAGCCACAGGCAACTGAATTAAGTACGATGTAATTGTAATGAAAAATATTTCTCCACCGTCGTACGAACGGCATGGCCGCTATCAGGGATTGGCAAATATTTGCGAACCGCCGCACCCTTCTCTGCGCGTCGGGTTAACTGAATATCGTAAGCGCGAGGACCCCGCGCCTGGCTAATTGCAGCTTTATTATATACGCCGAAGTTTGAAGCAGCTTCCGCAGTGCAAACTCGCGTTGTGCAAATCCCCTTGTTATTTCTCTATCCATGTATACTCCGGCTGCAGCCCTTCGTTCGTCCGTTGATTGAACGACAATTCAGTCGAGACGAGCGAGAAGAGTTAGTTTCGAGGTGCCTCGAGCCTTCCAAGCATTTTTTCACATTCGTTATTTTTCATCGCTTCGCGCCCTTTCGCCTGGATCGCGTAACCGCGTCAGAGACCGAGATTTGGCGAGTATCGGACACGCGGTGAAAGCCTGAGTTATGTAAGCGCGTGCTTACGATCGCCTCGCCCCCGAATTTGGCGAAAGCTCGGCCGTCTTATCTCGCGCTTAGGCCGAGGCTCCATTATACTCGAACCCTCGAAAATATATGGGGCTAAACTGTAAGCACAATGGTCTCGAATCACGTGTCAGACTCGCCTTTGTCGTCGCTCGGTTCTCGTTACCCCCGTTAATCGCACCATTACCGGTTCGTTATGCACTTTGTAAACGCCGAGACACAACAAACACGCTCAGGCCCCGGCTTATAATTATTATTATAGAATGTTTAGGCAACCCCTTATCAGCATTCCCGAATAAACAAGTCTGTTTTTTTTTTTCTAATTTTTGTCCTCTTCTCAGCCTCAATTCTTCCGCTCTTAATTATTCCTCTATGCGTTTTTCATTCTCCATACTCCGTTTGATATTTCTCGACTGCAAAAAAAAAAAAAAAAAATAGTAAAGAAAAAAAGAAAAATTACAATGATAAAATAAGGGATGATTCGGCGTCAGGAAGTGAGGAAGTGAGGAAGGAAAAGAGGAGGGAAGGAAGGAAGGAAGGAAGGAAGGAAGGCAGGAAGGAAGAATTGTGCATCGGAAGTCTCCCCCTTCGTTAAAACACACAAGGGACTCTGCGATGGGAGGCCAGAATCCCCGAATATTATAATAATGGGGTGCGGCACGGTGGCGGGACGCGGTTTTTGGAAGAGTTTCGGGAAGAGAGAGAGACAGAGCAAGAGAGAGAGCGAGAAAGGGAGAGAGACTTAATTTATGAAGGTCACAGCGGGTGCCGGTGACGTCTATTAATTACGCTCGGACACAGGAACGTGCAGAAGCCATCTTTGCCCCGACCGTTTCCAGTTTGCGAAACGGGTGAATTCGCGGACGTGGAAGCGCCGCGATTCTTCCCTGCAGGCTTGCCGTCTCGAGCGTTTCGTCGTGCACTTTTCATATATACACCGAGGGAAGATCCGCGCCGCTGTGAATTTCCGCCTCTTGCCTCGAGGAGCCGGCACGTACCGGGAACCCTGCAGCTTTTTAATTGCCGTCCTTGCAATTAGACTTCCGCACCTAGATTCGCCATCCCCCCGAGGCGACGAATCTCCGGACAAATCCTACGTGTCTTGCGGTTCGAGGAGCCAGCCGACTTTTTCACTAATGGGGGAAATTTTTTTACACATTTAGTTTGTTCTTGCTGATGCACCGTCTCGAGATATTCATTTAAATTCGTATACGTGGCTGGACGATTTAACGAGGTTGCAGACGAGTTGGAAAACGATGCTTTTTGGTAATTTCATCGCGAGCTGGTCGATCATTGAATATTCAACAAATTAGGATGATCGTAAGTTGCGACGATTTTGGAAGATATGCGTTAAAAAAAAAAAAATATATGAATTATAAATATGGGCTAGGATGTCAATTATTGGATTCAAATCGGTTTCACGTGGCCTTGTGGATTTTATTCCGTAATGATTTCCCTTGTCGATGAAACTGCTGTTCACAAACTAACTGAAACGAGATTCGATCGAATTCCATGTCAGCGTAAGTTTGAAAATTCTAATATTTGACGCTACTAGCCTGATGAAAAAGTGCATCTCATTTGTCGTAATAGAAACAATAAGAAATGTCGATTTTTGACTTACCAACCCCTTGAACCGACTCTATAAATAATTTTCCGGGCCATGATACGGAATTTTGTAGGTCAAAAGGAGAAAGTGTGAGAGGCGATGTTTTGCTACGAATAAAACTGAAATAGTTGGCACAGTAATTTTGAAAATATATCTATCCACCCCTCGATTTTCCATGTTTTTTATTACTCTCCCGTTTCGTCGTCCAGGCTTATCGGTGAGGGATAGAATTGCCGGGTCTTAAAGAACCAAGGAAGCTAATTTTGTTTTTCAACCGACAGTCAATACGAAGTCAGCGGATTGTGCAATTGCAGAGTTATTTGGTGTGAGAGCCGACGTTTTAATAGCCGGTGTTTGTGTTATAATTGCGGGAAATCACAAATTCCTGTGCATAAAATCTGTTCTTAAAGTACAGAAACTTGAGTTAAGGGCGAATTGCTGGACGGGCGAAAGTGGGAGTCGAGATTGGGGTGAGCTGGCACACTCAAGGGTTGAGGGACACTGGTAATTACCTACTAATTCGTAGCTTAGTGCGAACAAGGTTAAATCCCCGCTTGGAATATTAATCTTTGAACGAATTGATATAAGCACTCACTTCTCGCCTCTCTCTCTCTCTTTCTCTCTCTCTCTCTACCTACTTACATTTATCGTGGAAATTAAGCCGCGAAGCGAAGCGAGATGATTACGAAACGGTCCCGCATTTTTTTTCAAACTTCGCTACACTGCCCACCGTAGCTGTTAAACAGGACGACCGGAAATTGAACGATCGATGCCCGCGATTCAATTTGTGCACCTGTTACAGCGATTTTCGTTTTCTTTTTCCTTTTCAACTAAAATACTTCTCTCGATCGGTGTAACGAAACTACAATATGGTACCTAAACAAGGTTGCGTGGGTTGTTCGTAACGAGGCTGCTCCAGGCGAATAATTTAATCCCACCCTGCTAATGGGTTTGAAATTAGTTGGACGATTAAGAAAAGCATCTTTTCTACAACGCTCGGCGCTCTTTAATGGCTTTAAGTTTATCTCGACTAGGTCGGAAGTACGCGTAAAGTAGTTGAAGGCGCATAATCAGGATCATCGGTGGATCGCTTCGTCGATCTCCTGGTTTGCTTAGTTTTTTGTATCTGTAACGTCGCGGGGCGAATCAAGTCGACGGATTAATTGCGAAATCCGCAGCGATCGGAGTTCGAACGAGGTAAAGATTAAGTATATCGGACTGCTTATGATCCTCTTGCGATTTACATTTCCGGCCGTTGCGACCCTTCCGAGCTGCTTCGAGCCTGCCGGCCGATCGTATATTTATTAATGGACAATAAAACGCGGCGCATTATGTACCTACCAGGCGACCCAGCGTAGGTAGGTAGGTAGGTAGGTAGGTGTAACAAGCCGCTGCACCACCGCTCTCCTCGTTAAACGCTCTGATGCATGAAAACTACCGGTTTTATCTTTCCTAGATCCATTAGCCTAATGAGCGTATTTAACCACGTCATCCGCGCGTCCGAATGGTTCAACGCGCCTGCCGCTTACGTCCCCGACTCCGCGAAGGACTTTCCCCTGGTGCCAAGGATTCGATCCACCTGCTCTCGAAAAGAAGTCACAGTGTCCGAGATTGTGTGAAAGGAACACGCCCAACGATCAACTGCCGCATTCGCGATCGATTTCCTCGCTTCCTTCATGCCGCAACTTGCTGCAATCACGAATCGCCGCAGCGATGCAACAAAGATCGAATGCTGCCATTGCGAAGAAGCCTAAATCGAGCTTTCCCAAAAACTTTTCAGGGAGCATTGATCGGGGTGCATCCCTGCGACGGATGCGAGGAGATTAGGAAGACGGAGGTGCCTTCGGGGCTCCGGGCTTTGTTCACGCCGGCGTTGCACGAAGGTGTTACTTTCGGTCGCGGATGATAGCGCACGGCTCCTTCCCTCGGCTTTGTTCGGGTTCGCCCTCCTCGTATACCGATGTCACCGCGCTGCGGTGGGTGGCTTAATTAAATCGAGGGACGTGACAGGGGGTATACGCCGCGTTTGTCTCGCTCCGGCAACAATAAGGCTGTATCAGTTTACCCTCCGACGCTGCAACATCGACGCGACGCGACGCGACGCCAACGGCAGCGCCGTCAAAGATACATCATCTTCTGGAACAATGAACGAGGGGAGATACACACGCTCCGTTCGGTCCTCGTTTAAATTGAACGGCATTGCGAATCGATGCTCCGATCGGCTCTCTAAATGCGAATACCGGCAACGGTTTGCATCTGGAACTCTGAATTGCAGGACGGGAGGGCTTTGATGCCGCGATAAAACCGTTTCAATTTCTGCGGACAATTGGCGCAACGCTTCTCGAAATTCACCAACGGCGTGGGAAATGGCAGAATTTTATCGCTACGTAACTCGGTGAAAACGGAGAAAATTGGCCCCGTTTTTTAATTGATAAAATTAAACCGACTCGTTGCTTTAATATTGTGAATTACCGTAACGAAAATTAAATGCAACATAACAGTTCGAAATCTTATCAACAGCGGGACGTGAAGCGCGCAATTTCTCAGGGCCAGCCTCGATTCGAGCGGACATTCCGAATCCGCTGATGAACGTTCGCACCTTTCTTTTTTTTTATATTTCAACTAATATAGAGAGAAGGAATTGGCCTCTGGACCGCGGACGACCCTCTTGGGAATTCGAGCGATTTCAATGATTCAGACGGTCCTTTCCTGGTACTGAAATATAAATTTATCATCGACCCGCGCCACGGTAAGAATGTGGGAACTGTGACTCGCCTGAAATTTCACCGTGAGAACGCAGCGCGTCCCAAAAAGTAAACGTAAGAATCTAGGTATTTTTGTGCAGCCACTTCATTTTCGTATCCACCGCCTTTTTCTTCTTATTCCTTCGATTCCGAAACTTTTACCGCTGTACAACTCTTCGAAAATAGCTACGGGATGAATTATTCACGGTATAATAAGGAGATTGGGACCCGGTACAAGTCCGCATGATTTTCGCAGCTCTTCGTCTCCTCGTTTCCCGACACGTACACGATTATTTCTCCGAATCGTTCGGAAAGATCACTATCACAGATCATTAGTGCTGCGTAGGAGAGTTTGGCTCTTATTGAACAGAGTTTGAGCGTGAATTGGTTGTAAAATTTTACACAGCTTGCTAAAAGACATTGAAAAACTTTTAAATTCTTCAAAAACAACCCTGCAGTCTCTTGAAAAAATTTCTTAATTACGATGCGTTAAAGTTACACAGTCAAGTTTCGCCCAGGCACTCCATCACGCTGGATTCTAAAGAGACGTGGAAAAAAAATTCACTAAGCGAATCGTATTCGGGATAAAATTGAGCAGCAGACGTGCATCCAGGTCATCAAGATGTAAATGCGAGGTATTCAGTGGCGGCTCGGCGCACATCTTGATTAGTCCATGAAGAACAGAGCAACGGGAGTACGAAGTCGATTAAAAAATATCGAAACAACGTGTCAATGATTGTCGTCGGTTCAGCTACTGACGATGATTGACACTGTGATTTCAACGACACAAGAAAGCTTGTAGCGATATTTTCAAAAAATGATCAACGTAGAATAAAAAAAAAATACGAATAAAAAAATACAAAACTCATGGTTGGTATAAAATAACAGAATAAATCGCACGTCGTTTCCGAGAATATAGAAAGCCACGTTGAAGCAAAGGTCAAGTGACTTGTCAGACTTGTTGGTGTTCGATGGTTAATCGCGGCAGGATCAAGGAGAAGTCTGTGTGAAAGCTTTTGGATTCTGACATTCGTGGAGGTGGTAGACGAATATCGAGTGGCTGATCGCGGGGGCGTATGAAGAGTGCGTAGGTACCCTGTGCCCCGGAAAAGTGTAAGCCGGGGCGGGCGGAATGAGGGTGCACCACGTTTAAGGCCGTCGTGACCTCCCGACTGACGCAAGTTGTCTCGCTAACGACCCGGGCCTCGTTAATTGCGAAAGTTATCGTCCATTGAAGTCCGCAATCCTTCCAACTTCCCCCCCCCCCCCCCCCCCCACGCCCCGTGTATTTCGAACCCTTCGAGCGAGGGCTACTGGCCTCGACGCACACGCGTGTCTACCCCCTCCCCATCCCCATCACCCTTCTGCGGAATATCGCGTCGTGGGGATAAAAAAAATTAACACAAAGTCAAAAGCTCGAGAAGGCTCTATTCACCGAGTCGTATCGCGCGCTCTGTGGTGGTTCATCACTTTCAAGAGGACGTAATACATTTCGGAGCAAAGGGTAATTAACTTTCGTGAATTTTTTTCATTCGCTTGCGCTGATTACCGCGCGAATCCTTTCGTCAAGATCGACAATTGTTCGCACAGGACATAGGTATATACATACTATTCGACAAGGATCAAGACGAGCTTTCTGACGCGGAGTAACGTCGCGCCTCCCAACGTCACATGGTGTCAGCTTCGCTTCTACGTCCCCGGTGCACCGTCTGCTATTTGGCTGAGTTATCGTCTCTGCCGAGGTCGCGTTTCCGTCGTCGCGTCCAAGTGATTTGCATACAGGCCAGATCTCCTTCTCGAATCTCATCTCCTATCCTCTCCTCGAACGTCCAGCTCGTTCGGGGTGGTAAAGAGAATCTTCGAACGTGGATTTTGAAGAGGTTCGCATAACGCTGCTACCAATTCGGAATCACGATCAATGTATTCCTCGCCCTTTGACTCATACGAATATCTCGAAACAAGCCTTCGGGCGTGCGAAGAGATCGTATACCGCGATATTGCGAACCATGCCGACGACGTGAATCTCTTAATACGGATTTCTCCGATTGGGGCGACGAGACAAAAGCACCGAACCGTGTTTCTTGCGTCCGATGTTAGGGAGGCTGAGGGTTAACTCGAGGCGAAGTCCACCTGTGGATTTCGTCCCTAGTAGGCGGATCTTGGACGTGACGGAGACCGAGCAGTTGGCACTGACCGTAACTAGTGATGAGAAGCTAATTAACAGCCTCGGTAAACAACGGACGAACGGTTATATACACGCGGCTCCGTGCCGCGAGGTCAATTCATCCTCAGAAACCGCTTGGCACTATTGGTCCCTCGGTCTGCGGTTAGGCCGGCTGCCCCTTTCACCTTGCCGGTTGACTAATAATTGATCGACGTTGCCCAGAGTCGACTAAACTGATTTCGACACCCTCGCGCAGAGAGGACGAAACGGTGTTTAGTCCTCGCGTAGAAACAGCATAAAGCTGGGAATATAAGTTATAATTGAAATCCTTGTGTCGTGGGCGGATTATACGCGACGGTTATACACCCCGAGGCGGTGGTTAATTCTCCATTTTATTGTTTCACGGGAGGTCAACGGGCCGTATAGAGTTCAGGTTTCGCGGTACCGCGACAATGTTTTTGCCATACGTATGTATTAAAAGTTGCTAACGCGAGAATATGAGTTTTCGAGGAAAATAGAGGGTGAAAATGACAATAGATTTACCGGTTTGATACCAGCCGCAGCAAGTTAATTACTTTTCATTTCATACCTTTTTTTTTTGCGCAGTCACAAACAAGTGACCATAATTGGTGCAAGGGCCGAGATCTCGGGAAACTTTGGCAGTTCAATTTTCAATCAACAATCGCGTGGTTCGGGATTGAGAATTATCATATCTACTGGCTGCAGAAATATCTACCGGATCGAATGACGTGGTGGAACTGACGGATGAATGGCAGGACAGTGATTGTTTTAGATCTGAATCGTACAAGCGGTTCGCCACTCGTGCCCTTGACGAAACTTGAACCCCTTTTCGTTGGAAATATCAGACATTTTCAATTAGCGATAAGGCGAATTTTGACGTTTGTCAACCGGCTGCGGGAAAACGGGAGGTTCGTTTCATTCGGCGTAAAAAATCACGGCGATACCAAATCGGGATCGCAGACGTGGAAACAAATTCAATGGAACGAATCCCTTTGTGCAGTAATTGATCAAAGAAATCCATTAAGCCAACCATTTGCGAATTAGTAAAAACGAAAAAAATGACGTCGACACGTACTCTTTAATGTGAAATTTTTGGATAACGTACGTGCTGCACTTGATCTTTGCAACCCTTGTGAATGGTTCGAGGAGCAAATTGTTGTCAAGGATGGCTCAATGTTATCCATTACCAAGTATAGGCGGGGGGGAATTTACGATCTAATAAGGAAGGGAACCGCGTTCTCCGATCTATCTTAGACACTTCCGATCTTCCCTCTCCCATGGTCTTACCCACCGTCGATCCCGGAGGAGCCGCGATAGCTATACCTACTAAAGTACGCTCTTTCCGCAAGACCACCTTGAACCGATTAAACGACGTATAATCAATCAGTCGAACCTGCGCAGCCGATCGCGAGTTTATAACTTTAGCTTATCTGGGTGAATCGAAGGGAGAAAGAAGCGATTCTCATCACAAATCGCAGACGGCTGTATTACATATTTTTCGAATTACGTTCTGCACCTGAAATTAGCTAAAGTGAGGGATAATTGTTTTAAACTGTTATGATATTACAGGGGTAAAACGAAAGAGAAATCGTTTTTACCTCATTTTCATTCTACCAAACTGTCGCCGAGCACGTTATTAATATACATTAAGCAGAACGACATTCATTCCAGAAGCACTTTGGCCTCCTACCTTTACGCGATCGGGGTGAAACCAGAGTAAAATATTTTGCCGTCGATCAATATCGTCTCTCAGAGGTGAAATTCGGTGAAAGCTGGATTTAAATACTACCCGTTACCAAACATATATTTAATAAAGAACAGAAATGAGCCTTGTACAAGCGTGTGCTTGTCGGTGTGAAGAAACGATACACACGTGTTTCATATTATTATTGGCGTCGCTTCGATAGCTTGGTTTTTAACTTATCCAGAATTATCGCGGTGCAAGCTGCCGCAGCTGCATTGCGTTATCGCCGCATCACCGTGTTGGTGTAATTTTTGCTACATGTGACCTGATTGAATTTTTCACTCGTCACTCGTCAAAGAGTGCCTGATTTTATCGACGCAGGGTACGAGTGAGATTTGTCGAAAAATTTGAAACGCGGATGAAAATCGCACCGCACACGATACCATACAAATACAGCGCTCATGTGTTATCGAAACGTGGCATCGGACCAATTAGGTCAACGAATTTTTCTCTCTTCCTTTGAATCGATTCCCAATCGAATACCGAACATGCTTGAAAATGGACGAAGCGAAAAAATGAAGAACGAACTTCATCGCGAGTTTCCAATTACCGAACTTTTCCAACCGGCAGGAAATCGAAGGCCTTATTTTTATTAATTAATAATCTTCACCGCTTGATTATACATTATATATGTACCTCCCTAAGGCCTGTCGACGAGCGTGTCGTTATGTATATATATATATATATATATATATATATATATATATATATATATATATGACGACATATAAAATTTTTTTTTTGCTAATTAATTCAATGCTTGACTCACAAAAAGCACAGAAATCATTTATGTGATATTTTTAACCTTTATATTTATGTATTTGTGCTTTTTGTGAGGTAAGTATTGAATTAATTAGCAAAAAAAAAAATTTTACAGTCTCAGGTTAACAGAATTAAAGTAATTTTATATAAAAAATAATATAAATATGGCATATGATATTTTTTTGTACTTTTATTGGAAAACATTTGAAATTTTTGATCAGTATTATGTTTGATCGCTGATATCTTTGAAACGGTTGATCTGAGGAACTTTGATCTTCGGACGTTTTTTGTAGAGCGTGAAATTTCCTACAAATCTCTTTTTTTAGATTATTGTTACGATAAACCGTTCTAAAGTAATAAAAATTCAAAAATGAAAAAAAAAATTTACCGTGTTATTTAAATGGAAAATAAAGAAATGGATCGAGGCAAACCTTTCTATTGATATTAAGAGCTCATATTGGCGCCAAAATTTATGTTTTCAGATATACTATTAATTTTTGGACACCATAAGAAAAAAAAATCGTCTTTTTTTGAAACACCCGAACATATATATATATATATATATATATATGTGTGTGTGTGTGTGTGTGTGTGTGTATATATATATATATATATATTACCATATTGATTTATATCACTCGAGCTGTTCCATAATAAGATTCCAGAAACAGACTAGTGGGGGGATAAAAATGGAAAATTAATTAAACAGCGAACGAGGCTACGAAGCACGAGGCTTGTTTCTGAATCAGTGGCACGAATACGCACAACAAGATTCATCGGGTACCTACAAGCTTCCGTATCACCCGAGCATCGTCCCACTTGTTCGCAGATACTTCCGCGTCATGTTTCCTTATCGTTGCGGATCTATTGACCAGGTGGACCGTCACTCGAGCCTTGCGATCGGTTCTTTCGATATCAATCAGCCCGGGAAGTCACCTACTAATTAGACACGCACTGGTGCAGCGGCCTTCTGTGTTTCAGTCAAGGGAGCGAAATTCACGTCTAACGATTAGTTCGAAACCTTGCCAAATGTGTGGGAGTTGCGTAAAATGAATATTCGGCTTCGAATCGGCGCGGATAATTATAATCCGAGCGGTTCAAGCGGAATCACTTCGCGGCTCGTGTAATAACTCGAGGTGTGCGAGTGGCGTCGGTGACGCGAATACGCGGCGTGTCATTCGAGTTGGACGGCTGATCGATGAGCTCGTTACAGTTCCATACGACGATTATGGATGCCCGGGTGATGAAGCACGCGCGCAAGCACACCGGGCTTCCGCACGCAGCACGCAATAGCCGAGGTATACACGCGTGTAAGCTACGCCCGGTGTAGGTAGAAGCTGCGTAATCGAGTGACGATCGCGCGGCGTTTGAGGCGAATGATAATGCTAACGATCGTGCAGCCGTGGTGCAGGAGCAGCTCGTTTCAGGAAGGCTAGGCTGAAAGAGGCGCGCTTTCACAAACTAATTGCATGCACTTACCTACGCCGACCGGACCGCGGGAACTTAGCCTCCTGATTACTGTAGCGGGAAGTCAGCTATGATAATGATTAGATGTCGCACCGGCACCCGTGGTAGCGATAATGTACGACGTCAGCCGACGCGATGCGCCGCGACGCCAAACGTCGACGTTTATTACTCACTCGATTGTCAAGTGTCGGGGGCACAATCGGCCGTGAGTAAACCTCGGACGAACTTTCTCCCGACTCTACTGACACTCGCAAAAACTGATTGGCCGTAGGTATGAAGAAATTTGCCGAACAAGTACGTTCGTCTTACAAGGCAGGCATCCCAGGTCGATCTCTCCGATTGGTTTCTTTTGCAATACGTTAAAGTACACTAAAAACTAAGCGACGCGTATTTTTTTTATCTGCCATTAAACACCTTGAGGGGCTGAAACCACTCTTCGTACTGAGGCATGTCAAAGGGCGATTTGGCAGATTCAACCACGGGAAATTAACATTTTTTAACCAAACCAACTGGAAAAGTTTTCTCGTAACGACAAATGAAAATTTGTATTTTCTCAATTAGCAGAAGAAAAAAAAACCTGCCAAATAGCCCCTTGACATGCCTGAGTTTGAAGGGTGGTTTCACCCCGTTAAAGTGTTTAATGGCAGATAAAAAAAAAATTAAAAAATACGCCTCGCTTAGTTTTGAGTTTACTATAACATATTGCAAAAGAAATCATGTCCGAAAGGTCAACTCGCTGCATTGGTCATTTTCCAAGGCTCGGTTACGACGTTTTGTTGCCTGCAAGATCATTGCGTCGGTAGAAAGTACGGATCCCGGCTCGCTGTTGGAAGGAATTTTAGCCGAGAACCGCAACCGGTTAAATCTGGAGACGTCGAAGAGCCGAGATTAGGGAGGTGCCCGGTCCGTGGGAAATGCACGTGCCGTCCGAAGGAGCGTCGGCACGGCGCGTCGTTTTTAGGATTTGGTCCTTTACAAGCCCGCATCGCTGCCTGCGCCTCCGATGATAAGGGGCTTCGTTTTCCAATTTTGGACATAGGCTCACGTCCACGCTGAGCGATCTGTAAACCCGGAAATGTTTGCTTCGGTGAAATTACACGCCTGTTGGAGTGACGGGACAAGGGAGCGAGGGAAGAACGATCGGTTTCTAAGTTTCCCGGTGAAATCGGGACCCTCGCAAATGAATATCGTCGCGGAATAATTGATCAGGGATTGCCGCAGCGCCAAGACGGTTTTAATTGCCACACGCGGGTAACCCTCTTTGCATTTAAACAATCTACGTCACGTGAATCAGAATGACTGGGATATTTTCATATTCTCCCTGGTCAAGAGGTGGGCGGGATAACTTCGCTCGATTCAAATTTCGTTGGTATAAATTCAGGGAGGAAGGGAAAAACCGGGCACGTTGCGGGAAACTGAATACAGCGCGTCGCGTACCCATCTCGTTTTGGATTTCAAGTCCTCCTCCGATCCCTGATTTACAGCCGTCGCAATTAGCTGTTTAAGGTGTTTAGTTTCGGGACAAACTTAATATCGTGAAACGCGGCTGTGCTCAGAGGTTCGAAACCGAACACGAAACGACCGGGACTCTCGGTTCTGCGATGTTAATTTGACGGAACACCGGTCTCGTCTCTTCCGACGGCCATCAATTATACCGTACACCGTAAACAAATGTACCGACGTAGAGACAAGTGTTCAGTTTCAGCTCTGCCGGTTTCTGTCCGGTTCGATTATTTCGGTAGGTATCCAGTGTCGCCTCACCTTTGACTCCGATCACCGTTCCGCTGATCATTCGGATTCTTATCGGCCCAGGTAATCGGGAAGGCCTCATTACCGGAGAATTCCCGCTGCGAGCAGCCTCACACTGAGAATTATATTAACCAATAACCTCCGACCAAGCGTATTGCGTATACAGGTACACAAATTTGCACGCTGCGATCTCTTCGTAGGTATGTATATGACTCAAGAAACATACGTGACAAAGATCAATTGCGGAAGATTTCCGGCAGAGAGAACCGTTAAAATATAGTATGTATAATATTTTGGGGCTCAAATATGCCTCAAACACAATGAGCAATAAACAATTGCCGGCATTAGTCGCAGTGTCCCAACAGTACGCCGGAAAGAAACGAAATTTCTGCACAGCGGAAAGCTCTGCCCGTGACAGATTCAATTCCGACTTGCAATCCCGTGACGCTTGGGGATGCAGGATGGGGTAATTTTTTTCAAATCCGCATGTCCACGACAAGTTGGAGCGGTGGAGCGTGTACCATAAAAAATCGTTTCTAATTTACTTGAAGTGGCTTTTGACCGGAGCTAAGCATCGTACGACATAACCCGAGGTTACGAAGGTCTGAGAATTGGTGCTGAGCCGGCTTAACCGCCCCCCGGGCGTTTCGCGCCGATAGCCGAAGTGGAATCGGAATTAGTGACCGCACGAAACTGGGCACGAATATTCCATTAACTTGGAACCCGCGAATACTTTCCTCCTCCGACTTCGTCCGGTTTTAGGGAATAAGAAAACTCCGCCGCGGTCCGAGGTTACGTGTCTGGGTTTAAAACAGTGCGACGGATTTTCCCAAATATGGTCGATCCGGGTCGTGGGACCCGGACAGTCTCGTTGCGGCTTAGTCAGGGTATTAGGAATAATAATTTAGTAGTGGTGGTAATATTTATTGACACTGAGAGATGTCCGTTTTACACGTAAGATTAACAGAAGAACCACGAGAATAGAGCATAGCGGTCGCAGAGTGCGTGCAGAATTGCGCATGCGGTTGTAAAATATATATTATACAAAATAAATTAATTACAAATGATTCGGTTGAGCTAAATTAGGTTAAAAGCTGCCAATTAAGATGACTAAAGTAGGAGTGAGCTTGAGTGGAGCAAAGTAAGATGAATAAAAATAAAAATGTGATAAAACGGGGTGAAATAGATAAAATAGATATAATGGGCGGAGGAAAATGCATTACGGGGAATTTTTAAGTAGAATGCAAGACTGACACGAAGCGTTTAACCTGGGAAAGCTAATTTAGAGGAAGACATCGGGTCAACATTTGACCGCCGTCACCGGCCACTCTCTCGAATTTTGAAGCGAGGCATTCTCCCCTTGTCTAACAATCCCTAATTCGGCGTATTAATTGGAGAAAAATGGTGGCTCGAATCTCGGTAATTTTTCCCCCACCCGTCGGTATTTCGGTAGATTGGAATAAAGCGAGACCCGACGGAACACCGATTTCGGGCCCGATTGCTCGGAGTCGAAGGTCTCGTCGCGACAACCCGAGGTCATTATAAACACGCTCGATTGACCCTTTCGGGTTTTAACCGTATCCGCACCCGGCCGGATCTCTCTATGCCAAGTAATCAGACCTTTTACCGAATTGTCCGAGTGTCGAGATCGGGGCGCTCACGGGAAGATCTTTCCCGCCTCGGGGCTTTCAGCATCGAGGCGCGGTTTGATCCGCGGTAAAGAATCGTCGGGAATAATTTTCGCAGCCGCGTCGGCTATATTTGAAATTGCGCGGTCGAGGGAGAGGCGCACGTTTCCCATCGGGACGCCGGGTAATTGGAGTTTGAAGTAAATATAGCCAGGACGTTGAAGCGGTGCGACGTGAAATTGCACGGTTAACGTGAATCAATTATACCAACTTCCAAATGAGATTCAATCCGATTTTGTAATCGTTATTTCATCGAGTCAGTAGGTACCTCATATTCATCTTCTCAGCCAGCTGCAGCCTGGCAGCCGGCAGTGAGAAATTCTGCCATGAAAATGTCTCTCCTACCCTGGGATTCGTGCCCGACGTTCCTGTGCAAACTCTCCCTCCCTCCCTCCCTCCCAACCTCACTCACGCGCACACACGGGTCCACCTGTGTGTAACAACTATTCAAATTATCCGGCACATTTGAATTGCATATTTCAGAGTTGGTTAAGGTAAACGAAGAAGTAATTAGGCGAATGTGCTCGAGATCCGGACGTCTGCGATCCGACGGAAAGACGAGGCCGAATAGACGCTGCGGGAAAACGATGAGAATATCAACTCGGTCGAATATTAAATTCTAGCACGTGCCCGCCCTCCGCAGAGTCGAAGCCTCAGAATGTCTAATGCGCCGGCCCCGCTTTCAATCTTCGATTTTTTTCTCTCCCCTTTCCCTGAGACTGACCCCATTTTTCGCGAATGCATTCTACCCACTACTACGACGGATCGGAATCGCCCGACGGTGGTCGACGGTGAGTTTTTCTACCCGATTTTCACGCTTTGATTACCGATATCTTACCGATTTCTGTGCAATACCTCGGAACTTCGGAGAGGAGAGACGGAGGAAATTTAGCGAGAATCGTGGAAGGTAGAACGGAAGGGAAAAAGGGATGTTGACGAAGAGACGGAGCGGATAGAAGGAAAAGTTTTGGCTGACGTCGTAGAAACGCGGGAGTTTGAGGGATGATGATGCGGGGAAAACTCGCACCTATTACACCCTCGAGAATCGGTGTGGGCGCGGTACAGGATAAGAGCCCGGGGACGGGTTCAGCCACGGGCTAATTAAAGTGTCTTTCCAAACTTTGCTCAGAGATTGTGATTTTACGTTACAGACTTGGGATCCGACGAAAAAATTGTCAATGTTTCAAAAACTATGCTATTTTGGTGCAATCGCGGTTTTTCGTACCGTTGGAGGGACATACTTTTTAATTCTGCACCAAAATAGAGAACCGTTTGATCTCTCCGGCAGACGAGAGATCACCCACTCGTTACTCCGAGAGACGCCTTTGAGATTGAACCAGAGGCTGGAATGATTGTCTCACACTTGGACGCCCGAATTGGCCGCAATTAAAGTTAATATAAGCGGAGTTGTTCGTTGCTATAAGCTACGGTGACGCGCGGTTCAGGCATCTCTGCAGAGAGAGGAATGGATCGAGAGACGAGAGACGAGAGAGGGGGAGAAATACGAACGTCAAGTGCATACGGTAGGAAAATAACACCAAGTGTCCGATACGATGCTCGTAATGATTTAATATTTCTTGGCGTGAAGATGGGATCGTCACAATATGTTCTCCAAAGTGTATAAAAGTGCTGCCACATTTGTTTTTCTGTTTTTTTTTTTTTTTTTTTCAACCATAAAAACCGATTCTCATATTTATCCGTGCGTAGCCAACAGCAGTATTATTATTATACCCAGTACCAAACCGTATATCGATGATAAATTTAAATTATAATCGTACCGGTAATATATTTAAGTTATAAGCGTGACTCTTATAACTTAAAAGGGTTGCGGAAATAATAATTCCTGAGTCTCAACGACTTGGGTTGATGTAGAAACGATACTAAAACATTATATTAACACCAATTACAAATAATTACATAAATAATAAATAAAATAATTATAACACTTATAGTCACCTAAATCAACAACAATGTCGGTTTTGACGATCGGGATTATAGGCTTAGTTGACAATGAAAAGAATAAGTTTACAATATAATTTACAATATATTTTACTGAGTATCCACTATAACACTAGTGGATGTCTCGAGCGCCTGTCAATCACTCCCCTCTCTCCCGAGGCGATGATTCCGCGATGGTCACTCTTGCTTATCCTTTCCGTAACCCGTTCAGCGTGTTTGTTGTTTTTCAGAGATAAGTTTGAGTAAACAGGCCGCAAACTTACATATATTTCCGGAGAAAAGCGATAAGATCGAAGAAATAGAAAAATATTCAACGTGGTGATAAATTTTACCTCCAGTTTTTTCCACCTGCCTTCGCAGAAAATACCGAGATACGTCTGTAACTTTGCCGCGTTGCATACATTTCTACGTAGCCGGTACCCTTACGCTCGAGGGTAAAATCTTCCAGAAAGCTTTGTATTATATTTCAAAGAAGAAACGAAAAATAACAATGATCCTTTCGGTTGGACGAATTTCTCACTGAAATTACAAGACAAATCGAAAATGAAAAACGCAAATTAACGAACTCACGCTCCGGCAATTTAATTTTCACCGAGCACGTTTCCTTTTTTCAACTTTTCAATTCACCTTTATAGCAACTGAAACTGCATCACCATCAGTCTGTGCAGCTGCAGGCACTAAAGGCGAGGCTCGGCGAGCTTTCGGAAGCCTTGGAACCACTTGAACAAAACTTTCGACAATTTCCTCGAGTTTGGCAGGTTGACGATACTGCGAGAGGGCAGGGTGGAGATATTTTACGGCGGTCCGGAGACGGGGAAAGGCGGGGGGTAATGGGGGTAGGACGGGGCGCATCGTAGCTTTTGTGCCAAACTATGCATGTAATATGCAGGATCATTTTAGCCCCGGCAGGCTGAGCCTCTTGTGTACGTCAAATTACCGCTGCATGCTGCGGCGGTACGAGAATGTTGAGAAGGTTGTTCAAGCCGAGACGAACCTCCGGAACCGCTTAGACTTTCCGACCTTAACGGCTACGAGCACTTCACTCTTCGCGAGCCGTCGAAGAGGCGAAATGCCGAATAAAATAAATCAAACGATCCCAGAAACAGTCAGTCGCATTTTGCAGGCATGTTAATATTCTGCTAACCGAAGTGAGGAATTACCGCTGACCAATCCCTGAAAATTCTCGATCTTGAACATTTCATTTTCAGAATTCTTTTTTTCTCTTCTTTATCGCCGGTAAGTTCAATTCTCTGTGTAAGGAATTTCGTCTCTTGTACAATAAGGGAAAAAAGGGAGCATTGAAATAATAAAAGCTGTGCAGTATCCATTTCCTCCTACGATTTCTCTCCTATTCAGCTTTTTCTTTCTCTTTTTCTATTTGCAAGCACGCTCACACGCTTCATTGGAAAAGCGTTTAGATTTTTGCAACGGTCCATTGCAAACCTCGAGATACTCGAGAGCATCGTGCACGCGGTAGTAAAAGCTTGATAAAATACGGAGTTAAAAAAGCATCAGGGAGTGGAATATTCATTCGAACGGTGACAACGGCCCTCCAAGGGAGTCTCCCTGACTTTTTATCGGCATCAACCAACCGCACGAACAACGGTGCATTGGTTATCATCCGGATTCGCATCCGTGACTTTTGAGCTAGGAAATACATTTCGCCATCCGACGTGACACGGAACTATAAAGTTAACGAGCATGAATGTACGGAAGCTTTTGAGCTTGCGGCACGCATAGTTCTATTCGTTGGTAAGTGTTACGCGAGTGAAAATGTTGTAACATTGTTGAGGAGAACGTTGGTACCTTATCGTCGGCTATGATTTCGGCAAATCAAGTATACTGTAATTATGACGAGAACCGAGATCCGCTAACGTATCGCCAACACTGCAAGCTCGAGGAAAGAATTAGCGCTACGCTTTGCATTTGGCGGTCGCAGTCGCCACGTATAAGGTATTCTAGACTCGGTGCGCTAATTACCCGCATTTGTCATTGTCTTCTAGCCGCTTTCCCACTGATTACTCTCGTCGCTGACGTAAACTTGGAAACGTCACGGCGTCGCGCCAGCTCGCCGGTAATCAAAACCAAACGACTCTGAGCCCCCTCTCGCGGCAGGGCAGAAATTTCGGTTATGCAAATCTTACCAAATGTCACTTTCCACTCGGCGTACACGTATTTCACGAAACACGCGCTCACTCGGCTCGCCTCGCGCCTATTTGCTCCCGGAATACTGGCAGGAATTCATCTGCGAGGGAGAGAAAGAGCGGCGAAATTATTACGCAGCTGGCGAAATTGGAATGGGGAAAACGAAAGCAGGTAACAAACCTGGATAACTTTATTCGTGTAGTGATTAATGATTCAAAAATTTCGTCCACATCGTCGGTTTGTTTTTAATATCTCGACTTTGTTTCCGCTTCAAACCTCATCGGCGATATAAAATGAAATTCAATAAGTGCACCGAGGCGTGATGTAGCGTAGAAAAAATCTGTAAAGAAAAAAGTAACAAAACAGAAGTAAAGCGGAAGAAAAAAAAGATATTAAACAAAAAATAAGAACAGTGCAGCAGCTTAATTAAAACGATAAAGTTCGCCGACGAGTGGGAAAGAAAAACAAACCCACTTCGAACTCTCGCGCGTGCCTTGATTGATGGCTGTGTTCACGGTAGAAAAACAACCCCGGTTACAAGAACAAGGATCAAGGAGCGGTGTTCGGATTAGCCGTGAGTCGAAAAACACAGGAAGCAGAACTGATCGGTGGTCGCTCAACGATGCGCTCGGTTTATTTGCAAGTATCGAACGGAAGATTTATCCAAGTCCAGGAATGTCTTTTTCACCCGTCCCCGCGCCTCTCGTTATTATTCATGAACAATTTCCTCGTACCAGGTAAAACCGAGTCGTTTGTCGCCTCCGCGCCTCGAGCCGTACAGAGAAACCGTGCCTGCTATCATCGCCCCAAATCGTTAAGGCGGGCATAACGCGGCCCGCGATTCAGTCTCGGGACCATATTTCGATATTTCACCACGTTCCAGGAGGTGCTGGAATCCCCTCATCTTCCGCCCTCGTTTCACCGCTTACGCCCTCGCATAAAAGAGGGAAAAACCTAGCTGGCGGGCTGCCGGTGCACCTATAAGTTTATCCGGAGCTCCGGCTCTTTCCTACCGAGAGCCATTATCTATCCTCTCATCGCCGATCGTAAGTTTCGAGATTCGATTTTTATTTTCTCTCTTCTTCTTCTTCTTCTTCTGCCTCTCCTCTCTCCGCTCGAACACGGAGGAACGCATCGATCCCGTTGCTGATTAACTTTAAACTCAAACGCGATCGTGTCAACTCCGAAAACCGCTGCCGCAGCGGTGGATACGCGCATTGGGATAAGTTTTGGCTTATACAAATGTCCCGCTAGGTATGCAGATGACCGGCAACCGTCTAAAGTAAACAAGAACCAATCCCTGAACAAATTAGAATGACAATTGCATCTCCATATACATCTCGTTCGAAATCTGCATACATAGAGTTAAGTCGCTTCTCTCCTGTATGCGCAGTTGGTTATTGTTATCCGCACAGCGCTGATTCTGTTAATTTTGTCGCGACTTAATAACGCACCGAGACGATTCAAATCTCTGAATTCATACGGACGGTGATGCTTGCCTGAACTTGTTTCAAGGCTTATCAGTCGATGCTTTATAAGCTTTTCTCCTGTGTCATTTATTTATTTTGCTGGTACAGAAGTCCGAATCGAACGTGAAGAACTCACGATTAAACCGAATCATTGAACGACTACGCACACCGTACACTGGGATGTAGATGATTTTTTTACACCGATGTAAGTGCACTCATTGAATGTCCGATGCGAAGCAGGCGAGTTTGACTCACAGACTGAGCAAAACTTGAAGAGCAACCGTTCCTCAATTACAGTTTAATTAACTACCGCTTAATACCAGCCGTATCTGTAGCTGGTTTGCAGATTAATATACCGCGAGGCGGAACGCACTCATGGGTGCATTACCGCGTAGTATTGAATAAAGGAGGAAAAAAACATGTATATACACGTACATGTAAATGAAAACGAAAGTCCCGATTGATGCCTTTGAAGTTAATTAACACTTGAAACCGGTATGCTTTTGCAACGTGCGCGGACATACGTATAGGTATGTACATTCAAAGCGTGTCGAGCGCCGTTTCGCAGTTGACGATAACAGTTTGGTAATTATTATTAAACGCGTGTTTATTAACCTCGTTCGTAAATTGCATTATGTATATAATGGTGGAATATTTAATCGGGCGTCGTCACTTTTTATCGGACAATGCGCACGTGTTTCCGTGTACCCGAAAGTGCTGTCAAAATATTCCAATGCATAATAGAGGAGGTGGTATTATACCTGCGTACTAAAGCCATCCGGCCTGGAGAGCCGGGGGCGCTGAATCGCAGTGCAGAAATACGCGCTGCACGTTTGCGAAAATTAATCGTCCCGCGGTGATACGACGCCGGCTATACGGTAATTTCAGGGGACAGAACCCGCGCGTTACACGTACAGGTTGAGGTACGCGGTCAATTAATAAATGACCTCTCGTAAACCGTCCTACACCCTCCTCGGCCCCGTAAAAACTTCATCAAAACGCCGTGCTCGTACCCGCCGAGCCTGTAGTCAAACGGGTTTGACACGGATTCGTGTTTTATTAACGAAAAACGAACACCCTCTATTCACCTGTCCCTGTTGAACTGTCGAAAGCGGGGAAAATCGATGCAAGCCCTCCATCCCGGATATCCGGCATGTCTGGCTAGTTTTTAATGCGTTCTCTATTTATATTTCATCGAACTTCTTTTCCGAATAATATAATATTCCGATGAGTTATAAACGAGTTATGTAGGACTGGCGAGGTTGCAGCAGCTGCGATCAAATTGCACGCATCAGACTCTCTTCGGTTAGACGCCTATCAGCTGCACGGTCCGCTTAAAACTTACTGCAAACTAAAAAATTACGAAATGAAGACTAAGCAAATGCAGCTGCAAAGTTGATCCAGTTAAATTGGGTCAAAGCAATGTACCCAGAATATACCGAAACGAATAAAAATCGACAGATTCGCACGAAAAGAGCTGTATTACCAACAACATGTGGAATCAGCCTGTACGTCTCGAAAAAAAAAATAACTTCAACCGTAACAGGTCGCTAGACACGTCAACTTGGCTAAAAACTGTTAAACGAACTCCCTTTAGCTGCGTAAACCGTGTTCAAGCATGATTATTCCGACAGTAGGGGTCTCCAAACACTACCGATGGAAATACGAGCAGTGGAAAAAGGCAAGTTCGACAAGTTTCAAATACTAGAAACTGAAGTGAAACAGAAAATTGGGCGAATCTGATGAGAGAGAAGAAATAATACTAGTGAAACGCGTGAAGAAATAACAGTGAGATAGCAAGAGTGAGATAACGAGTGGGAAGCTCAGCATCATAAAATGACAGCAGATACTAGAACATGGAAGGAATCAACAGAGAAATGAATTTGTATTATGGTAAAAGAATCGAATCGGCAGTGCATGAGGCATACTGTTAAAAATCAATTTTGCATTGCAGCGAATGAATTTTCGGTGTGGTGTGTGACCGAACTGTGGAAAATAATTTTGCAGTTTCGTGAAATGAATCTGCAGTGTGGCCATACTGCGAAAAATAATTTCGCCGTGTGGCGAAATGAATCCGCAGTGTGGTGAAATTATCCCGACGTGTGTTCGAGCTTTTTCATTTACGTCAAAAACAAGTTACATATACACGTAAGCTGCGTACGATTAATAAATGCTTTGTTTGAAAATATATTCTGATTTGTCAAATATCAGTGTCAAGTGATTCGCGTGGAATTAATAACTTACGGACGAGGTGAGCTACTACTATTCGTCGAAATTCAAGGAAATATACGAGTTTTCAATGGATGAAAGATGCTTGAAAATTGAACGCGTTACAGATATTATTAAATGCTATTCCGATCACAATTCACAGCTTTCCATTCTTCTTTCACGCTAAAAGCGATAATATTTATTTATTTATTTTTTTATATAAATATCACTACATCTCAACTCGGTCATAGGTTCGAAGCCTCTTCTCGTCTCTATACTCTTTTGTCTGAAATGTGCACCCGATACATCCTTAAAAAGGAATAAATCTGGCACTCTTTCCATGCAGTCTCGATGTATTTGTCATTCACCCTCGAGGTTTGCGCCGTGATCTTCACCTGACGATATGAGTCATCCGAGGGTTGACGAGAGGCCTCTTCGAGGGGGATCGGCGCGATTGCTTTCCGCTTTTTCAAAGCTGAGCATCTCGTCGCGTCGCGACGACGCCGAGTGCGGATCGAGCATTCCCACCGGAAGTACACGTAAGCCGAGGTCTTGGCGTGAAATTGAAATTCCTTTTACAGAGGAAGAAGCCAGGTACCTTATCACGTCCATCAACGAGCCTCTTTCTTCTATTCCACACTTTTACGCAGCATGCTTTACCGCTCGGCTATGCCCATCTACGCGAGTATCGTTGAGCAAACTTTTTATCGAGTGTACGATCGAAAAGAATACATCCCATTCGATAACTCTGCAAACCTGTGCACAACGCTGCATTGGAATATTAAAAGTTTCGCTCGGGGAATGAAAAGAGTGCGATGCGGGAAAAGTCGGTCGTTCGAAACACGTCCGGGAAGGACGTTACTCGTAGAATTCGAAGCGACTTGAAACAAGGAACGAATCCCTCTCGCACCAAGCTCACAACTCTCAAAGTCCAATTGTGGCCTCTGTCCAGCTCGCAATTTTAAATTGTCCGTTTTCCAGCGCGAGATATCTCTTCTACGACGAAACAGTATCGATTCCGGAAACGAGTTCAGCACGTGCGGTAAGAGAGTGACAATGAAGCTGTATAAAAAGCTCCAGGCTTATATAATAATAGACGCAATCGTCCCAATCGAAATAAGTACAGGCGAAAATTTTGCAAGCATTTGGTTCACCTGGTGAAAGTGAGAAAAAATTCGGAATCGTTGGTAAAACGCGGAAAAACACTTCGAAGGGTTTCATCTTCGCTAAATGGTACGGAATGCATTCGGTTCGGAATACTGGTACCGTTCAACACGATTCTCGTAATCACCCATACGTGCCTTGGGATATACGGATAACGGTGAAAGACTTTTTCTCAAGGCGCAAAACGCTTCGAGAAATCTTTTCCGAAAATAACCAATGCTCGCTGGTCTAGTCTATAAAAAGAAGATAGAGGGCGTAAACTCTTTGACACCTCAAATCAGGCAGGACGTAAAAACATATCACAGATCGTATATAAAATCTGCTGACAGCGCATATCACGCCAACGTTACCGATGAAAGCTGAAAAGTTTGGGTTAGTTTATACGTGGAAACAGTAGATCAAATAAAATCGACCGAGCATACATGCAGCCTGAAACCTAAAACTAGGAAATGCATCGTAAGTTTGCACTTTCGTATTCGAGCGGTTTGTTTATTTTGACAGTGAAAATTTTCGTCAGTAGTCGTCGAGAATAATTCCTTTTTCACTCGTGTTTTTCCTTTTTTCTCCATCAACCGGATTTCATCTTGGAAGAAGACTCGCGTACATAAATATTTCGTTTCGAGTCGGGTACGCCTCACGCTGCATGAGCTCGCTAGCTCGAAAATGTATTACACAAGTATGGCGTTTCGAATCACGCGACAGCAACGATCGTGCACAATTTACGTCAAGAGTGTAACCTTATCGTACCTACATTCCGCGTCTAAAAATATAAGAGCCACGGGACAGATCTCAGATCCCACCGACCGTGCATTATAAATACGTAATTCCCCTTCCGCCGGGCGTGGATGTTTTCGGTGCTCGTCTCGATAAGGCGAAATTGGAAAGGATTTATTTCTGAACGGGCTTGAATTAATTAACTCCTCTGTTTCCCTCTTTCCCCGAACAGATTTGCGCGTGTAATTGATCCGAACGACACGTTGAGCTGAAACGGAGATTAAATAATAAAACGGATTTCGTCGTGTGAATATAACAGGGATATCGAACGGGACGGTTATAAAAGAGCTTAGGAAACGGTGACTGAGTCTTTTTCCCGGCTTTCGGAAAGGCCGTGACCTTTGGTATTCGCTCAGGTTCCGCATGGGCTAATTCTCACTCAAATTTCTTATGCAAATTATAGAGGTTTTATCAGGCGTTTATTTTCCCCTCCAAATTATTTATACAACTTAGTCGATACAGCCACAGCTCTGCGCAGTAGCTTTTGTACAACTCACGAACAATACAATAGAAGCCGAGCCGACGATCAAGATCATTCCTCGCCGAACATAGGACTGTATATCATAGATAAGGTCGGCCCGACATGAGTTGGTACCTCGGCCTTTGCCGCCACCTTTCTCCTTTCTTTTTTTGTTCGTCGTTTTTTTTTTTTTTTTTTCTTTTTTCAATTAAATTTACGATATCACAGGTGTTCGTTCCCGACTCGCTTATGGGTAAGATAGGAGCCGCAGAACCCCGGGCTACCGTATTTTTACTCGGCAGGTTGGATATCTTGGTCTGGATAGTGTCTAGATACAATAATTGTACAGGATTGGTAACTATCACCGGGATAAATAGGATATATTTTTAAAACCAAAGCTTGAAAATAAGATTTAGTGGAATTATGATGAAACAGATGGTCGGGAGAGTTGGAACGTCGCGGTCACGTATACGCTCTGAAAAAACCACCGGTAAAACGTGTTCATGCTCGTACTGTATATCATCACGTTTTTTTCCCGTTCGCGTCATCACACGCTCGATTAAATTCCAACGGATTAAAATACCTGGAAAGCATGTTATACCTAACCCGTATTCAGTCCGAGGTGATATTATGAGTTTCTATAACCGTCACGTTCGCAAATCATAACGGCAAAATGAAAATAAAGGTTAAAAATACCAAGAACTGTCAATCGAATTATCAAATACGCAGCCATCAAATCTATGCCAGGTAATGGGATCACTTTGGTTGATTAGCAAGTGTTAGCCTCCCGGAATTCCTGAATTCCTGAATTCCTAACTCCGCGAATCCGACAGACTCTCGAGCCCTTCACCTACGCTTACCTGCATCGGTAAAGTTACAGCCTGAAGCCTGCGAGCTTTCGGCAAAGTGGAAGCTTCCGTGAGTCTAGCAGAGAGTGCGGGAGCCGCACAGGATACACGTTTGCTCGAAAGCTATCCCTGGTGAATTCGGTGCGGGTGAGTATCGTGTGACGGATTCCCTCAAGATCGATTCCCTCTCAAGCGCAGCCTCCGTGTTACCTCCGCTTTCCTCCGGTTTCCTACCAATATTATACGCCCTCGCGATTGCCGATGAAATTTCGAAGTGCTAGGGAATCATCAAGCAGGACACGACTCGGATCCCACCGTGATTCTTGGTAATTATTCTCGATCTTTTGCGGTGAGACGAGGTCCTGGAGGTTCGGGAATCATCAGCCTTGCCGAACGTGTCGAGCAGCCGAATGGCAAATCAGCCGCAGGGGTAGAAATGGCCACCAAAGGAAAAGCCCGCGGATTTTGCCTCGACGTTTCAAGGACCTCTTCGATGTTAATACCTGCTCTGAGGTCGGGTATTAATTTAAAATAACTAATCTGGAGACTGCACGTTCCCGTCTGACCTTTACCTGCAACATCTGCCGCTTTTACCCTTGTTCCCAACTCCGCGAGAAGTTTGACATCCCACAGGGTCAGTTCGTGTCTCGCGTCCTTTACGTGGATGTAATATTTATTGCGTGGACAAGCAATTGGCGGAACAGGAATAAGAGGGACTGACCAAAGTTCAACGACAGTTGGAATGATTTCGGCGTTTTGTGATCATAATTTAATGTCGCTCTCGATTCTGGCTGAATCCGTTCCCGCAAATGCATTTTCTATAATTCTGTTTTATTCTTTCAACGAATACGTGTGAAAAAGTATCGTGAATAGTTTTACTTCTGTAGGGAGTATGATTCGTGTAAATTGAATTTTTGTAAAAGGTATTCCGGCTTGAATATCATTCGAACGACAAGTAGGTATAATCGTCCAGCAAATATGACGATTGATTATGATTATTATCTTCGTTGATATTCAATCCATTTCACCCGTTCCTCCAGCTAGCCAACACCTGATATTAAGAGCAAGAATTACGCGAGAAAATGAAGTTTGGCGTTTTGTTTCCCTTGCGAATAGGATGATGAAGGAAAAGGCGAGCCGTGTGCAATCAGACACCCCTCCCCTGCAAACAATTCATTCTTTCATTTCATTTCATTCCTTTCCAGGGTATAGTTCACGGCCAACGCCGACGCCTCCGTCCTTGCGTTCAGAAGTTCCACTCGCCGGCGAAGATTAAAACGGTCGGGATAATGAGAAGTTTTACTCGGCTCGTACACGTACATACGTATACCTCCCTCCCGTTGCACCGTATTTCATAAGCACGTCCCGTATTTTATTACCCAACACTACATCATTCCGGTAGAATTCACCCTCCTGCGACTGTTTTCTGTTATGATTATTGCCATAGCGAAGCCACGGATAATTGAGCCAGGGATATCCGGTTCCCGAGATTCTGAGGAAGTGCAGCGTACGAACTTCGCCGTAAGGCAATCTGCTCCCTCTTTCCCCTCCAGCTATTATTCTCGGGTCGAGAGACGGCTAACGAGAAAACTGGAATACGTTGCGGCTCTGGATAGCGAAGAAAAACTATCTAAGAGTGCCCAGGGGGGCTTCTTGCTCCCGATAACCCGCTAAACTATTACGATAGTCACGCTATCGCCTAGGTTTGATAGGCTCCGGAGTCTGAGAGGCAGTGCTTGCTGAGACCTCGGAATCGCCGGTTATCTCTTATCGAAAGAAGAGAGAACAAGGGGGGGGGGGGGGGAGTGGGAGCGAGAGGTAGAAAGAAGAAGCGCTAGTAATTGACATACCTACTAGATTTATCCTCCGTACAGAGAAGCCAGAAGCTTCGATTAACCAACAGCTGTTACAAAAACGTAGACGTACATTTGGGAGTTTTTGCCAGGCGTAACGCAAGGTAATAGAGGTTGAATAGCGTTGTAAAAGCCGAGTTTGAGAGAAACGGGAAGAACGATTAATCTGTGACAAGTTTTTATCAGGGAATCTGTCGCTGGCGTAAAATTACATCTGGGAGTTGACAATGGTTGTTTGGCGTAACAGCATTTGGAGTCGGTTCTGTGGATAACAGCCAGGACGTGTGAAAGACGAGGACTTGGTAGTTGCGGGTTATACACAGTTCGAAAATTATGGAGCAAAGAAGACGGACCTCGCATGCGTCCGTTCCAAACGGGAAGCTGGATGAAAATTTCTCGCAGCGGGGAATTCCTCCATTTCCGGCGTATTTGCGTTCGACGGCTGCTTGGGCGCGGGGAGGAAGATCCACCGGCGGTGTTTCCGCAGGCGAAAGTAAGTTGTTTCGCCTTATCGCCGCCCGGCAAGAGGCATCTCGCACCCCGTGCGGTAACGTAAAATAAACATATACCTACCTTTGCATACATTGAGTTTGCAGAATCGATCCTCGGCCTCGTTCCCTGAATTTTTTCTTCACTCCCCGACGCGCTTGCCGTTGTCGCGAAAAGAGCGACGTTGCACTCTATCTCTCATCGCTCCATAATCTCCGGTACCCATAAATCGACTGCGGAACGATAGCTCGCCTTTAATGATTGTCATTATCCCGGTTCGATGCGCCGGCACGCCGCTTCGCTGAGTAATATTACGGCAACGTGATAAAATATCACATTGTCCGTCTGACAGGCTACACCCTACAACGCTATTAACCCGATCCTCCGACCGTCGCGACGCCTTTGCGTACGTGGACCCGTATTCCCTGTGTCAACTTGACTGCAGTATCGATGCACAGGCGGGCAAGGAGAAAGCTCGATCATACGTCGCTGCTTCGTATACCTTGCGTTAAGGTGATGCGGTACTCCTATTTCGGTAACAAAAATTGTCATCCAAATTTCTCCGAGACGACTGATGTTTCGGACAAAAGGCGAGAACCGTCAACTGCGGAATTGTTAGGCACGGCTTGCTATTCATTGGCGAAAGATTAATTGTACCAACGATACAAAAAACAAAAATATCCCGACATGTACGTAAGTCCGTAATGTGTGTACATAAAAATAAATAAAAAATATTACAATAATGGGTAGCGACCTGTGAATATTTTTTGGTGACACTTTAGGAACAAAAAGTAAAATAAAATAAAGCTGAAAACTGAACCACCCTATTAAAATATCCGTCTGCATTTCACACCGATTGATAATAACCCAGCACATGCATCTTTCGGCACCACGCGACGCGACGGTCCCGGGTCGGAAGGGACGATACCGAGGGACAGGTTACTCGCTGACGAAGCTAATACGGAAGACGATAAACTCGCGTTGAAATATCCGTTTGATAGGTCTTGGACGAGGTTTGGCCCGGCGTTGGATGCCCAGACGGGGTGCAATCAGCGGCAACAATGCGTCGGAAACGACTGAAGCCAGGGCTGCGTGTGTTCGCGGTGGCTTAACGACCAAACTACGCCAGCATGCATCGCGCAAAAAGCTCGCACCACTTTCACGGCGAACAGAATCCCGTTGGACGCCGCCAGTAGCGCAGGGGGCCGGGGAAACCGGGAGGCAATTTACAATTATAACCGCATGTAGCATTCGTGACGAATTTCTGTGACGGCCCCCGCATTTTCTCGGAACCGCTCTACCGGGTGCGAGGTGTTGACTTCCCGGCGTTCTCAACGTCCTCTCCTCCGTACAGCGGCGACCCAACCATAAGCACCACAATGGCTGCGCCCTCGCGGCACGAATCGACGCCGCCGCCGCCTCCGGTGGCAGTGCAAGGTTGGCTTCTGATCGGCGTAAACCTCGCTGCCCTTTCGTGATTACGATTCATTGAACGCGAGACCCGCGCACCGCGGCTGAGTGTAAACATGCATATGCATACCTCAGTTAATTGCCGAACAAATATAGTCCAGGCTTATCGCACGATGCTGCAGAGCTACCTCAACGCCGGCACACGTCCCTCATCACCGAGCCGTGACGTAGGCATCATAGTTGCGAATCAGGAAGTATGCTGGCGCACGGCTATCAAAAATCTTCGCAATCGTCATTTTCATAACCTGCGAAATGTATTAGTTTTATCATAAAATCGGAATACCCGTGGTATAAAGAACTTTCGATTCTGTTGGTATCATTGTTTGAAGTCTTCACCTGAATTCGGAATTCCGAGCCGAATTTCACTTCTGGTGAATACAGTGTATACAATACGTGTACAATGCGAACCCGGGACCGAAGCCAAGAAGATTATTAGATCTGCGGTAGGTATATAACTTGTGTAATTCATGAGTTGACAACCGAAAATTTTGGCAACGCTGAAAATCCCTGAACTCGCCCGGTTCATTGTGTACGTGTATACAATAAATATTATTATATATATATATATATATATATATCATATATATTACTTGTATAGGCTTCGTTCTACTTATTCAGCCGCAGCCGACAAAGTGGAAGTGCAAATACACACACCGCGCTTGAAAGAGGCAACAATTTCTTGTCTAGCCGGTTGTTTGCCTCAACTTCGGGCCAGCACACAATTCCCAGGACGGAGACCTTCCGACCAATTTTACAAATTCTTACCGCTTGCCGCGTCACGTGCCGCTCAAAGTAGCTTGATGTACCTACACATTCCCGCAGTACTTGTATAAATTTCAATCCCGGTTGTTAGTACCGTACTGTTGCAATGTTCTGACTCGAGCATTCGAAATTGCACTTCGTCACTCGCCACAATTATGTATTCTTGTGTCATAACTCAGTCTATCGAACAGTCTTCTCGTACTCATCGTCAGTCTAGGTATTTTAACTTCCAGACTAGTAGTGAGTGTCAGTCATTGGGCGGCCACAATGCGAATCCTGTGTTGTATGATCGACACTCGGTATGCCGCCATTTCTGACAAAACTTAAAATTAGAATCATCGTTTCGTACTTGCTAAAAATGTGCATGGGAACATTTCCAAACGATACAATGCAAATTCAAGCTGTTGCTCGCATCCATTGGTAACTACTTATTGCAAAGTTGATCGACAACCAATCGTTTTGGAATACTGGGATGAAATTATTGCAGTCCACGCGCTCGTCGTTCAAATTATTATTAGCTATTCGAAATCGTGATACGGCCCATGAAAAATCAGATCATAGTTATTGATTCGAGCAGCTCGAATGTAAGCTTTTGTCCACCTGTCAGTTGAAAGGTGAAGTTTGAAAGTTGTATCAGACAGTGAGTATCACATACGCCGCGAGGAGAATACAAATTTATACACACACGTGTGTATACGACTGAAGATATCGTCGGTGGAATTTTATGAATTCGGCAACAGGTTCGGCGGCGTTGCGAGGCAGAACCGGGCCCCCATTGTAGCCGAGGGAAGAAAGGAGGACGCGAAGGTTCTTTCACACACATATTGACACTTAGTTCCCTCGCGTGACAAGATCTGTATTAGCCATTTGTCGCGTATGCGTGTGCGGGCCTGCAGGTACGGTACGGCTCTATCTGCGTTACAGATCTTGTCTGAATACGGGCGAGAGGAAATCACGGACAAAAGAGACAATGGCGTCTCGCCCAGGCCGCGACGCAAACTCGAGAGCCCCGGTACAGATTCGGCCATGTAGGCAGGGAGAGCATCGCGAGACCCCTTTATCTGCCCCGGTGATAAAATATACATAACAACGTACACACTGTGTGTTTGCAGTGTACGTATACGTTATAATCCGCGAGCACGGAGTGCCATGTATCGCCATCTGGCGTTGGTAATAATCTTACCGACGATACGTTATTCATAATGTTACTAACAACGCGTAACTCCTGTCCTAGTTCAAGTCGTGGATACAAATGGCTTCGCGATGGTACCATGCACCTGCAACCCTTGCTGCAGATTATCCCGCTGCTGTCCGGATTCGAAAAATCGTATTGACCACCACTCGAGACTTCTGACCGTCGTAATCTCTGTATTTAGCCAAACGCGACAAGGGTCGGACCCTCCGACATTCGAAGAAAAGCGTCCTCGATCCCCTCTCATTTCTGAAATTACACACCCTTCGTTTTGTGCCCGCATTCGCTGTGTCGAACACGTGAAATGGATGAAAAGAGAACTTGTGTCTACAAGTTGGATATGTTGCCCCGCGGTGCGTGTTGATCGGTAATTCTCGTTTCTATTATCGCTGCCTGCGAAAGGAGAGTTCCTTGACTGTTTTGCGCCGAGACCGGTAAACGCGTGCAATATTGCAGGTCGCGTGATCTCTGACTTTGGTACTCGAGGTTCTCCGATCGAGTACAATGGCAAGGCGTGCCCGGAGGCGCTGTTAATCGGACGGTGAATGGAAAAGGGGTGGTGGGCGCAGCCTGCCTTTGCAGTCGGGTAAATAACTACAGCCTCTTACGACTCTTCCGGGATTCATTCGTTTGTTTTCTTTAGCACGGGACCAGCATCAACAGTCCCTGGGGACCATTCGTCAGTTTAATAATTGAACAGATCGGGAAGCTCCTGCAGTGCAACGGGACTCGGTGTAGCTAAGCCCGGATGATCACGAGCCACCTAATTGAACCATAGGTAATGAAAGATTCAATCGCATTCCCTGAAATAGAAACGTCTTCTTCGATAATTAAACAGCAAATAAGACAAGGGCTCGGGAAATTAACACCAGCACTTCGTTAACGCTTTCCTACAATGCTTTGGTTGTGGAACGAGTGAAGCAGAACTCGGTGTTGTTACGTCGTTTTGTAAACCAAAGCAAGCGAATGAAAATGAACGCAAACCAGGGCGAGAACCACCCTTAACTTCCAGGTACCGCAGTTTGACGGTAAAGATTTATTGGAAGAATCAAGGGAGACGGAAGCAGGTAACTCATCTCCATAATTTACATCGTGCGCCTTGGGAAGGTTGGTGCATCCGTATCTGTAAAGGGAGATTTGAAGGAGAATAAGACGAGGCGCATCATCGAGTCAACCGATGGCCGTGATAGGTCAGCGGGGTTATTCGAACGTGGCATGTAGGGAGAACGTGTATAGAAAAAGCGAAATAAGTGTACCATCCGTAAAATGAATCGGTAAAACGAAGCGGAAACGAGAAAGCTGTTGCTCCGCACTAGAAGCGTATCTGGATATCTTGATCATGTGAGCTGGAAATTGAATTTCCGGAAAGGACAAGTTGGATAGGGACGACATGTATTTGATAATTTTGAGTTGCGAAAATCTTTTGGCAGGCAGGGCGAGGGTTGTGGCAAAACAGGGAGGGGCGTCTTCTTGCCAGACCCTGCAGATGCTTGCCCGCAAACTTTCCTTACGGTTGGCCAACTATAAATCTTCATCCTCGGACAAGACTTGAAAACTTACCGAGTTGAAAACTCATTTCATTAATGCGCTCACCCTCCCGCGTCTACGGAGCTCTTTCTCGTTCGTTCGTTCGTTCGTTCGTTCGTTCGTTCGTTCGTTACGAATTCAAAGTCACTGTAGGGATGAGCAACGGTTCAGCTGATTGTAAGGTATGAGAAAAAATGTTTAGTTTTCTTCCTTCCCTCTCGGTTCTTTCCCCCGGACGATTCGTGACCCTCGTACAAAATGCCAACCCTCGAATCGCATATTCACATTTAATTTCCTATCCCTGATGCAGAATGAGATATTTGTCATGCGAACATGTGCGTTTCAATTCTTTCAGATAGGCGTTGCTCTGTCCTGGTGGCGGGTCGTTCCGATTAAATAATTACAACGCAGACGACCGCTTATGCGCAATGTATGTATCCTGAATGATGCAGCAGATCCCTCGGAATTGAAACTTGATTGCCACGGTACTTGTTTCTGCGTTGGTGCGGGCTGTTGCAGCCCGGTGGAATTTGCGGTTTCGTTTGGATCGCATCAAAGCCTACCGTAGTCTCCTGCAAACTGCAGGAACTGGGAAACAGGTGGGGGTAATCGATATTCGTTGAATTCAACGATTTGCTGACCTCGCGCCACGTCTCACGCTCTATTCTGCACCCTCCCCTTCAGGGCCAGGAATATTTAATAGAACTCAGGACGTGACACGGGTCTGGAAAAATATGGAAGCCAATGTCTTCTACCTTCGGTTGTCGATACTCCAAGTTTTATTCTGGTTTACGGCAATAAGTTGAGCCTTGAATAATATTTGTTCGAGTATGGTGCGTGAAGGTGGATGGAAAAAGTTTCTCCAAAGTGTTTTATACCGTTCTGTGGAAAGTAATTGGAGATACGTTCGATAAAACGGACCTACCTATAAAATTCTGATCAATGTCCACCGCCGTATACTGCAAGGCATTCGAATCACAAGTTATACAGCCAAGAGTGCGTTATACAGGCGGGGATAAGGGTGGGCATGCGCAGAGGATGTTCTCGCAAGCAATTTTGGTGGCGGCACTTCAGGTGTCAAGTTGCTATTTGTAATCAAAGCATTTCGCAAAGTGGAAGACGCGCTGAAAGCATCCGAACCACGGCGTTACACAACCCGGGGCGGTTGTTTGCGTCAAACGAATTCCGCCCGCTCCAGAGGATTCTTTTCTCGCGGCGCGATGCCGCTGCGAAAAGACAAGGGGTCGAGACCAGATGTTAGATGAAACGTTTTGCTCGCGGTGTGCGAGCCCAAGGCTCATGCTGATAAGTGGTGCCGTACAAGGGAAAGGAAAACACGGCTCGAATCACGTGGAAATAAAACGAGAAGAGGAAATGGTATAGAAAACGAGATATACCTGTATACCTATATACCTATATACCTGTATATACAAGGGATAAGGGGTGAAAAATGAAAATCGGAGAAGAACTTCGACCTGTGGGTGGAAAAATAACCGAAATGATCCCCGCACGCAATTATACCTACATCAGTGATCGTTAGCTACCCATACCGCGATATTTCAGCGCTTGTAAAAGTGCAGGTACAAATCCGCGGGGTGGAGGGAGAATGATTTTTCAAAATAACAACACGAATTCTTTCAGCCGTATATAGCAGCATAGGCCAGGGCGCGAAGTGGAAAACCTTACAAGCCGATTTCCACTAAAAGGATCCGCTCGATCTCGCTTGAGGAAAAATATTTGCTCAGGCGCTTTATAGTGCGGGTCTATTATTGAGTAGGTGGGCATAAAGCTCGAGGATTTGCTGGCACAGGTTGAATAGGACGAAGAGAGCTGAGGGTTCTTCGATGTAAAACAATAATTTGCGTCTCGCGTTATTGCGAGTCAATATTGTGCTTCGGTTCTTGAGGAGTGCGTCTAGTCTGCGAAGGCAGTGGTCGGTTCGCCAGGAGCTTATCTTGGTTGCTGGAGGCTTACGTTTAATACAAATTGATATAACGTGGCCGGGGCCTTTCGCTACTGTTCGGACCGACGCACAGACCCCAAACTGACAAATAGAGGAGAACCTGCGAAAGCTTATGATCCATTTAGTTCAAATGCCTATGAGCCAGTTTGTTACCACCCTACAGTACACCCGGTCTCGTTTGACCGACAGTTAATTCACCCCAAAGACAAACGCGCTTTGTGCCAGGGATGACGGTGAAGAGGAAAAGCTGATGATTCTCTCTAACACTACGCCCAGATGCCCGAGCATCGCATCGCCGCTGAAACGGCCCTTCTACGATTTCACCATGTTCGGAAAGGTGAGCATTTTTCGAATCAATTTTACCAAGTGGCCAATGGCTGAGTGATCGGTCCATTGAAAAAGTAGATATGCGTGAGGAACTCAACTGTAATTTACTAATTTACAATTTTTGGGTCAGGGTACAGGATATTGAAAAGTGATTAAATGAGCGTGAAAATTATTTTAATTGACACTAGTATGATGGTTTAAGCATCTTTTTTTGTCTGCGTGCGTCAAGTAATCGTTTCTACGACAGTACAGAAAACTGCACTTCTATTACCTAGTACTGAAAAGTGCAGTCTTTTGTACTCTGATGTGAAAAAAAAAAATTTTGCAAATGACACTTTTCTTAAGTAAGGTATCGTGAGCATTTGTAGCCACTAATTGTAAGATAAACTGATAAGGAGTTCGATTTTTTCTTTTATTTATCATAGATCCGGGTCATTTGGCCATCAAGTCGAGACTTCTGGCCGTCATCGTGCAGAACAAGAAACTTACATCATTGTACAGACGCGCAATGTAGAAAAAAATGACAAAATACTAAAAAATAAAGAAGGTTACTGGGCGGGTGCTGGACGCGGGCAATCGTCCCGTCCTTAACCGGGTGCTTACCGTCAACGGGTTGGACAAACATTTTGATAAAGTACTTATAACGGGTGCTGACCGGGTGCTTGTTGAGCAATTATTTCATTAAACTTTCTAGCCGAATGCCAGCCGAGAGCTGATTGGGCATTATTTTACTCGAAGCCTATAGGCTTGGAATTTTGATAAATCAGCATTAATTAATATTAATTCAATATTCACGGGATCATCCCAGTGTAACGGGTCGAAAAATAGCTGATTTTCACGATCTTTTCTTTCATGTTTAAAATACGCTAACCAGTCTGATTTTTTTGTATCTCTAATTTTTTTCAGACCCCCACCATTTTGTCAATTTTAATTAAAAAAAAACTTCCATAGCAAGGTAGCGGCTTCATACTGATTGATAATCTCTTTTTAAATTTTGTTTCAGATAATTTTGCGGCCACCACTTTATGAGATAAATTTATATTAAAAAAAAAAAATGCAATGTTTAAAAATTCATTTTTTGTTCTTCAGGAGTGGCCCGATCCGACATAAAAAAATTAGATTCATTAACGTATATTAACCATCGAAAACAAATTGCGAAAATCAGCTATTTTTCGACCGGTTACGATAGGATGATCCCTTAAGTCGGTTATAAAAATCCAGCATTAGATTGAAAGCATGGAAGCAAATTAATTATATTTCGTTGGAGGCCATCAGATTGCATTAGAATCATCCAGTAATAACTATATGTATTGAAACCAATTCCTGGTCATGCCTATTCTATACTTATGTTGAAATAACCGACAGCTTTGAATAATAGGCGTGAACTAGTCCCCCCTTTTTTTACTGGTTCCAAACGTAGCCGCATTGATCAAAATTATTATTGGGTGACGCTTATGTAACGACATATTGCAACTTGAGCGATACGGGTGACATTGTTTGTTATGCTTTTCGCATAGTAGACCTTACTAAAGACGCTAGTTGGACAATTAGCATTTCCATTTTATCAAGAGCTGTCACCAGTTTATCATAAAACTAGTCCTGCTTTTCAAGTTGCTTATGAAAATTAAATAAATTATTCATATACATCTACACATCTTGTTCCAGACGTGATAGAGGAAAGGTAATTTGTTTGTCGGATGTAGGGATGTCAAGAATATTGAGAATGACTTCAGACGAGATGCAATGTATTTTTTTGAAAAAAATAGTTTTATTAAATTTCTCTCCATTCGGGACGAACCTGAAACGCAGGGTACATGTACTCATAGTTGACTCATCGTGCCATGTCTTACAATACTTCGCCGACCGGTCGTATCGTCAATTCCGTAATCTGAAAAGTTTATAGAATTGATCAAATTTCAACAAGATTGTGACACAGTTGAACACGGAGATTAAGGGAGCTTTCCAGTGTGACAGCCCCAAAAATCGCTGTTTTTCGCGATTTTTTTTTTTAAAGAAAAAATAGTCTAATCGGTCTGGTTTTTTTTTTGTATATTAATTGGGTATTGAAGAATACAAAACAATTTTTTAAAGATCGATTTATTTATTAATTAATATCTATAAAAATGATGAAACAATTGTTGCAGAAAATGCACTCGGATGTGGTGTCCACGTTGGGGGTCACAATTTTGATCTGAAACAAAAAACACAAAAAGATTATTGATCGGTATATAATTGGCTTTCGTGCTATGGAGGCTTTTTTCTTTTTTTTTTTTTTTGCAAAAATGGCGCCGGTTTGAAAAAAAAGTATCGATTTTAGCATTTTTTTTGGCAGTTTTTTTTACAAAAAAATAGGAAGATGTCAAAAAAAAAAAAAAGCTTCCATAGCACGATAAACAATGACGTTAAGAATATTGTGTAAAAAATTCAACTCGATAGCTTTAAAACTCTGCCCTCCAAGTTGGACACCGTTTTGAAAAATGCTGTTTCGAGAAAAACGCGTTCAAAGTTTCAAGTGAGGAAATTTTAGGTAAATCGTTTACTTACGGTTAATCAGCGATGCCAGGTCCGTACAATATCCCTTCTGCTTCTTCGAAAAGATCGTGCTCAATGGATTGTTCAGTCCGACGAGCTGTCCTCGCCTCTTTGCTATCCAGGGACGCCCGGCGGTTTGCTTGGATGATGCGCGCATTCTTGTACTTAGCGGCGAAATGTGCGGCGCTCGGCCCTATCGTGCATCCCATCGTCTTCACAATTTTTAAAATTGGGTCGTAACCCTCATTGAAGGTGCACACAGCACACTGCGTAGCGATTTCTACTATCTGCTTGCGCAGAATACGTGCTTTGGGGCTAGTTGCCACACACAGTGATTGATTGATTTTCAAGAATTTAGCACGCCATCCGCTTTTTTTTTGAAAATTGAGTGCGACAAGAAAATAAGTCGCGCGACTAATTTACGGCTAATTAACGGCAAATTATGCAATAGTCTGAATTCACATTTTCGACAATTGGCGAGCCAAGTTCATGTACGTGCAGGTAGGAACGAGACAATAGAAATAACAGTCGCACGGGCAGACGGCCGACGCGGCAGCTGTAGCGCTCCGTTGCCTTCTTCCAAAAAAATGCTGTACAGTAACCGAAATAATCTGAATTTCGGCATGAAAATTTCAGGGAATATTCGGAAGAGTGTATACTATTCGATAAAGCAAAAAAAAAAAAATCGATTTTTTGAAAATTTCACACTGGAAAGCTCCCTTAAACGAGCTTGGCTTGACACTATAATAAACGGTGAAACTAAACAAACATGCAGTCTGTTGTGCAGCGTGTAAAACGTGAAGTTTGAAAATATAAAGTGTATTTTATAGGAACAAGCGAGGATGAAGAACGTTGGAAATTGTCACCTGAACATGTTCCGGGGTCCCCAATACGTATACAACTCCCGCAGCTATATTTTCCGGCTCAAGACACGGACATTTGGTGAAATAATCTTCGGAGGCAGGGAGACCTGCTGCCCGAACGATGTCCGTCTTGACAACTCCAGGACTGATGCTCTGAAGAAATAATTAAATGACCATGAGTCAAGCCTCACTCCAATTTTCACAACCGTGGTAAGTCTTTCTAGTAAAAGAGCTACCGTTAAGAATTGCTCCCTGATACTAAAATCTTCTCACCGTAATTTTAATCTTGCTACCAACAGCCACGAGATCCCGTCTTACCGTTTCCGTCATGACAGTAATTGCATATTTTGTGGTTGAATACAGACTGCTAGGGTTCTCAAAAGAGAGCCAATGTCCTAATACGCTGTGGGAGAACAAAAACATCGTCAATTTACTTTTGGTACTCGTCTGTTATCACTCTTTTATTTACAGAGATGAATCTCACAGGATTGATCGTTCACCTGTTGATATTGATGATGTGACCCGCTATGTTTCGCCTTTGCATTGAAGCCACGGTTTCTTTCACACCGACGGCAGACGCCATGACATTTAGGTCGAGTATCTTTCAAAATCCCTCAATATCGTCATCTAAAGCAAACAACGATAAATCAATGAGAAGAAATGAGCGACATGTACATGCTTAGATCTCTGTAGTTATTTGCACAGGTCAAAAGTAAAAAAAAATTTGCTCAATTCTTATTGCTCACCAATGAATCGCTTAGGAGTTCAAAGACCAGCGTTGTTAACGAGGACGTGGACACCTCCAAATTTTGTATCAACCCATTTAAAAACGCCCTGGAATTCTTTCGTGTTGGTAATATCACACTGCTTTGGATAAAACTTTCCTTTAGCTCCCTCGAGCCGTTTTTCCAGTGCTTTCAAGTTCTCCAATCGCCTGCCAAGTCCAACGACCAATAAACCCTCCTTGACGAGAGCTTCGGCGATTTTTTCACCTATTCCCGCACTGGCACCGGTCACGATTGCAGCCTTACCGACCCAACGATCCATGTTTTCAGAGTGAGTTGAATTGCGATCGACCGTGCGCGCCTACATATTTATATATAACATACCGAGGAGTGTTCGATGTATCATGTGTCGTAATGTACCTACTATATTTTTAGAAGGAGATATAACCCCACTGCCCGCTGTTTTCAATTGTATGATACTCAACTTACATTACAGCAATTCACTTCCTTATCTTCAGTTACTAACGGTCGCTGGAGCTAATTGACAAATTCGACCATGAGCATTTATAACAAGTCACTGTCACCGCATAACAGCATAACAGCTAGTGACTGTAGTGACTGATCTGTAACTGGCTTGGTTGTTACAGATAAACTGGCAAATATTACAATTATCATTTTCCCTCCATTTATCTTTGAGTATTTTCGCTCGCAAGTTTGCATTGTCATCACACACGTGATAACGTCATTGCAAGTGGAATGGGCGTTCGACGCGCTGTTTGCGGACACGTGGTCGAAATTTGACGGAGTATAGATAGTCAAATGTTTTCATTCATGCCATGTTATCTCTTATAGATCAAAAGGTACATTTATGCTCGAATAGTAGTTTTCGATTAAAGTTGGTGAAGTGATATTTACGTACCGCGTATAATTATCGGTGACATGATTGTACGTGGCTGTGAAACCTCACGCACAGGTATGAAACGTTATTTATTATAACAGCGCACATAAAGTAAGCCTTTTTTATCTTAATTTCCGTGCGTAAGGTGCTACTGTTTAGCGAACCGCACTTAAAGTGAGGTCATTTCGATACAGCGTTTCGAAATACTCGCGGATCCGCATGGTATACAGGTAAAGTGCCAAAACGTAGCACTTCGCGCGTGGAAATCACGATCAAAAAAGCTTACTTTACGCACGCTGTTACAAAAAATATGTATATCCGTCCCAACTCTTGGGCATAGCCGAGTCCTAATTATTGTCTTCACTGCAATCATCATCGGGAGTTAAGTTAGTATTTATCAATTGGCAATGTTAATATAAAACCAGGTATTTGCAGAAAAAACCCTGAAACTCAGGTTTGCAACATTTCTGCAGCCAGCTCGGCGATACGCGACACATAGCACGATCTATATATATATATCTATAATACTTTCACATTGTTGAACTTACGGCGGATCCTGAAGGGTCTAAGATCTCGCAGCCAGTGAATTGAATGGCTTCACTATAATTGTCGGTAAGCGTGCGCCTTCTCTCCCCTTTGTTTAATACGGGAATTGCAAGTGGACCATTCTGATTTCACTGATTATTCATTTAAGTACATTTCGCCCCTTGTATTTGAAAAGTGCCACCTCATTTCTCACTCATATATTGGTGCATGCGTACGTGTATTTTAGGTTCTCTGTTTCCGTCTGCAATGTTTTTATCATCGCAGGGCATCGCACCCGAACAAAACGTCGAAATAGCTACAGACAGAGACCGCTATTCCAAATCAAATTCATCCAAGTGAAATCAATTCCGTCGGATGACGACGGACCCGATAGCGATACACGGGAGCGCAAGTATTCCTCTTCGCCGAAAGATCCTTCCTTTAGCCCGGGGGGGATACGATTTCCATACAACAAGGCACCGCAATGATTACCTACCCCGTGAATACATTAGTTGAACTTAGCCTTCCACAGTGCGCACAAGGTTCGCGTAGGCATTCCAGGTGTGTCCTCCATCTCTCCGACTCTGCGCCCTTGTACACGCGTACGTACAACGTCGATACCCTTAAGCTGCCTGTTCGTCCTTAGGGATGAAAGTTATTTACTTCGGCCAACTGTCTTTCTCTCCGGTCTCAGCGAGGAATCTTCATTGCAACAGAAATGAAACCCCTGCGACCAATCCTCGCCTTTGGTCTGGGAATGCATGGTCTTAGAGGATACGTAGTGCGGCTGTAGGTATTTACATGGGTATAACGTTTCAGAATATATCCAACTATGACCTGGGAATTTACCTTACCGGTTTTAGTCTAAGGAGTTGGGCGGTCTACTAGAATTCCGGATAGGATCTCCGAAGGTACGGTACCGTTTCTGTCAGCAGAATTTTCAGATTTTGCACCGATTTATACGGGTGAAACTCGCGTGTCTACGAATAGCTCTGATGATTTTTTCCATGCAATATCAAGACCCAAAGTTAACACGTAATAATGAATTTCGCGGGAATTTGAAACCACAGAAAAAGTTTTCGGTTGAAACTTACTAAGCTAAGTATATTTTGATGTATTGAACAAATTCGTGTGATCAAGAGATGGGGTTTATCGCTGTTGAGTCGGGAGACAAGTATCGAGACATCGTTAAAGAATATGTGTTGATCCAGTTCTAGACTAAAAGGATCTTACACGATGCAGGTCAGCCAAGTTTTCTGCTCAAGAAATTGCACGCGCGGTTATTAATTTGATTGAAAAAGGCAAAACGGCGACGAATTGTAAAGTCCTTGTTATGTCGATACACGCAATGGCTTGATACGCCTCAGGTGGAACGCTCTAAGTAGGCAATGGCAATCGCTTGTTTATTCTTCGCGTGGACCTGCGGTTCAATCCACTCCAAGCAAAATAGCATATGGTAAGTAGATTTCGCAACGTGTTGCCCGTACTGTTTACGGTAAGCGGAGAAGCACGCATTAATGGGTACAGGAATAAATGGAAATCAAATGATCGCGTTGCGTGGGCTGGTTAGGTGTCTAATGACAAGGGTGTGGTGTCGATATTAACGGTAAAATGTATCGAAGAACCGACCAAGAAAGTTTAGGTCGATGGGTAATGCAAGATAGAGCTTTCGATGATTTCCGTATAAAATAAGAGTAACGGGTGGGTGCGCCAGGCCGTTATAGTTATTGGTTCGGCTTTCTTATATTGGACGATAAATTCTTCGGGCTCGTTCTTTTTTCTTTAGAAATTTCCTGACCGAAGTTTCTTCGTTGACCAACAACTAACTTTCCAAAGGAGGGAAGGGGTCGGTATCGCAGACCATGGCTGCCAATAGATTTAGCACACTCGCGTTCTTCCTCTACCTATACAATCTATGGCGGAACCATTAAAACTGCTGCGACAGAGACTCAAACGTGTATTATTTATACTTATGAAAATACCTTATATCTTCACTCGGCATATTTTCCTAATCGTGATTCTCTTCTGGAGTGAGCAAATCTTTAGCAAGTAACAAAACATATCCGCAGCATGTTTGCGTTTAAATTAAAGTTTGAATTGAATTTTAAAAAATCGCAAGGATCGTAATGCTATCGGAGATCGTAACGAAGTCCAGATGGCAAGTACGGAGTATTGGAAATATTATATGTTATTGATCTCTCCGTATATTCATGGAGCATCGTGGACCGCAGTTCAGCTCGTCGGCTCGGCGATAAATCATGATCCTCAAGAAACTACCCCGCATGTTACAGGATACACTTCGATTGTTTTCGCACATGACGTATTATCCTTGCCGTATGCGAAATTCTACTAACATATCTATGTCGGAGGCTTACAGCAGCTGGCATGTTGTTCAACCTTTTTCAACAATATACCGTTGTATCCGATTGGAATTATTTTAATGCACATTATTGAACATAACATGAATCGAACACCATTAAACCGCATTTCACTGATTTAGTACTGCGAAATGCACTCAGTTTCGACAAGTTCGATCACTGAGTCTCCAGCAAAAAAAAAAATTCAGCCTAAAATACCCAAGCTACAACGTTCGGTGGGCTTCGTTTGTTGGTGACCAACCTTCTGCCGTAGAGTAATTTTAGAAATAAAACCGTATGTGATGAGCTTAAGTTAATACATCGCTCACATGTGACTATAATACACTGTGAAGCATTCTGGACGTTGTAAATACCTAATTAATGGGATGCGTGATTCAACACGAAGCGGTGCCGTTGCCGGCAAAACAGCATTTAAAAAAAATTCTTTTGCACTTTGGAAATTCACTGCTCAGATTGCGATGAATAATTATTAAAAATTACTCGTACGACTGCGATATGAGAAATATAACAGGATACCGAACATGTAGATAGTCTTTCTAAAAATAGACAACAGAAAAAATGCAAGGAAAACACCACAGATTGAAACTGATTATGCACAAAGTGTTTCGTTATGAATCCTTCCTTCAGCATAAGATATTTACATTTTTAACGTAGCGCCATTTCTGCATTTCCATTTATAACGATATTAGCTCGAATACCATCAGTGGACTCGAAGATACTCCTGTCCGTAGGCAACTTCTCATGCATTTGTGACTACCGTATCACGGCATTGCAGGATAAAAAATCGTTACCCACTGCAACTGGCGAAGTTCGAATTTCAAATCACCGCTGGATGTCGTTACTAGCGGACTTGTCATCGAACACCGTGTACCTGTGTTACGTTTAATGCGGTGACTGTAACGTTTGAATTTTGAGTGGACGGGACACACGCTCCGTGTAGAATAACCTGGTTCTGCAAAAGCAAAAAATTAATCATCTAGTCAAAGGTGCTACGCGTGTTAGAATAAGGAAATTGGCACGATGAAGCTACATCCTTGGTAACAGAGTATAACCTCTAAAGTTGACATAATTCACTTGTAAAGTGATTCAAACATAATGGCTGTGACACCTGATCAGGCTGATTTTTCTCTTGGTCAAAAAATGAGTAGAGGAAGCAGTCTAAAGCTCGGTGCTAATGTCATAGTGGCAGGAAGAAACTCGTTTCCTTCGTCGTGGTTATCCATTGACGACACTGTACTAAAAACGATAAGTTTTGATGAAGAATTTACAAATGCTACTGACAATGCTGGCGCTACAGCAACAAAGGACGATAATGAATATTATCAGAATAATAACAACAACACTAATGCCAAGGAAAAAATATTCTTTGAGAAAGATACAAACTTTGAACAAGTGAAAGATCACAATTACAGTAAAATATTGGACTTGAATACAAGCGACCAGGAATTTTGTCAAATAGAGTCAACCTTGATACAAAAAACTGAACAAGTTCACATGGAGCTGAAAACCATACTGAATACAACAGAAATATCGATATGCCGTGATGATCGGTTAAACAATACGGTCGTAGATTCTGGTATCGAAAAATCTATGTGGGAAGATGACAGTCTACTGGATCGAGTATTCAATGAACTTGAATCATCCAATAACGAGAACGTCGAGGCTACCAAATCTGAGTGCTCTCCGTTGGCTGTATCAGATAGTTTCAGCACCTTGACTTCTCCAAAAAAAATTCATTCCGAACCATTGGATTGTCCTTCGACTGTTCCGCGTGTTCAAAAACACTCGTTATCACCACTGAAGGAAAATAGCAGACCCAACAAAAAGAGTCGGACGGTTGTCCCACGGTTTTGTGAGGATGCGATGAAAGATTCCTTTTATGGACTTCCAGGCTCGGTAAAATCACTTATACAGCGTGTAAAGGGAATTGATGAACTATATGGTAAGGTTCCTCTTTTGATAAATGCTTTCCAGTTTCTTTGTTCTTTAAATTTTTTGATACAGAAATTGAGGAAACTTTTTGCCATCTATAGAATGGCAAGACGAGTGTCTTAAACTCAAGGCAATTTATGATCGAAAAAATTTAATTTATGCCCTCCCAACAAGTGGTGGAAAAACATTAGTGGCTGAGATATTAATGCTCAAGGAGCTTGTCGCTAACAAAAAAAATGCAATCTTCATACTTCCCTTTGTTGCAATCGTTCAAGAAAAGGTGCTACTGCTCAAAACATCTTTTTGCAATTTTACAATATTGCTTCTCATGCTTCTGCGCTTTGCTTATAATACTTGTAATTTATTTTAGGTACGTTCTTTGGCACCTTTTGCCCTGGCCTTAGATTTTTTGGTCGAGGAATATGCAGCTGGAAACGGGCAGTACCCGCCACGTAAAAGGCGGAGAAAACACACCATTTATGTCTGCACGATTGAGAAGGGACTGGGGCTGGTTAATAGCTTGATAGAAAACCAGCGTCTTCATGAGGTAACGTTGTACTAATGTTTCAAAGTCAAAAGTTTGAATGAAATTACCTTGAATTTAATGGGAAACATTTTGAGTAGGTTGGAATGGTCGTTGTTGATGAGCTTCATTTATTAGGAGAAGATGGAGGCAGAGGCGCAACACTAGAAGGTCTACTGACAAAAATAATGTACACTGGAAGTGCGTTGAAAAAAAATAATCTGCTCAGTGCTTAAAAGCATTTCACTTCATTATGAGTTCTTTTTTCTCAGATAATCCACATATTATCGGAATGAGCGCCACTATTGGGAATTTGAATGAAATCGCTAAATTTTTGAATGCTGAAATTTACACGAAAGATTTTAGGCCTGTAGAATTGAAAGAGTATGTTAAATGTGAGGACGATATTTGGCTTGTAGATCTTGAGCAAGAAGAAATACTAACTGATCTAAAGAAAATTGCTTACGCTGTGAGTAAGCGTTTATCTCGGTAGTCATAATTGTGTTTACATAAGTTTACAATGCATTTGAAGTACGTTATGATGACAGTTCATTCCCTTCAAAATTTAGTACTCCCAGGAAGCTCTCAGGCTTGATCCAGATAAACTTGGAGGATTGGTAATGGATGTTGTACCACAAGACTCTTGTCTAATATTTTGTCCGAGTCGCAAAAACTGTGAGAATGTTTCTATATTGTTGACGAAAGTTCTGTTCAAGTAAGGAGAATAGCAAATCATACCCTGGCCATTGTGTCTTTCTATAAAACTATCGTGATTACTTTAATAATTGCATTCTAACAATCATCCAGATCTCTGCACAATCATAAGAAAAAGGAGAAAGATATATTGATAAGAGCATTGAAAGCTGAAGGTGCTCTCTGTGAGATTCTGGAACTAACTATAAAGTTTGGCGTAGCTTATCATCACTCTGGTTTGATGGCAGAAGAGCGAAAGCTACTGGAGGAAGCGTTCAGATCCGGAACTCTTTCTGTAATTTGTTGCACCTCAACTTTGGCTGCTGGCGTTAATTTACCAGCGCGCAGGGTAAGTTTCTATTATAGACATGGTCTGCCTTTTCAATTTCGTTATAATTTGTTCACATTACAGGTAATACTCAGACATCCATATGTTGGTAATCAGTTTCTAAACTTGAGTCGTTATAAACAAATGATCGGTAGAGCTGGAAGAGCTGGGATGAAAGACGTTGGAGAAAGTATACTGATTTGTAGAACAAACGAAATTCCCAAGGTGCTGGATTTTACATAAATTTGGCCACTACTATTGCAATTATTCATTGGTTATTAGATAAACATGACGTTTCCCCTCTTCATCTTAGGTAAAAGAGTTGTTAACTTCTAATATGGACGACTGTATCAGTACCTTACACGTTGAAGAAGACAGGGGTATAAACAATTTGATTCTGAGTTCGATTCTCTTAAATTTGGCTACAACTAGATCAGAGTTGCACAAAATAGCTGGAACTACGCTTCTTGGAATACAACAGAAGAGGCTAAATATTAATACAAATAATATTACTGACAAAACGATCACAAAGCTAATAAAAACACGTGTAATTAAAGTGAAACAAGTTACTAATTACAGTGAAATCAATCCTAATTTAACTGTCCTCATTCAGTCGCAAGATAATTTAAAAACAGCTCAGGAAACACCACGACCTAGAAAGAAAATTGTAAAACTTAGTAGAACAACAAAACTAGAAGTATGCAAACTGGGAAGAGCAGCTATGAAAGGTGAGGGTACCGAATTTTTTAACTGCATTTTTTCTCTATGCTTTTATCATATTTGTAATACCGTATTTCATGATTTTTAGGATGCGTCGATCTGAATCGTGCGCATATGCTGTACAAAGACTTGAAATCAGCACAAAACCAGCTAGTGCTACTCGACTGTCTCCACCTTTTGTACCTCGTGACGCCATACGATGTTGTTGATCTTGTAAAACCATCTGGAAACGTGTACTGCGATGTGGTAAGTCAGTAGGATACAAAAAGAGATTCGCCTTTGAATTTCATGTAATTTGTTGCAGGTTTGCAACTTGTCTCCCATACAGATGCAGACTGCAAGAGTTTTAGGAATAAACGAGACAGTTGCAACCAAACTGAGAGCTGGAGTGATGCCAAAGGTTTTAAATTGAAATATTGTTTCATACTTATTTGTAAATACTGAAAATGTAAGACTTTATAACATCTGTTTTCTTCCTACACAGAATGTCGATTCTAACGTCGTAAACAGGTTTTATTTGACCCTAATGCTCAATGAGTTGTGGAATCAGCAAACTGTTCACATAGTATCTACTAAGTATCAAGTCAATCGAGGAATAGTACAAAATTTAATGAACGCTTCCGCATCCTTTGCTTCAAGCGTGGAACGGTTTTGCGCGGTAATTATCGCACGCATATCTTGCTACCTAGAATATGTCAGAAGGAAAAATAATGCAGATCTATGATGGTAAAAGAAAATGAGAATCTTACTCACGACGTCTTCTCTTTCAGGAACTTGATGAATTTTGGGCGTTCAGAGACCTGTTGCACAGTTTTAGTAAACGGCTATCACACTGCTGCTCGGTTGAACTCGAACCGTTAATAGAACTTCCTAGTGTGAAAATTGTACGTCAAAAATGCAAAAGATACGCATTCAATGTACCTTGAAATGTCAAAAATGAATAACATGTAAGTATTGTGTTTTGATTTCTTCACTCAGGGACGTGCCAGACAGTTGTTCAATGCTGGATACAAAACATTGCAATCTGTAGCACTGGGTCAGCCAATGGAAATGTGTGATAAAATTGAAAACTTGCCGATGCGAGTCGCTAGTCAGATCGTCGCTGCAGCTAAGGTATGTTTTGATATTTGAAGCTTTATGTTTAATTCCAATTGGCAGAATGAAATCAATAAACTTTTGTAAGCGACGAATTAGTTACAATTAATTAAATAGAATGCACATTTTGAGTACATTTTGTTATTTTGCAGCTCTTATTGTTGGAGAAGGTGGAGAACCTCAGAGATGAGGCAGAAGACGTGCTGGATGGAATTGATATATCGAATTTCCGGTAATCCAATCATCACAGGCATATTCATGATATGCTGGTTACCGTACTACGACGCAAAACGTATAATAATTTAGAAATTAATTTTTTTCAATTACTCTCCAAGAGAAAATCAATTTTTAATTTGAATAATTCAATGCGATAGAAAAAAAAATTCAATCAGATGAACGTTTTGTTCCTTATCTGTCGCAAAATGAAATACATTTAATTTTCTACACAATTTTTTCAATGACAAAGAATAACTGAGAGATTGTTCTTTAACGTTAAGTTTATAATATTTTTAATTCATTGCGATCTAAAACCCCATAGATGGATAAAAGTTTCTTTATTTTCACCATTTTCCGTACGTTTTTGATCGCATTTAAAACCTATGAATACGTGAACTGTTGACTACATATATAAAAGGTGTATTTTTTTGTACAAAACCGTTATGCGTGTATTATTTTTCCTATTATTGATTAAGCTTATGATTTATCTTGATTTGCTATAGATTACTGGTATTCTAGAATATTCATTGGCATTATGATATTCTTTATACGAATCATCTTCATGGCAAATTTATATAAAAGCGCCGTATCCTGTATGTAACGGGGTTACGATAAAGTGCCATAGATTGAAAATCCCCGAACCAGCCAAAAGAATAGAGTCATTTTTTTTGGTAACTCTAGTGGGATGACAACATAAAACGTTCGACAATATTACTTTACTACATATTGTGCAATGCAGATCAGCGTGTGTGAAATCTAACACTCTGATTAAGCTGGCACATAAAATATTCGTCCATGTGTTGTTGTGAAACTTTTATCGAAAAAGTGAATCTCCACACGGTGGTACAAATAAATCATTTCAATTCATAGGTTGAGTTTTAACAAAAGGCATAAAATTAAGATTTTTATTCATCATTTTCACAACATAGGACGCGAATATAAAAACTAGTAATTAACTATATACAATATTGCGGAAGGAACGGTAACTTATATCATTATTTTATGGTGATCTGGTATCAACGTTTTTTATATAAACACGGATTGAGCACGAGAGGTGGAAGTTTACTTCGTTTTTTCGTGATGTCGGCGTCTTTTTTAAAGTCCATAAAGTAGAATAAGTTGTGCGATAAGTCTTTCCACGTATTGACAAATCCGTAAGCACCCAAAGTTTTGATGAACTCGTCCACGTCATTGAACCTACTTTCAACTTCGGCAATTTTGAGAATCCCACTGAAGGCAGAAACGCAAAAAAATCAAATTATTGTGCTGAATAAAAGTGAAGTTAGTGTTCAACATAAAAATCTGAAAATATGAAGCCACTTATTTCCTGCACACGTAGTTTGATACCTACTCTTTCCTCAGAACTCTGTTGGCTTCTGTCAAGTAATCTGTCAGATTTGTGCCCATCAGAGAGAGGCAGAAAACCACGACATCAATTCGGCCCGTCAGCAATGACGAATGTGCCATATCGCAGGTGGTGACTTTATCATTTATGGCAACCAGATCCAAGGAGTGTACTTTCTGTGTTACACTGGCTGCAAGTCTGGCTTCGCCGCATCCGAAGTCTGCGACAATATAGTCTTTCGGCCTGTCGGTGTAAAATTAAGAAGTGATACAGTATCGATACAAATGTATTTGTGCCATTATATTTAATTGAACAGAATATATAAGCTCCTATAAACGAAAAACTGATCTGTGTTAAATATTGTTTCCTTACATGTTTTTTATTGATGCGATTATGGTATCTAAAGGGTTCAAAGGCCACTGTTCCACTTGGAGCTGATAGCCTTCATGGTAGGCTAAAAATGCGTCAGGATCTTCCTTAAAATATTTCTTGGACGACCAGCTTTCGCTGTTGTACATTTGTTCGTTCAAGTATCGAAACCTTGAAGACTTGAGTCTAGCCAACATTCTGTCTCTTAGTGATTTTTGCTCAGTACTTTTCTTATAGATCTTTATTGAGTCATGCTGCTGCTTTTCAGCGAGCAATTTCTGTAATCTGTCGATTGTTATTCTGGATTCAATAACTTTGGTTGAAACTTTGAGATTGGTCAAATTCTTATCGTCTTTCATTTCAGCCTGAACATCCGTTGTGGAATTGTCTCTTCCATCTGTCAGGTTTGCAATAGAAGGCTCTTTCGTACTGCTTGAATTTCTTAGTTTTTTTAGTTTCTTTTTCTTACGCTTTAATTTTTGCTTTTCAATCCGCTTTGCAAGAATATCTCCATTTGGCTCCAATTTCTGTTTGCGGATCCTATGATGAGCATCATTTGGAATTTTTTTTTTATTAACTTTGTTAGGTTTGTTCTTTTTCAACGATAATTCAGTGGCACTGTTATTCGCATTGGCACTAGATCTAGGGTCCGAATTTTTATGTGATTCGGATTTCCATTTCTTAATTGAAGTTTCGTTTATCGTTGAGTCAGAAGATTTACGTTTCTTGCTACTGACTCCATTTCTAGCTGCAGGAAGATTGATAATTTCAGCATTCCGTGCCAGTTGGGCAACTTTGGATTTCGGTTTTTTACGTAGTATCGATTTCTTCTCAGCCTGAAGAATATTAACCGACATTTTGGTCGGTTTGGCGTTCTTCTTCCGCTGCATAAAAAGTATCAAGGCATTCAATTAGTAAATAAGTTCTTCGAACACAGTTTTGAGGTTAGAAAAGGTTGAGATTCATATTATATACATTTTAATAAACTTACACCGATAAATAGTTCGTTCGTCAGTTTGTCACCTGTTACGTCAATCTCCCAAGCACTTTCCTTAAATATCCTCATTTCGATATCAAGAACTCATTGAAGTACTATAGCATACCGTATTGCTGAAACAGGTTACTATTATAAGTCTATGGTTACTACAACTCCAATTTACTCCATACACACGGTATGGTCCAGTGTTGCCGGACTGAAATTCTTCGCCGTGCTCCATTCTAGCAAATACTTACATCATGCATGCTAGATAGAGCCACAAAACGTGCTGGTATGAAAAACTTCATCTGCATTTTCACGTGCAGCAAACAGCTGGATGCAGTAACGCTGCCGTCGTCACTCTGTAGTTGCCGTTGTGTGTTTCGTGGCAGCAAGTAGATTATACTTTTTCTGCTTGTATAAAATTTTTACTTGTTTTTACTTAATATAATATGCTTTGTGAAGAATGTGCGATATTTTATTTCTTTACGCTAATCGGAGGCTCTGTATAAAATGCTTGCTATTTTTACGCAGAAATTGGCTCAAAGTCACTAATTAGCCGTTTGCGAGGAAAATCGAAGGGTGCAATGTTGTCATTCTCAGGTAAAATTTCCTGTACCATCAGGTCGTATGTCGCTGTGATCGGCAGCGCGTTATGGTACGATAGTGGGCGTGATTGCAGATTGTTGCATGCTGCTGCAGCTTGAGTCCAACAAATAGATCTGCACAGGTGTACTCGGTGATATACTTCGCGTTTTCGCTTGCACGTGCCGATTGATGGAATCAACTGTAAAGCCTACTCACAGGTGCACAAACTGAAATCTATTTCGTGAATAAGCTCGATTCATGCTTCGTAAACAGCATAACAGCATCGTCGTGAACAGTTACGGATTGAATGAAGAAGGCTGCAGATTGCACGTCAATCGGTATGTGTTACGGTGCGGGATGATTCATTTGCTGGAGGTATAATGTTTTTTTTTAACAAATCAGACATGTTGTCAGCCTCAAAATATCAGCAAGCGCAATCGATTTCCCTCACAAAATTACGTCAAAATAGTGCCGCAAAGAATTGATTCCAGCACTTTCCAAAATCGCCAAGATTTTTGCCGAAAATGCAAAGGGGTGAGCCTTACTTTTTTTTTATTTTTAGAGCCAAAAATTTTTGGTCTCAGATTCGATTCGTATGACTCTTTCCCGACTAATTGGACCCTCAGGAACTCAGAAAACACAGCGAAATAAGCCTGGGATCATCAGGAGAGAAGTTATGAAGAAAAAAGCACCTGCTGAAAAATGTCTTGAAAACTGATTTTCGTTTTTTGGCTGTAACTTTCGATGCGTTGATCGCAGCGTATTGGCACTGCGCCCAATCGATTTCTCTCGCAAAATTACGTCCGATCAGTGCTACAATCGATTGATTCCAGCACTTTTCAAAATCGCGAAAATTTTCGCCAAAAATGGTGAGGGGTTAGCCTTACTTTTTTTTTTGGCAAAAAACTTTTGGTCTCAGATTCGATTTAAATGACCCTTTTCTGACCAACTGGACCCCCAGGAACTCAGAAAACGCAGCGGAAGAAGCGTGGGATCAACAGGAGAGAAGTTACGAACAAAAAAGCACCTGCTGAAAAATGTCGTAAAAACAGGTTCTCGTTTTTTGGCTGTAACTTTTGATGCGTTGATCGCAGCGTATTGGGACTGCGCCCAATCGATTTCTCTCGCAAAATTACGTCCGATCAGTGCTACAATCGATTGATTCCAGCACTTTTCAAAATCGCGGAAATTTTCGCCAAAAATGGAAAGGGGTTAGCCTTACTTTTTTTTTTGGCAAAAAACTTTTCGTTTCAGATTCGATTTAAATGACCCTTTTCTGACTAACTGGACACCCAGAAACTCAGAAAACGTAGCGAAAAGAGCGTGGAATCAACAGGAGAAAAATGGCGAGCGAAAAAGCAACTGCTGAAAAATGTCGAAAATTCAGGTTCTGGTTTTTTGACTGTAACTTTTGATGCGTGAATCGCAGCGTATCGGGACTGCGCCCAATCGATTTCTCTCGCAAAATTACGTCGGAATAGTGCCAGGAAGAATTTATTTGAGCACTTTCCGAAACCGCGAAAATTTTCGCCAAAAATGGTAAGGGGTTAGCCTTACTTTTTTTTTTGGCAAAAAACTTTTCGTTTCAGATTCGATTTAAATGACCCTTTTCTGACTAACTGGACACCCAGGAACTCAGGAAACGTAGCGAAAAGAGCGTGGGATCAACAGGAGAAAAATGGCGAGCGAAAAAGCAACTGCTGAAAAATGTCGAAAATTCAGGTTCTGGTTTTTTGGCTGTAACTTTTGATGCGTGAATCGCAGTGTATAGAGACTGCGCCCAATCGATTTCTCTCGCAAAATTACGTCCGAACTATGCTACAATTGATTGATTCCAGCACTTTTCAGAATCGCGAAAATTTTCGCCAAAATTGGTAAGGGGTTAGCCTTACTTTTTTTTTTGGCAAAAAACTTTTGGTCTCAGATTCGATTTGGACGATCCTCATCCGACTAATTGGACCCTCAGGAACTCAGAAAACGCAGCGAAAGGAGCGTGGGATCAACAGAAGAGAAGTGACGAACGAAAAAGCACCTGCTGAAAAATGTCTTAAAAACAGGTTCTCGTTTTTTGGCTGTAACTTTTGATGCGTTGATCGCAGCGTATCATGACTGCGCCCAATCGATTTCTCTGGCAAAATTACGTCGAAATAGTGCCAGGAAGAATTTATTTCCGCACTTTTCAAAATCGCGAGAATTTTCGACAAAAATGCAAAGGGGTTAGCCTTACTTTTTCTTCATTTTTTGGCCAAAGAATTTTTGGTCTCAAATTCGATTTAAACGATCCTCATCCGACCAATTGGACCCCCAGGAACTCAGAAAACGCAGCGAAAGGGGCGTGGGATCAACAGGAGAGAAGTTACGAACGAAAAAGCACCTGCTGAAAAATGTCTTAAAAACAGGTTCTCGTTTTTTGGCTGTAACTTTTGATGCGTTGATCGCAGCGTATCGGGACTGCGTCCAATCGATTTCTCTCGCAAAATTACGTCGGAATAGTGCCAGAAAGAATTTATTTCAGCACTTTCCGAAACCGCGAAAATTTTCGCCAAAAATGGTAAGGGGTTAGCCTTACTTTTTTTTTTGGCAAAAAACTTTTCGTTTCAGATTCGATTTAAATGACCCTTTTCTGACTAACTGGACACCCAGGAACTCAGAAAACGTAGCGAAAAGAGCGTGGGATCAACAGGAGAAAAATGGCGAGCGAAAAAGCAACTGCTGAAAAATGTCGAAAATTCAGGTTCTGGTTTTTTGGCTGTAACTTTTGATGCGTGAATCGCAGCGTATCGGGACTGCGCCCAATCGATTTCTCTCGCAAAATTACGTCGGAATAGTGCCAGAAAGAATTTATTTGAGCACTTTCCGAAACCGCGAAAATTTTCGCGAAAAATGGTAAGGGGTTAGCCTTACTTTTTTTTTTGGCAAAAAACTTTTCGTTTCAGATTCGATTTAAATGACCCTTTTCTGACTTACTGGACACCCAGGAACTCAGGAAACGTAGCGAAAAGAGCGTGGGATCAACAGGAGAAAAATGGCGAGCGAAAAAGCAACTGCTGAAAAATGTCGAAAATTCAGGTTCTGGTTTTTTGGCTGTAACTTTTGATGCGTGAATCGCAGTGTATAGAGACTGCGCCCAATCGATTTCTCTCGCAAAATTACGTCGGAATAGTGCCAGGAAGAATTTATTTGAGCACTTTCCGAAACCGCGAAAATTTTCGCCAAAAATGGTAAGGGGTTAGCCTTACTTTTTTTTTTGGCAAAAAACTTTTCGTTTCAGATTCGATTTAAATGACCCTTTTCTGACTAACTGGACACCCAGGAACTCAGGAAACGTAGCGAAAAGAGCGTGGGATCAACAGGAGAAAAATGGCGAGCGAAAAAGCAACTGCTGAAAAATGTCAAAAATTCAGGTTCTGGTTTTTTGGCTGTAACTTTTGATGCGTGAATCGCAGTGTATAGAGACTGCGCCCAATCGATTTCTCTCGCAAAATTACGTCCGAACTATGCTACAATTGATTGATTCCAGCACTTTTCAGAATCGCGAAAATTTTCGCCAAAAATGGTAAGGGGTTAGCCTTACTTTTTTTTTTGGCAAAAAACTTTTGGTCTCAGATTCGATTTGGACGATCCTCATGCGACTAATTGGACCCTCAGGAACTCAGAAAACGCAGCGAAAGGAGCGTGGGATCAACAGAAGAGAAGTTACGAACGAAAAAGCACCTGCTGAAAAATGTCTTAAAAACAGGTTCTCGTTTTTTGGCTGTAACTTCTGATGCGTTGATCGCAGCGTATCATGACTGCGCCCAATCGATTTCTCTGGCAAAATTACGTCGAAATAGTGCCAGGAAGAATTTATTTCCGCACTTTTCAAAATCGCGAAAATTTTCGACAAAAATGCAAAGGGGTTAGCCTTACTTTTTCTTCATTTTTTGGCCAAAGAATTTTTGGTCTCAAATTCGATTTAAACGATCCTCATCCGACCAATTGTACCCCCAGGAACTCAGAAAACGCAGCGAAAGGGGCGTGGGATCAACAGGAGAGAAGTTACGAACGAAAAAGCACCTGCTGAAAAATGTCTTAAAAACAGGTTCTCGTTTTTTGGCTGTAACTTTTGATGCGTTGATCGCAGCGTATCGGGACTGCGCCCAATCAATTTCTCTCGCAAAATTACGTCATAATAGTGCCAGAAAGAATTTATTTCAGCACTTTCCGAAACCGCGAAAATTTTCGCCAAAAATGGTAAGGGGTTAGCCTTACTTTTTTTTTGGCAAAAAACTTTTCGTTTCAGATTCAATTTAAATGACCCTTTTCTGACTAACTGGACACCCAGGAACTCAGAAAACGTAGCGAAAAGAGCGTGGGATCAACAGGAGAGAAATGGCGAGCGAAAAAGCAACTGCTGAAAAATTTCGAAAATTCAGGTTCTGGTTTTTTGGCTGTAACTTTTGATGCGTGAATCGCAGTGTATAGAGACTGCGCCCAATCGATTTCTCTCGCAAAATTACGTCCGAACTATGCTACAATTGATTGATTCCAGCACTCTTCAGAATCGCGAAAATTTTCGCTAAAAATGGTAAGGGGTTAGCCTTACTTTTTTTTTTGGCAAAAAACTTTTGGTCTCAGATTCGATTTAAACGATCCTCATCCGACCAATTGGACCCTCAGGAACTCAGAAAACGCAGCGAAAGGAGCATGGGATCAACAGGAGAGAAGTTACGCTCGAAAAAGCACCTGCTGAAAAATGTCGAAAAATCGGGTTTTCGTTTTTTGGCTGTAACTTTTGATGCGTTGATCGCAGCGTATCATGACTGCGCCCAATCGATTTCTCTGGCAAAATTACGTCGAAATAGTGCCAGGAAGAATTTATTTCCGCACTTTTCAAAATCGCGAAAATTTTCGACAAAAATGCAAAGGGGTTAGCCTTACTTTTTCTTCATTTTTTGGCCATAGAATTTTTGGTCTCAAATTCGATTTAAACGATCCTCATCCGACCAATTGGACCCCCAGGAACTCAGAAAACGCAGCGAAAGGAGCGTGGGATCAACAGGAGAGAAGTTACGAACGAAAAAGCACATGCTGAAAAATGTCTTAAAAACAGGTTCTCGTTTTTTGGCTGTAACTTTTGATGCGTTGATCGCAGCGTATCGGGACTGCGCCCAATCGATTTCTCTCGCAAAATTACGTCCGAACTATGCTACAATTGATTGATTCCAGCACTTTTCAGAATCGCGAAAATTTTCGCCAAAAATGGTAAGGGGTTAGCCTTACTTTTTTATTTGGCAAAAAACTTTTGGTCTCAGATTCGATTTGGACGATCCTCATCCGACTAATTGGCCCCTCAGAAACTCAGAAAACGCAGCAAAAGGAGCGTGGGATCAACAGAAGAGAAGTTACGAACGAAAAAGCACCTGCTGAAAAATGTCTTAAAAACAGGTTCTCGTTTTTTGGCTGTAACTCTTGATGCGTTGATCGCAGCGTATCGGGACTGCGCCCAATCGATTTCTCTCGCAAAATTACGTCGGAATAGTGCCAGAAAGAATTTATTTCAGCACTTTCCGAAACCGCGAAAATTTTCGCCAAAAATGGTAAGGGGTTAGCCTTACTTTTTTTTTTGGCAAAAAACTTTTCGTTTCAGATTCGATTTAAATGACCCTTTTCTGACTAACTGGACACCCAGGAACTCAGGAAACGTAGCGAAAAGAGCGTGGGATCAACAGGAGAAAAATGGCGAGCGAAAAAGCAACTGCTGAAAAATGTCGAAAATTCAGGTTCTGGTTTTTTGGCTGTAACTTTTGATGCGTGAATCGCAGTGTATAGAGACTGCGCCCAATCGATTTCTCTCGCAAAATTACGTCCGAACTATGCTACAATTGATTGATTCCAGCACTTTTCAGAATCGCGAAAATTTTCGCTAAAAATGGTAAGGGGTTAGCCTTACTTTTTTTTTTGGCAAAAAACTTTTGGTCTCAGATTCGATTTAAACGATCCTCATCCGACCAATTGGACCCTCAGGAACTCAGAAAACGCAGCGAAAGGAGCATGGGATCAACAGGAGAGAAGTTACGCTCGAAAAAGCACCTGCTGAAAAATGTCGAAAAATCGGGTTTTCGTTTTTTGGCTGTAACTTTTGATGCGTTGATCGCAGCGTATCATGACTGCGCCCAATCGATTTCTCTGGCAAAATTACGTCGAAATAGTGCCAGGAAGAATTTATTTCCGCACTTTTCAAAATCGCGAAAATTTTCGACGAAAATGCAAAGGGGTTAGCCTTACTTTTTCTTCATTTTTTGGCCATAGAATTTTTGGTCTCAGATTCGATTTAAACGATCCTCATCCGACCAATTGGACCCCCAGGAACTCAGAAAACGCAGCGAAAGGAGCGTGGGATCAACAGGAGAGAAGTTACGAACGAAAAAGCACATGCTGAAGAAATGTCTTAAAAACAGGTTCTCGTTTTTTGGCTGTAACTTTTGATGCGTTGATCGCAGCGTATCGGGACTGCGCCCAATCGATTTCTCTCGCAAAATTACGTCCGAACTATGCTACAATTGATTGATTCCAGCACTTTTCAGAATCGCGAAAATTTTCGCCAAAAATGGTAAGGGGTTAGCCTTACTTTTTTATTTGGCAAAAAACTTTTGGTCTCAGATTCGATTTGGACGATCCTCATCCGACTAATTGGACCCTCAGAAACTCAGAAAACGCAGCGAAAGGAGCGTGGGATCAACAGAAGAGAAGTTACGAACGAAAAAGCACCTGCTGAAAAATGTCTTAAAAACAGGTTCTCGTTTTTTGGCTGTAACTCTTGATGCGTTGATCGCAGCGTATCGGGACTGCGCCCAATCGATTTCTCTCGCAAAATTACGTCGGAATAGTGCCAGAAAGAATTTATTTCAGCACTTTCCGAAACCGCGAAAATTTTCGCCAAAAATGGTAAGGGGTTAGCCTTACTTTTTTTTTTGGCAAAAAACTTTTCGTTTCAGATTCGATTTAAATGACCCTTTTCTGACTAACTGGACACCCAGGAACTCAGGAAACGTAGCGAAAAGAGCGTGGGATCAACAGGAGAAAAATGGCGAGCGAAAAAGCAACTGCTGAAAAATGTCGAAAATTCAGGTTCTGGTTTTTTGGCTGTAACTTTTGATGCGTGAATCGCAGTGTATAGAGACTGCGCCCAATCGATTTCTCTCGCAAAATTACGTCCGAACTATGCTACAATTGATTGATTCCAGCACTCTTCAGAATCGCGAAAATTTTCGCTAAAAATGGTAAGGGGTTAGCCTTACTTTTTTTTTTGGCAAAAAACTTTTGGTCTCGGATTCGATTTAAACGATCCTCATCCGACCAATTGGACCCTCAGGAACTCAGAAAACGCAGCGAAAGGAGCATGGGATCAACAGGAGAGAAGTTACGCTCGAAAAAGCACCTGCTGAAAAATGTCGAAAAATCGGGTTTTCGTTTTTTGGCTGTAACTTTTGATGCGTTGATCGCAGCGTATCATGACTGCGCCCAATCGATTTCTCTGGCAAAATTACGTCGAAATAGTGCCAGGAAGAATTTATTTCCGCACTTTTCAAAATCGCGAAAATTTTCGACGAAAATGCAAAGGGGTTAGCCTTACTTTTTCTTCATTTTTTGGCCATAGAATTTTTGGTCTCAGATTCGATTTAAACGATCCTCATCCGACCAATTGGACCCCCAGGAACTCAGAAAACGCAGCGAAAGGAGCGTGGGATCAACAGGAGAGAAGTTACGAACGAAAAAGCACATGCTGAAGAAATGTCTTAAAAACAGGTTCTCGTTTTTTGGCTGTAACTTTTGATGCGTTGATCGCAGCGTATCGGGACTGCGCCCAATCGATTTCTCTCGCAAAATTACGTCCGAACTATGCTACAATTGATTGATTCCAGCACTTTTCAGAATCGCGAAAATTTTCGCCAAAAATGGTAAGGGGTTAGCCTTACTTTTTTATTTGGCAAAAAACTTTTGGTCTCAGATTCGATTTGGACGATCCTCATCCGACTAATTGGACCCTCAGAAACTCAGAAAACGCAGCGAAAGGAGCGTGGGATCAACAGAAGAGAAGTTACGAACGAAAAAGCACCTGCTGAAAAATGTCTTAAAAACAGGTTCTCGTTTTTTGGCTGTAACTCTTGATGCGTTGATCGCAGCGTATCGGGACTGCGCCCAATCGATTTCTCTCGCAAAATTACGTCGGAATAGTGCCAGAAAGAATTTATTTCAGCACTTTCCGAAACCGCGAAAATTTTCGCCAAAAATGGTAAGGGGTTAGCCTTACTTTTTTTTTTGGCAAAAAACTTTTCGTTTCAGATTCGATTTAAATGACCCTTTTCTGACTAACTGGACACCCAGGAACTCAGGAAACGTAGCGAAAAGAGCGTGGGATCAACAGGAGAAAAATGGCGAGCGAAAAAGCAACTGCTGAAAAATGTCGAAAATTCAGGTTCTGGTTTTTTGGCTGTAACTTTTGATGCGTGAATCGCAGTGTATAGAGACTGCGCCCAATCGATTTCTCTCGCAAAATTACGTCCGAACTATGCTACAATTGATTGATTCCAGCACTCTTCAGAATCGCGAAAATTTTCGCTAAAAATGGTAAGGGGTTAGCCTTACTTTTTTTTTTGGCAAAAAACTTTTGGTCTCAGATTCGATTTAAACGATCCTCATCCGACCAATTGGACCCTCAGGAACTCAGAAAACGCAGCGAAAGGAGCATGGGATCAACAGGAGAGAAGTTACGCTCGAAAAAGCACCTGCTGAAAAATGTCGAAAAATCGGGTTTTCGTTTTTTGGCTGTAACTTTTGATGCGTTGATCGCAGCGTATCATGACTGCGCCCAATCGATTTCTCTGGCAAAATTACGTCGAAATAGTGCCAGGAAGAATTTATTTCCGCACTTTTCAAAATCGCGAAAATTTTCGACAAAAATGCAAAGGGGTTAGCCTTACTTTTTCTTCATTTTTTGGCCATAGAATTTTTGGTCTCAGATTCGATTTAAACGATCCTCATCCGACCAATTGGACCCCCAGGAACTCAGAAAACGCAGCGAAAGGAGCGTGGGATCAACAGGAGAAAAGTTACGAACGAAAAAGCACATGCTGAAAAATGTCTTAAAAACAGGTTCTCGTTTTTTGGCTGTAACTTTTGATGCGTTGATCGCAGCGTATCGGGACTGCGCCCAATCGATTTCTCTCGCAAAATTACGTCCGAACTATGCTACAATTGATTGATTCCAGCACTTTTCAGAATCGCGAAAATTTTCGCCAAAAATGGTAAGGGGTTAGCCTTACTTTTTTATTTGGCAAAAAACTTTTGGTCTCAGATTCGATTTGGACGATCCTCATCCGACTAATTGGACCCTCAGAAACTCAGAAAACGCAGCGAAAGGAGCGTGGGATCAACAGAAGAGAAGTTACGAACGAAAAAGCACCTGCTGAAAAATGTCTTAAAAACAGGTTCTCGTTTTTTGGCTGTAACTCTTGATGCGTTGATCGCAGCGTATCGGGACTGCGCCCAATCGATTTCTCTCGCAAAATTACGTCGGAATAGTGCCAGAAAGAATTTATTTCAGCACTTTCCGAAACCGCGAAAATTTTCGCCAAAAATAGTAAGGGGTTAGCCTTACTTTTTTTTTTGGCAAAAAACTTTTCGTTTCAGATTCGATTTAAATGACCCTTTTCTGACTAACTGGACACCCAGGAACTCAGGAAACGTAGCGAAAAGAGCGTGGGATCAACAGGAGAAAAATGGCGAGCGAAAAAGCAACTGCTGAAAAATGTCGAAAATTCAGGTTCTGGTTTTTTGGCTGTAACTTTTGATGCGTGAATCGCAGTGTATAGAGACTGCGCCCAATCGATTTCTCTCGCAAAATTACGTCCGAACTATGCTACAATTGATTGATTCCAGCACTTTTCAGAATCGCGAAAATTTTCGCTAAAAATGGTAAGGGGTTAGCCTTACTTTTTTTTTTGGCAAAAAACTTTTGGTCTCAGATTCGATTTAAACGATCCTCATCCGACCAATTGGACCCTCAGGAACTCAGAAAACGCAGCGAAAGGAGCATGGGATCAACAGGAGAGAAGTTACGCTCGAAAAAGCACCTGCTGAAAAATGTCGAAAAATCGGGTTTTCGTTTTTTGGCTGTAACTTTTGATGCGTTGATCGCAGCGTATCATGACTGCGCCCAATCGATTTCTCTGGCAAAATTACGTCGAAATAGTGCCAGGAAGAATTCATTTCCGCACTTTTCAAAATCGCGAAAATTTTCGACAAAAATGCAAAGGGGTTAGCCTTACTTTTTCTTCATTTTTTGGCCATAGAATTTTTGGTCTCAGATTCGATTTAAACGATCCTCATCCGACCAATTGGACCCCCAGGAACTCAGAAAACGCAGCGAAAGGAGCGTGGGATCAACAGGAGAAAAGTTACGAACGAAAAAGCACATGCTGAAAAAATGTCTTAAAAACAGGTTCTCGTTTTTTGGCTGTAACTTTTGATGCGTTGATCGCAGCGTATCGGGACTGCGCCCAATCGATTTCTCTCGCAAAATTACGTCCGAACTATGCTACAATTGATTGATTCCAGCACTTTTCAGAATCGCGAAAATTTTCGCCAAAAATGGTAAGGGGTTAGCCTTACTTTTTTATTTGGCAAAAAACTTTTGGTCTCAGATTCGATTTGGACGATCCTCATCCGACTAATTGGACCCTCAGAAACTCAGAAAACGCAGCGAAAGGAGCGTGGGATCAACAGAAGAGAAGTTACGAACGAAAAAGCACCTGCTGAAAAATGTCTTAAAAACAGGTTCTCGTTTTTTGGCTGTAACTCTTGATGCGTTGATCGCAGCGTATCGGGACTGCGCCCAATCGATTTCTCTCGCAAAATTACGTCGGAATAGTGCCAGAAAGAATTTATTTCAGCACTTTCCGAAACCGCGAAAATTTTCGCCAAAAATGGTAAGGGGTTAGCCTTACTTTTTTTTTTGGCAAAAAACTTTTCGTTTCAGATTCGATTTAAATGACCCTTTTCTGACTAACTGGACACCCAGGAACTCAGGAAACGTAGCGAAAAGAGCGTGGGATCAACAGGAGAAAAATGGCGAGCGAAAAAGCAACTGCTGAAAAATGTCGAAAATTCAGGTTCTGGTTTTTTGGCTGTAACTTTTGATGCGTGAATCGCAGTGTATAGAGACTGCGCCCAATCGATTTCTCTCGCAAAATTACGTCCGAACTATGCTACAATTGATTGATTCCAGCACTCTTCAGAATCGCGAAAATTTTCGCTAAAAATGGTAAGGGGTTAGCCTTACTTTTTTTTTGGCAAAAAACTTTTGGTCTCAGATTCGATTTAAACGATCCTCATCCGACCAATTGGACCCTCAGGAACTCAGAAAACGCAGCGAAAGGAGCATGGGATCAACAGGAGAGAAGTTACGCTCGAAAAAGCACCTGCTGAAAAATGTCGAAAAATCGGGTTTTCGTTTTTTGGCTGTAACTTTTGATGCGTTGATCGCAGCGTATCATGACTGCGCCTAATCGATTTCTCTGGCAAAATTACGTCGAAATAGTGCCAGGAAGAATTTATTTCCGCACTTTTCAAAATCGCGAAAATTTTCGACGAAAATGCAAAGGGGTTAGCCTTACTTTTTCTTCATTTTTTGGCCATAGAATTTTTGGTCTCAGATTCGATTTAAACGATCCTCATCCGACCAATTGGACCCCCAGGAACTCAGAAAACGCAGCGAAAGGAGCGTGGGATCAACAGGAGAGAAGTTACGAACGAAAAAGCACATGCTGAAGAAATGTCTTAAAAACAGGTTCTCGTTTTTTGGCTGTAACTTTTGATGCGTTGATCGCAGCGTATCGGGACTGCGCCCAATCGATTTCTCTCGCAAAATTACGTCCGAACTATGCTACAATTGATTGATTCCAGCACTTTTCAGAATCGCGAAAATTTTCGCCAAAAATGGTAAGGGGTTAGCCTTACTTTTTTATTTGGCAAAAAACTTTTGGTCTCAGATTCGATTTGGACGATCCTCATCCGACTAATTGGACCCTCAGAAACTCAGAAAACGCAGCGAAAGGAGCGTGGGATCAACAGAAGAGAAGTTACGAACGAAAAAGCACCTGCTGAAAAATGTCTTAAAAACAGGTTCTCGTTTTTTGGCTGTAACTCTTGATGCGTTGATCGCAGCGTATCGGGACTGCGCCCAATCGATTTCTCTCGCAAAATTACGTCGGAATAGTGCCAGAAAGAATTTATTTCAGCACTTTCCGAAACCGCGAAAATTTTCGCCAAAAATGGTAAGGGGTTAGCCTTACTTTTTTTTTTGGCAAAAAACTTTTCGTTTCAGATTCGATTTAAATGACCCTTTTCTGACTAACTGGACACCCAGGAACTCAGGAAACGTAGCGAAAAGAGCGTGGGATCAACAGGAGAAAAATGGCGAGCGAAAAAGCAACTGCTGAAAAATGTCGAAAATTCAGGTTCTGGTTTTTTGGCTGTAACTTTTGATGCGTGAATCGCAGTGTATAGAGACTGCGCCCAATCGATTTCTCTCGCAAAATTACGTCCGAACTATGCTACAATTGATTGATTCCAGCACTTTTCAGAATCGCGAAAATTTTCGCTAAAAATGGTAAGGGGTTAGCCTTACTTTTTTTTTTGGCAAAAAACTTTTGGTCTCAGATTCGATTTAAACGATCCTCATCCGATCAATTGGACCCTCAGGAACTCAGAAAACGCAGCGAAAGGAGCATGGGATCAACAGGAGAGAAGTTACGCTCGAAAAAGCACCTGCTGAAAAATGTCGAAAAATCGGGTTTTCGTTTTTTGGCTGTAACTTCTGATGCGTTGATCGCAGCGTATCATGACTGCGCCCAATCGATTTCTCTGGCAAAATTACGTCGAAATAGTGCCAGGAAGAATTTATTTCCGCACTTTTCAAAATCGCGAAAATTTTCGACAAAAATGCAAAGGGGTTAGCCTTACTTTTTCTTCATTTTTTGGCCATAGAATTTTTGGTCTCAGATTCGATTTAAACGATCCTCATCCGACCAATTGGACCCCCAGGAACTCAGAAAACGCAGCGAAAGGAGCGTGGGATCAACAGGAGAGAAGTTACGAACGAAAAAGCACATGCTGAAAAAATGTCTTAAAAACAGGTTCTCGTTTTTTGGCTGTAACTTTTGATGCGTTGATCGCAGCGTATCGGGACTGCGCCCAATCGATTTCTCTCGCAAAATTACGTCCGAACTATGCTACAATTGATTGATTCCAGCACTTTTCAGAATCGCGAAAATTTTCGCCAAAAATGGTAAGGGGTTAGCCTTACTTTTTTATTTGGCAAAAAACTTTTGGTCTCAGATTCGATTTGGACGATCCTCATCCGACTAATTGGACCCTCAGAAACTCAGAAAACGCAGCGAAAGGAGCGTGGGATCAACAGAAGAGAAGTTACGAACGAAAAAGCACCTGCTGAAAAATGTCTTAAAAACAGGTTCTCGTTTTTTGGCTGTAACTCTTGATGCGTTGATCGCAGCGTATCGGGACTGCGCCCAATCGATTTCTCTCGCAAAATTACGTCGGAATAGTGCCAGAAAGAATTTATTTCAGCACTTTCCGAAACCGCGAAAATTTTCGCCAAAAATGATAAGGGGTTAGCCTTACTTTTTTTTTTGGCAAAAAACTTTTCGTTTCAGATCCGATTTAAATGACCCTTTTCTGACTAACTGGACACCCAGGAACTCAGGAAACGTAGCGAAAAGAGCGTGGGATCAACAGGAGAAAAATGGCGAGCGAAAAAGCAACTGCTGAAAAATGTCGAAAATTCAGGTTCTGGTTTTTTGGCTGTAACTTTTGATGCGTGAATCGCAGTGTATAGAGACTGCGCCCAATCGATTTCTCTCGCAAAATTACGTCCGAACTATGCTACAATTGATTGATTCCAGCACTCTTCAGAATCGCGAAAATTTTCGCTAAAAATGGTAAGGGGTTAGCCTTACTTTTTTTTTTGGCAAAAAACTTTTGGTCTCAGATTCGATTTGGACGATCCTCATCCGACTAATTGGACCCTCAGAAACTCAGAAAACGCAGCGAAAGGAGCGTGGGATCAACAGAAGAGAAGTTACGAACGAAAAAGCACCTGCTGAAAAATGTCTTAAAAACAGGTTCTCGTTTTTTGGCTGTAACTCTTGATGCGTTGATCGCAGCGTATCGGGACTGCGCCCAATCGATTTCTCTCGCAAAATTACGTCGGAATAGTGCCAGAAAGAATTTATTTCAGCACTTTCCGAAACCGCGAAAATTTTCGCCAAAAATGGTAAGGGGTTAGCCTTACTTTTTTTTTTGGCAAAAAACTTTTCGTTTCAGATTCGATTTAAATGACCCTTTTCTGACTAACTGGACACCCAGGAACTCAGGAAACGTAGCGAAAAGAGCGTGGGATCAACAGGAGAAAAATGGCGAGCGAAAAAGCAACTGCTGAAAAATGTCGAAAATTCAGGTTCTGGTTTTTTGGCTGTAACTTTTGATGCGTGAATCGCAGTGTATAGAGACTGCGCCCAATCGATTTCTCTCGCAAAATTACGTCCGAACTATGCTACAATTGATTGATTCCAGCACTTTTCAGAATCGCGAAAATTTTCGCTAAAAATGGTAAGGGGTTAGCCTTACTTTTTTTTTTGGCAAAAAACTTTTGGTCTCAGATTCGATTTAAACGATCCTCATCCGACCAATTGGACCCTCAGGAACTCAGAAAACGCAGCGAAAGGAGCATGGGATCAACAGGAGAGAAGTTACGCTCGAAAAAGCACCTGCTGAAAAATGTCGAAAAATCGGGTTTTCGTTTTTTGGCTGTAACTTCTGATGCGTTGATCGCAGCGTATCATGACTGCGCCCAATCGATTTCTCTGGCAAAATTACGTCGAAATAGTGCCAGGAAGAATTTATTTCCGCACTTTTCAAAATCGCGAAAATTTTCGACAAAAATGCAAAGGGGTTAGCCTTACTTTTTCTTCATTTTTTGGCCATAGAATTTTTGGTCTCAGATTCGATTTAAACGATCCTCATCCGACCAATTGGACCCCCAGGAACTCAGAAAACGCAGCGAAAGGAGCGTGGGATCAACAGGAGAGAAGTTACGAACGAAAAAGCACATGCTGAAAAAATGTCTTAAAAACAGGTTCTCGTTTTTTGGCTGTAACTTTTGATGCGTTGATCGCAGCGTATCGGGACTGCGCCCAATCGATTTCTCTCGCAAAATTACGTCCGAACTATGCTACAATTGATTGATTCCAGCACTTTTCAGAATCGCGAAAATTTTCGCCAAAAATGGTAAGGGGTTAGCCTTACTTTTTTATTTGGCAAAAAACTTTTGGTCTCAGATTCGATTTGGACGATCCTCATCCGACTAATTGGACCCTCAGAAACTCAGAAAACGCAGCGAAAGGAGCGTGGGATCAACAGAAGAGAAGTTACGAACGAAAAAGCACCTGCCGAAAAATGTCTTAAAAACAGGTTCTCGTTTTTTGGCTGTAACTCTTGATGCGTTGATCGCAGCGTATCGGGACTGCGCCCAATCGATTTCTCTCGCAAAATTACGTCGGAATAGTGCCAGAAAGAATTTATTTCAGCATTTTCCGAAACCGCGAAAATTTTCGCCAAAAATGATAAGGGGTTAGCCTTACTTTTTTTTTTGGCAAAAAACTTTTCGTTTCAGATTCGATTTAAATGACCCTTTTCTGACTAACTGGACACCCAGGAACTCAGGAAACGTAGCGAAAAGAGCGTGGGATCAACAGGAGAAAAATGGCGAGCGAAAAAGCAACTGCTGAAAAATGTCGAAAATTCAGGTTCTGGTTTTTTGGCTGTAACTTTTGATGCGTGAATCGCAGTGTATAGAGACTGCGCCCAATCGATTTCTCTCGCAAAATTACGTCCGAACTATGCTACAATTGATTGATTCCAGCACTCTTCAGAATCGCGAAAATTTTCGCTAAAAATGGTAAGGGGTTAGCCTTACTTTTTTTTTTGGCAAAAAACTTTTGGTCTCAGATTCGATTTAAACGATCCTCATCCGACCAATTGGACCCTCAGGAACTCAGAAAACGCAGCGAAAGGAGCATGGGATCAACAGGAGAGAGGTTACGCTCGAAAAAGCACCTGCTGAAAAATGTCGAAAAATCGGGTTTTCGTTTTTTGGCTGTAACTTTTGATGCGTTGATCGCAGCGTATCATGACTGCGCCCAATCGATTTCTCTGGCAAAATTACGTCGAAATAGTGCCAGGAAGAATTTATTTCCGCACTTTTCAAAATCGCGAAAATTTTCGACAAAAATGCAAAGGGGTTAGCCTTACTTTTTCTTCATTTTTTGGCCATAGAATTTTTGGTCTCAGATTCGATTTAAACGATCCTCATCCGACCAATTGGACCCCCAGGAACTCAGAAAACGCAGCGAAAGGAGCGTGGGATCAACAGGAGAGAAGTTACGAACGAAAAAGCACATGCTGAAAAAATGTCTTAAAAACAGGTTCTCGTTTTTTGGCTGTAACTTTTGATGCGTTGATCGCAGCGTATCGGGACTGCGCCCAATCGATTTCTCTCGCAAAATTACGTCCGAACTATGCTACAATTGATTGATTCCAGCACTTTTCAGAATCGCGAAAATTTTCGCCAAAAATGGTAAGGGGTTAGCCTTACTTTTTTATTTGGCAAAAAACTTTTGGTCTCAGATTCGATTTGGACGATCCTCATCCGACTAATTGGACCCTCAGAAACTCAGAAAACGCAGCGAAAGGAGCGTGGGATCAACAGAAGAGAAGTTACGAACGAAAAAGCACCTGCTGAAAAATGTCTTAAAAACAGGTTCTCGTTTTTTGGCTGTAACTCTTGATGCGTTGATCGCAGCGTATCGGGACTGCGCCCAATCGATTTCTCTCGCAAAATTACGTCGGAATAGTGCCAGAAAGAATTTATTTCAGCACTTTCCGAAACCGCGAAAATTTTTGCCAAAAATGGTAAGGGGTTAGCCTTACTTTTTTTTTTGGCAAAAAACTTTTCGTTCCAGATTCGATTTGAATGACCCTTTTCTGACTAACTGGACACCCAGGAACTCAGGAAACGTAGCGAAAAGAGCGTGGGATCAACAGGAGAAAAATGGCGAGCGAAAAAGCAACTGCTGAAAAATGTCGAAAATTCAGGTTCTGGTTTTTTGGCTGTAACTTTTGATGCGTGAATCGCAGTGTATAGAGACTGCGCCCAATCGATTTCTCTCGCAAAATTACGTCCGAACTATGCTACAATTGATTGATTTCAGCACTTTTCAGAATCGCGAAAATTTTCGCCAAAAATGGTAAGGGGTTTAGCCTTACTTTTTTTTTTGGCAAAAAACTTTTGGTCTCAGATTCGATTTGGACGATCCTCATCCGACTAATTGGACCCTCAGGAACTCAGAAAACGCAGCGAAAGGAGCGTGGGATCAACAGAAGAGAAGTTACGAACGAAAAAGCACCTGCTGAAAAATGTCTTAAAAACAGGTTCTCGTTTTTTGGCTGTAACTTTTGATGCGTTGATCGCAGCGTATCATGACTGCGCCCAATTGATTTCTCTGGCAAAATTACGTCGAAATAGTGCCAGGAAGAATTTATTTCCGCACTTTTCAAAATCGCGAAAATTTTCGACAAAAATGCAAAGGGGTTAGCCTTACTTTTTCTTCATTTTTTGGCCAAAGAATTTTTGGTCTCAAATTCGATTTAAACGATCCTCATTCGACCAATTGGACCCCCAGGAACTCAGAAAACGCAGCGAAAGGGGCGTGGGATCAACAGGAGAGAAGTTACGAACGAAAAAGCACCTGCTGAAAAATGTCTTAAAAACAGGTTCTCGTTTTTTGGCTGTAACTTTTGATGCGTTGATCGCAGCGTATCGGGACTGCGTCCAATCGATTTCTCTCGCAAAATTACGTCGGAATAGTGCCAGAAAGAATTCATTTCAGCACTTTCCGAAACCGCGAAAATTTTCGCCAAAAATGGTAAGGGGTTAGCCTTACTTTTTTTTTTGGCAAAAAACTTTTCGTTTCAGATTCGATTTAAATGACCCTTTTCTGACTAACTGGACACCCAGGAACTCAGAAAACGTAGCGAAAAGAGCGTGGGATCAACAGGAGAAAAATGGCGAGCGAAAAAGCAACTGCTGAAAAATGTCAAAAATTCAGGTTCTGGTTTTTTGGCTGTAACTTTTGATGCGTGAATCGCAGTGTATGGAGACTGCGCCCAATCGATTTCTCTCGCAAAATTACGTCCGAACTATGCTACAATTGATTGATTCCAGCACTTTTCAGAATCGCGAAAATTTTCGCCAAAAATGGTAAGGGGTTAGCCTTACTTTTTTTTTTGGCAAAAAACTTTTGGTCTCAGATTCGATTTGGACGATCCTCATCCGACTAATTGGACCCTCAGAAACTCAGAAAGCGCAGCGAAAGGAGCGTGGGATCAACAGAAGAGAAGTTACGAACGAAAAAGCACCTGCTGAAAAATGTCTTAAAAACAGGTTCTCGTTTTTTGGCTGTAACTCTTGATGCGTTGATCGCAGCGTATCGGGACTGCGCCCAATCGATTTCTCTCGCAAAATTACGTCGGAATAGTGCCAGAAAGAATTTATTTCAGCACTTTCCGAAACCGCGAAAATTTTCGCCAAAAATGGTAAGGGGTTAGCCTTACTTTTTTTTTTGGCAAAAAACTTTTCGTTTCAGATTCGATTTAAATGACCCTTTTCTGATTAACTGGACACCCAGGAACTCAGAAAACGTAGCGAGAAGAGCGTGGGATCAACAGGAGAAAAATGGCGAGCGAAAAAGCAACTGCTGAAAAATGTCAAAAATTCAGGTTCTGGTTATTTGGCTGTAACTTTTGATGCGTGAATCCCAGTGTATAGAGACTGCGCCCAATCGATTTCTCTCGCAAAATTACGTCCGAACTATGCTACAATTGATTGATTCCAGCACTTTTCAGAATCGCGAAAATTTTCGCCAAAAATGGTAAGGGGTTAGCCTTACTTTTTATTTTGGCAAAAAACTTTTGGTCTCAGATTTGATTTAAACGATCCTCATCCGACCAATTGGACCCTCAGGAACTCAGATAACGCAGCGAAAGGAGCGTGGGATCAACAGGAGAGAAGTTACGCTCGAAAAAGCAACTGCTGAAAAATGTCGAAAAATCGGGTTTTCGTTTTTTGGCTGTAAATTTTGATGCGTTGATCGCAGCGTACCGGGACTGCGCCCAATCGATTTCTCTGGCAAAATTACGTCGAAATAGTGCCAGGAAGAATTTATTTCCGCACTTTTCAAAATCGCAAAAATTTTCGACAAAAATGGTACGGGGTTAGCCTTACTTTTTTTTTTGGCAAAAAACTTTTGGTCTCAGATTCGATATAAACGATCCTCATCCGACCAATTGGACGACAGGAACTCAGAAAACGCAGCGAAAGGAGCGTGGGATCAACAGGAGAGAAGTTACGAACGAAAAAGCACCTGCTGAAAAATGTCTCAAAAACAGGTTCTCGTTTTTTGGCTGTAACTCTTGATGCGTTGATCGCAGCGTATCGGGACTGCGCCCAATCGATTTCTCTTGCAAAATTACGTCGGAATAGTGCCAGAAAGAATTTATTCCAGCACTTTTCAGAATCGCGAAAATTCTCGACAAAAATGCAAAGGGGTTAGCCTTACTTTTTCTTCATTTTTTGGCCAAAGAATTTTTGTCTCAAATTCGATTTAAACGATCCTCATCCGACCAATTGGACCCCCAGGAACTCAGAAAACGCAGCGAAAGGAGCGTGGGATCAACAGAAGAGAAGTTACGAACGAAAAAGCACCTGCTGAAAAATGTCTTAAAAACAGGTTCTCGTTTTTTGGCTGTAACTTTTGATGCGTTGATCGCAGCGTATCGGGACTGCGCCCAATCGATTTCTCTCGCAAAATTACGTCGGAATAGTGCCAGAAAGAATTTATCTCAGCACTTTCCGAAACCGCGAAAATTTTCGCCAAAAATGGTAAGGGGTTAGCCTTACTTTTTTTTTTGGCAAAAAACTTTTCGTTTCAGATTCGATTTAAATGACCCTCCTCTGACTAACTGGACACCCAGGAACTCAGGAAACGTAGCGAAAAGAGCGTGGGATCAACAGGAGAAAAATGGCGAGCGAAAAAGCATCTGCTGAAAAATGTCGAAAATTCAGGTTCTGGTTTTTTGGCTGTAACTCTTGATGCGTGAATCGCAGTGTATAGAGACTGCGCCCAATCGATTTCTCTCGCAAAATTACGTCCGAACTATGCTACAATTGATTGATTCTAGCACTTTTCAGAATCGCGAAAATTTTCGCCAAAAATGGTAAGGGGTTAGCCTTACTTTTTTTTTTGGCAAAAAACTTTTGGTCTCAGATTCGATTCAAATGACCTTTTTCCGACCAACTGGACACCCAGGAACTCAGAGAACGCAGCCAAAAGAGTGTTGGATCAACAGGAGCGAAGTGACGCACGGAAAAGCACCTGCTGAAAAATGTCGAAAAATCGGGTTTTCGTTTTTCGGCTGTAACTTTCGACGCGTTGATCGCAGCGTATCATGACTGCGCCCAATCGATTTCACTCGCAAAATTACGTCGGAATAGTGCCAGAAGGAATTTATTCCAGCACTTTTCGAAATCGCGAAAATTTTCGCCAACAATGGAAAGGGGTTAGCCTTACTTTTTTTTTTGGCAAAAAACTTTTGGTCTCAGATTCGATATAAACGATCCTCATTCGACCAATCGGACCCCCAGGAACTCAGAAAACGCAGCGGAAGGAGCGTGGGATCAACAGAAGAGAAGTTACGCTCGAAAAAGCACCTGCTGAAAAATGTCGTAAATACAGGTTCTCGTTTTTTGGCTGTAACTTTTGATGCGTTGATCGCGGCGTATTGGGACTGCGCCCAATCGATTTCTCTCGCAAAATTACGTCCGATCAGTGCTACAATCGATTGATTCCAGCACTTTTCAAAATCGCGAAAATTTTCGCCAAAAATGGTAAGGGGTTAGCCTTACTTTTTTTTTTGGCAAAAAACTTTTGGTCTCAGATTCGATTTAAATGACCTTTTCCTGACCAACTGGACACCAAGAAACTCAGAGAACGCAGCCAAAAGAGTGTTGGATCAACAGGAGCGAAGTTACGCACGGAAAAGCACCTGCTGAAAAATGTCGAAAAATCGGGTTTTCGTTTTTCGGCTGTAACTTTCGACGCGTTGATCGCAGCGTACTGGGACTGCGCCCAATCGATTTCTCTGGCAAAATTACGTCGAAATAGTGCCAGGAAGTATTTATTTCCGCACTTTTCGAAATCACGAAAATTTTCGACAAAAATGGTAAGGGGTTAGCCTTACTTTTTTTTTTGGCAAAAAACTTTTGGTCTCAGATTCGATATAAACGATCCTCATTCGACCAATCGGACCCCCAGGAACTCAGAAAACGCAGCGAAAGGAGCGTGGGATCAACAGGAGAGAAGTTACGAACGAAAAAGCACCTGCTGAAAAATGTCTCAAAAACAGGTTCCCGTTTTTTGGCTGTAACTTTAGATGCGTCGATCGAAGCGTATCAGGACTGCGCCCAATCAATTTCTCCCGCAAAATTACGTCGGAATAGTGCCAGAAAGAATTTATTCCGGCACTTTTCAAAATCGCGAAAATTTTTGACAAATATGCAAAGGGGTTAGCCTTACTTTTTCTTCATTTTTTAGCCGAAAACTTTTTGGTTCTAGATTAGATTTAAATGACCCTTTTCCAACTAACTGGACCCCCAGGAACTCAGAAAACGCAGCGGAAGGAGCGTGGGATCAACAGGAGAGAAGTTACGAACGAAAAAGCACATGCTGAAGAAATGTCGAAAAATCGGGTTTTCGTTTTTTGGCTGTAAATTTTGATGCGTTGATCGCAGCGTACCGGGACTGCGCTGAATCGATTTCTCTGGCAAAATTACGTCGAAATAGTGCCAGGAAGAATTTATTTCCGCACTTTTCAAAATCGCAAAAATTTTCGACAAAAATGGTAAGGGGTTAGCCTTACTTTTTTTTTTGGCAAAAAACTTTTCGTTTCAGATTCGATTTAAATGACCCTTTTCTGACCAACTGGACACCCAGGAACTCAGAAAACGTAGCGAAAAGAGCGTGGGATCAACAGGAGAAAATGGCGAGCGAAAAAGCAACTGCTGAAAAATGTCAAAAATTCAGGTTCTGGTTTTTTGGCTGTAACTTTTGATGCGTGAATCGCAGTGTATGGAGACTGCGTACAATCGATTTCTCTCGCAAAATTACGTCCGAACTATGCTACAATTGATTGATTCCAGCACTTTTCAGAATCGCGAAAATTTTCGCCAAAAATGGTAAGGGGTTGGCCTTACTTTTTTTTTTGGCAAAAAACTTTTGGTCTCAGATTCGATTTGGACGATCCTCATCCGACTAATTGGACCCTCAGAAACTCAGAAAACGCAGCGAAAGGAGCGTGGGATCAACAGAAGAGAAGTTACGAACGAAAAAGCACCTGCTGAAAAATGTCTTAAAAACAGGTTCTCGTTTTTTGGATGTAACTCTTGATGCGTTGATCGCAGCGTATCGGGACTGCGCCCAATCGATTTCTCTCGCAAAATTACGTCGGAATAGTGTCAGAAAGAATTTATTTCAGCACTTTCCGAAACCGCGAAAATTTTCGCCAAAAATGGTAAGGGGTTAGCCTTACTTTTTTTTTTGGCAAAAAACTTTTGGTCTCAGATTTGATTTAAACGATCCTCATCCGACCAATTGGACCCTCAGGAACTCAGAAAACGCAGCGAAAGGAGCGTGGGATCAACAGGAGAGAAGTTACGCTCGAAAAAGCAACTGCTGAAAAATGTCGAAAAATCGGGTTTTCGTTTTTTGGCTGTAAATTTTGATGCGTTGATCGCAGCGTACCGGGACTGCGCTGAATCGATTTCTCTGGCAAAATTACGTCGAAATAGTGCCAGGAAGAATTTATTTCCGCACTTTTCAAAATCGCAAAAATTTTCGACAAAAATGGTAAGGGGTTAGCCTTACTTTTTTTTTTGGCAAAAAACTTTTGGTCTCAGATTCGATATAAACGATCCTCATCCGACCAATTGGACCCCAGGAACTCAGAAAACGCAGCGAAAGGAGTGTGGGATCAACAGGAGAGAAGTTACGAACGAAAAAGCACCTGCTGAAAAATGTCTCAAAAACAGGTTCTCGTTTTTTGGCTGTAACTCTTGATGCGTTGATCGCAGCGTATCGGGACTGCGCCCAATCGATTTCTCTTGCAAAATTACGTCGGAATAGTGCCAGAAAGAATTTATTCCAGCACTTTTCAGAATCGCGAAAATTCTCGACAAAAATGCAAAGGGGTTAGCCTTACTTTTTCTTCATTTTTCGGCCAAAGAATTTTTGGTCTCAAATTCGATTTAAACGATCCTCATCCGACCAATTGGACCCCCAGGAACTCAGAAAACGCAGCGAAAGGAGCGTGGGATCAACAGAAGAGAAGTTACGAACGAAAAAGCACCTGCTGAAAAATGTCTTAACAACAGGTTCTTGTTTTTTGGCTGTAACTCTTGATGCGTTGATCGCAGCGTATCGGGACTGCGCCCGATCGATTTCTCTCGCAAAATTACGTCGGAATAGTGCCAGAAAGAATTTATTCCAGCACTTTTCAAAATCGCGAAAATGTTCGACAAAAATGCAAAGGGGTTAGCCTTACTTTTTCTTCATTTTTTGGCCAAAGAATTTTTTGTCTCAAATTCGATTTAAACGATCCTCATCCGACCAATTGGACCCCCAGGAACTCAGAAAACGCAGCGAAAGGAGCGTGGGATCAACAGAAGAGAAGTTACGAACGAAAAAGCACCTGCTGAAAAACGTCTTAAAAACAGGTTCTCGTTTTTTGGCTGTAACTTTTGATGCGTTGATCGCAGCGTATCGGGACTGCGCCCAATCGATTTCTCTCGCAAAATTACGTCGGAATAGTGCCAGAAAGAATTTATCTCAGCACTTTCCGAAACCGCGAAAATTTTCGCCAAAAATGGTAAGGGGTTAGCCTTACTTTTTTTTTTGGCAAAAAACTTTTCGTTTCAGATTCGATTTAAATGACCCTTTTCTGACTAACTCGACACCCAGGAACTCAGGAAACGTAGCGAAAAGAGCGTGGGATCAACAGGAGAAAAATGGCGAGCGAAAAAGCATCTGCTGAAAAATGTCGACAATTCAGGTTCTGGTTTTTTGGCTGTAACTTTTGATGCGTGAATCGCAGTGTATAGAGACTGCGCCCAATCGATTTCTCTCGCAAAATTACGTCCGAACTATGCTACAATTGATTGATTCTAGCACTTTTCAGAATCGCGAAAATTTTCGCCAAAAATGGTAAGGGGTTAGCCTTACTTTTTTTTTTGGCAAAAAACCTTTGGTCTCAGATTCGATTCAAATGACCTTTTTCCGACCAACTGGACACCCAGGAACTCAGAGAACGCAGCCAAAAGAGTGTTGGATCAACAGGAGCGAAGTTACGCACGGAAAAGCACCTGCTGAAAAATGTCGAAAAATCGGGTTTTCGTTTTTCGGCTGTAACTTTCGACGCGTTGATCGCAGCGTATCATGACTGCGCCCAATCGATTTCACTCGCAAAATTCCGTCGGAATAGTGCCAGAAGGAATTTATTCCAGCACTTTTCGAAATCGCGAAAATTTTCGCCAACAATGGAAAGGGGTTAGCCTTACTTTTTTTTTTGGCAAAAAACTTTTGGTCTCAGATTCGATATAAACGATCCTCATTCGACCAATCGGACCCCCAGGAACTCAGAAAACGCAGCGAAAGGAGCGTGGGATCAACAGGAGAGAAGTTACGAACGAAAAAGCACCTGCTGAAAAATGTCTCAAAAACAGGTTCCCGTTTTTTGGCTGTAACTTTAGATGCGTCGATCGAAGCGTATCAGGACTGCGCCCAATCAATTTCTCCCGCAAAATTACGTCGGAATAGTGCCAGAAAGAATTTATTCCGGCACTTTTCAAAATCGCGAAAATTTTCGACAAATATGCAAAGGGGTTAGCCTTACTTTTTCTTCATTTTTTAGCCGAAAAATTCTTGGTTTTAGATTAGATTTAAATGACCCTTTTTCAACTAACTGGACCCCCAGGAACTCAGAAAACGCAGCGGAAGGAGCGTGGGATCAACAGAAGAGAAGTTACGCTCGAAAAAGCACCTGCTGAAAAATGTCGTAAATACAGGTTCTCGTTTTTTGGCTGTAACTTTTGATGCGTTGATCGCGGCGTATTGGGACTGCGCCCAATCGATTTCTCTCGCAAAATTACGTCCGATCAGTGCTACAATCGATTGATTCCAGCACTTTTCAAAATCGCGAAAATTTTCGCCAAAAATGGTAAGGGGTTAGCCTTACTTTTTTTTTTGGCAAAAAACTTTTGGTCTCAGATTCGATTCAAATGACCTTTTCCTGACCAACTGGACACCCAGAAACTCAGAGAACGCAGCCAAAAGAGTGTTGGATCAACAGGAGCGAAGTTACGCACGGAAAAGCACCTGCTGAAAAATGTCGAAAAATCGGGTTTTCGTTTTTCGGCTGTAACTTTCGACGCGTTGATCGCAGCGTACTGGGACTGCGCCCAATCGATTTCTCTGGCAAAATTACGTCGAAATGGTGCCAGGAAGAATTTATTTCCGCACTTTTCAAAATCACGAAAATTTTCGACAAATATGCAAAGGGGTTAGCCTTACTTTTTCTTCATTTTTTAGCCGAAAAATTCTTGGTTTTAGATTAGATTTAAATGACCCTTTTTCAACTAACTGGACCCCCAGGAACTCAGAAAACGCAGCGGAAGGAGCGTGGGATCAACAGAAGAGAAGTTACGCTCGAAAAAGCACCTGCTGAAAAATGTCGTAAATACAGGTTCTCGTTTTTTGGCTGTAACTTTTGATGCGTTGATCGCGGCGTATTGGGACTGCGCCCAATCGATTTCTCTCGCAAAATTACGTCCGATCAGTGCTACAATCGATTGATTCCAGCACTTTTCAAAATTGCGAAAATTTTCGCCAAAAATGGTAAGGGGTTAGCCTTACTTTTTTTTTGGCAAAAAACTTTTGGTCTCAGATTCGAATCAAATGACCTTTTCCTGACCAACTGGACACCCAGAAACTCAGAGAACGCAGCCAAAAGAGTGTTGGATCAACAGGAGCGAAGTTACGCACGGAAAAGCACCTGCTGAAAAATGTCGAAAAATCGGGTTTTCGTTTTTCGGCTGTAACTTTCGACGCGTTGATCGCAGCGTACTGGGACTGCGCCCAATCGATTTCTCTGGCAAAATTACGTCGAAATAGTGCCAGGAAGAATTTATTTCCGCACTTTTCAAAATCACGAAAATTTTCGACAAAAATGGTAAGGGGTTAGCCTTACTTTTTTTTTTGGCAAAAAACTTTTGGTCTCAGATTCGATATAAACGATCCTCATCCGACCAATTGGACCCCCAGGAACTCAGAAAACGCAGCGAAAGGAGCGTGGAATCAACAGGAGAGAAGTTACGAACGAAAAAGCACCTGCTGAAAAATGTCTCAAAAACAGGTTCACGTTTTTTGGCTGCAACTCTTAATGCGTTGATCGCAGCGTATCGGGACTGCGCCCAATCGATTTCTCTTGCAAAATTACGTCGGAATAGTGCTAGAAAGAATTTATTCCAGCACTTTTCAAAATCGCGAAAATTTTCGACAAAAATGCAAAGGGGTTAGCCTTACTTTTTCTTCATTTTTTGGCCAAAGAATTTTTGGTCTCAAATTCGATTTAAACGATCCTCATCCGACCAATTGGACCCCCAGGAACTCAGAAAACGCAGCGAAAGGGGCGTGGGATCAACAGGAGAGAAGTTACGAACGAAAAAGCACCTGCTGAAAAATGTCTTAAAAACAGGTTCTCGTTTTTAGGCTGTAACTTTTGATGCGTTGATCGCAGCGTATCGGGACTGCGTCCAATCGATTTCTCTCGCAAAATTACGTCGGAATAGTGCCAGAAAGAATTCATTTCGGCACTTTCCAAAACCGCGAAAATTTTCGCCAAAAATGGTAAGGGGTTAGCCTTACTTTTTTTTTTGGCAAAAAACTTTTGGTCTCAGATTCGATTTGGACGAGCCTCATCCGACTAATCGGACCCTCAGAAACTCAGAAAGCGCAGCGAAAGGAGCGTGGGATCAACAGAAGAGAAGTTACGCTCGAAAAAGCACCTGCTGAAAAATGTCGTAAATACAGGTTCTCGTTTTTTGGCTGTAACTTTTGATGCGTTGATCGCGGCGTATTGGGACTGCGCCCAATCGATTTCTCTCGCAAAATTACGTCCGATCAGTGCTACAATCGATTGATTCCAGCACTTTTCAAAATTGCGAAAATTTTCGCCAAAAATGGTAAGGGGTTAGCCTTACTTTTTTTTTGGCAAAAAACTTTTGGTCTCAGATTCGAATCAAATGACCTTTTCCTGACCAACTGGACACCCAGAAACTCAGAGAACGCAGCCAAAAGAGTGTTGGATCAACAGGAGCGAAGTTACGCACGGAAAAGCACCTGCTGAAAAATGTCGAAAAATCGGGTTTTCGTTTTTCGGCTGTAACTTTCGACGCGTTGATCGCAGCGTACTGGGACTGCGCCCAATCGATTTCTCTGGCAAAATTACGTCGAAATAGTGCCAGGAAGAATTTATTTCCGCACTTTTCAAAATCACGAAAATTTTCGACAAAAATGGTAAGGGGTTAGCCTTACTTTTTTTTTTGGCAGAAAACTTTTGGTCTCAGATTCGATATAAACGATCCTCATCCGGCCAATTGGACCCCCAGGAACTCAGAAAACGCAGCGAAAGGAGCGTGGAATCAACAGGAGAGAAGTTACGAACGAAAAAGCACCTGCTGAAAAATGTCTCAAAAACAGGTTCACGTTTTTTGGCTGCAACTCTTAATGCGTTGATCGCAGCGTATCGGGACTGCGCCCAATCGATTTCTCTTGCAAAATTACGTCGGAATAGTGCTAGAAAGAATTTATTCCAGCACTTTTCAAAATCGCGAAAATTTTCGACAAAAATGCAAAGGGGTTAGCCTTACTTTTTCTTCATTTTTTGGCCAAAGAATTTTTGGTCTCAAATTCGATTTAAACGATCCTCATCCGACCAATTGGACCCCCAGGAACTCAGAAAACGCAGCGAAAGGGGCGTGGGATCAACAGGAGAGAAGTTACGAACGAAAAAGCACCTGCTGAAGAATGTCTTAAAAACAGGTTCTCGTTTTTAGGCTGCAACTCTTAATGCGTTGATCGCAGCGTATCGGGACTGCGCCCAATCGATTTCTCTTGCAAAATTACGTCGGAATAGTGCTAGAAAGAATTTATTCCAGCACTTTTCAAAATCGCGAAAATTTTCGACAAAAATGCAAAGGGGTTAGCCTTACTTTTTCTTCATTTTTTGGCCAAAGAATTTTTGGTCTCAAATTCGATTTAAACGATCCTCATCCGACCAATTGGACCCCCAGGAACTCAGAAAACGCAGCGAAAGGGGCGTGGGATCAACAGGAGAGAAGTTACGAACGAAAAAGCACCTGCTGAAAAATGTCTTAAAAACAGGTTCTCGTTTTTAGGCTGTAACTTTTGATGCGTTGATCGCAGCGTATCGGGACTGCGTCCAATCGATTTCTCTCGCAAAATTACGTCGGAATAGTGCCAGAAAGAATTCATTTCGGCACTTTCCAAAACCGCGAAAATTTTCGCCAAAAATGGTAAGGGGTTAGCCTTACTTTTTTTTTTGGCAAAAAACTTTTGGTCTCAGATTCGATTTGGACGAGCCTCATCCGACTAATCGGACCCTCAGAAACTCAGAAAGCGCAGCGAAAGGAGCGTGGGATCAACAGAAGAGAAGTTACGCTCGAAAAAGCACCTGCTGAAAAATGTCGTAAATACAGGTTCTCGTTTTTTGGCTGTAACTTTTGATGCGTTGATCGCGGCGTATTGGGACTGCGCCCAATCGATTTCTCTCGCAAAATTACGTCCGATCAGTGCTACAATCGATTGATTCCAGCACTTTTCAAAATTGCGAAAATTTTCGCCAAAAATGGTAAGGGGTTAGCCTTACTTTTTTTGTGGCAAAAAACTTTTGGTCTCAGATTCGAATCAAATGACCTTTTCCTGACCAACTGGACACCCAGAAACTCAGAGAACGCAGCCAAAAGAGTGTTGGATCAACAGGAGCGAAGTTACGCACGGAAAAGCACCTGCTGAAAAATGTCGAAAAATCGGGTTTTCGTTTTTCGGCTGTAACTTTCGACGCGTTGATCGCAGCGTACTGGGACTGCGCCCAATCGATTTCTCTGGCAAAATTACGTCGAAATAGTGCCAGGAAGAATTTATTTCCGCACTTTTCAAAATCACGAAAATTTTCGACAAAAATGGTAAGGGGTTAGCCTTACTTTTTTTTTTGGCAGAAAACTTTTGGTCTCAGATTCGATATAAACGATCCTCATCCGGCCAATTGGACCCCCAGGAACTCAGAAAACGCAGCGAAAGGAGCGTGGAATCAACAGGAGAGAAGTTACGAACGAAAAAGCACCTGCTGAAAAATGTCTCAAAAACAGGTTCACGTTTTTTGGCTGCAACTCTTAATGCGTTGATCGCAGCGTATCGGGACTGCGCCCAATCGATTTCTCTTGCAAAATTACGTCGGAATAGTGCTAGAAAGAATTTATTCCAGCACTTTTCAAAATCGCGAAAATTTTCGACAAAAATGCAAAGGGGTTAGCCTTACTTTTTCTTCATTTTTTGGCCAAAGAATTTTTGGTCTCAAATTCGATTTAAACGATCCTCATCCGACCAATTGGACCCCCAGGAACTCAGAAAACGCAGCGAAAGGGGCGTGGGATCAACAGGAGAGAAGTTACGAACGAAAAAGCACCTGCTGAAGAATGTCTTAAAAACAGGTTCTCGTTTTTAGGCTGTAACTTTTGATGCGTTGATCGCAGCGTATCGGGACTGCGTCCAATCGATTTCTCTCGCAAAATTACGTCGGAATAGTGCCAGAAAGAATTCATTTCGGCACTTTCCGAAACCGCGAAAATTTTCGCCAAAAATGGTAAGGGGTTAGCCTTACTTTTTTTTTTGGCAAAAAACTTTTGGTCTCAGATTCGATTTGGACGAGCCTCATCCGACTAATCGGACCCTCAGAAACTCAGAAAGCGCAGCGAAAGGAGCGTGGGATCAACAGAAGAGAAGTTACGCTCGAAAAAGCACCTGCTGAAAAATGTCGTAAATACAGGTTCTCGTTTTTTGGCTGTAACTTTTGATGCGTTGATCGCGGCGTATTGGGACTGCGCCCAATCGATTTCTCTCGCAAAATTACGTCCGATCAGTGCTACAATCGATTGATTCCAGCACTTTTCAAAATTGCGAAAATTTTCGCCAAAAATGGTAAGGGGTTAGCCTTACTTTTTTTTTGGCAAAAAACTTTTGGTCTCAGATTCGATTCAAATGACCTTTTCCTGACCAACTGGACACCCAGAAACTCAGAGAACGCAGCCAAAAGAGTGTTGGATCAACAGGAGCGAAGTTACGCACGGAAAAGCACCTGCTGAAAAATGTCGAAAAATCGGGTTTTCGTTTTTCGGCTGTAACTTTCGACGCGTTGATCGCAGCGTACTGGGACTGCGCCCAATCGATTTCTCTGGCAAAATTACGTCGAAATAGTGCCAGGAAGAATTTATTTCCGCACTTTTCAAAATCACGAAAATTTTCGACAAAAATGGTAAGGGGTTAGCCTTACTTTTTTTTTTGGCAAAAAACTTTTGGTCTCAGATTCGATATAAACGATCCTCATCCGACCAATTGGACCCCCAGGAACTCAGAAAACGCAGCGAAAGGAGCGTGGAATCAACAGGAGAGAAGTTACGAACGAAAAAGCACCAGCTGAAAAATGTCTCAAAAACAGGTTCACGTTTTTTGGCTGCAACTCTTAATGCGTTGATCGCAGCGTATCGGGACTGCGCCCAATCGATTTCTCTTGCAAAATTACGTCGGAATAGTGCTAGAAAGAATTTATTCCAGCACTTTTCAAAATCGCGAAAATTTTCGACAAAAATGCAAAGGGGTTAGCCTCACTTTTTCTTCATTTTTTGGCCAAAGAATTTTTGGTCTCAAATTCGATTTAAACGATCCTCATCCGACCAATTGGACCCCCAGGAACTCAGAAAACGCAGCGAAAGGGGCGTGGGATCAACAGGAGAGAAGTTACGAACGAAAAAGCACCTGCTGAAAAATGTCTTAAAAACAGGTTCTCGTTTTTTGGCTGTAACTTTTGATGCGTTGATCGCAGCGTATCGGGACTGCGTCCAATCGATTTCTCTCGCAAAATTACGTCGGAATAGTGCCAGAAAGAATTCATTTCGGCACTTTCCGAAACCGCGAAAATTTTCGCCAAAAATGGTAAGGGGTTAGCCTTACTTTTTTTTTTGGCAAAAAACTTTTGGTCTCAGATTCGATTTGGACGAGCCTCATCCGACTAATCGGACCCTCAGAAACTCAGAAAGCGCAGCGAAAGGAGCGTGGGATCAACAGAAGAGAAGTTACGAACGAAAAAGCACCTGCTGAAAAATGTCTTAAAAACAGGTTCTCGTTTTTTGGCTGTAACTCTTGATGCGTTGATCGCAGCGTATCGGGACTGCGCCCAATCGATTTCGCTCGCAAAATTACGTCGGAATAGTGCCAGAAAGAATTTATTTCAGCACTTTCCGAAACCGCGAAAATTTTCGCCAAAAATGGTAAGGGGTTAGCCTTACTTTTTTTTTTGGCAAAAAACTTTTCGTTTCAGATTCGATTTAAATGACCCTTTTCTGACTAACTGGACACCCAGGAACTCAGAAAACGTAGCGAAAAGAGCGTGGGATCAACAGGAGAAAAATGGCGAGCGAAAAAGCAACTGCTGAAAAATGTCAAAAATTCAGGTTCTGGTTTTTTGGCTGTAACTTTTGATGCGTGAATCGCAGTGTATAGAGACTGCGCCCAATCGATTTCTCTCGCAAAATTACGTCCGAACTATGCTACAATTGATTGATTCCAGCACTTTTCAGAATCGCGAAAATTTTCGCCAAAAATGGTAAGGGGTTAGCCTTACTTTTTTTTTTGGCAAAAAACTTTTGGTCTCAGATTTGATTTAAACGATCCTCATCCGACCAATTGGACCCTCAGGAACTCAGAAAACGCAGCGAAAGGAGCGTGGGATCAACAGGAGAGAAGTTACGCTCGAAAAAGCAACTGCTGAAAAATGTCGAAAAATCGGGTTTTCGTTTTTTGGCTGTAAATTTTGATGCGTTGATCGCAGCGTACCGGGACTGCGCCCAATCGATTTCTCTGGCAAAATTACGTCGAAATAGTGCCAGGAAGAATTTATTTCCGCACTTTTCAAAATCACGAAAATTTTCGACAAAAATGGTAAGGGGTTAGCCTTACTTTTTTTTTTGGCAAAAAACTTTTGGTCTCAGATTCGATATAAACGATCCTCATCCGACCAATTGGACCCCCAGGAACTCAGAAAACGCAGCGAAAGGAGCGTGGAATCAACAGGAGAGAAGTTACGAACGAAAAAGCACCTGCTGAAAAATGTCTCAAAAACAGGTTCACGTTTTTTGGCTGCAACTCTTAATGCGTTGATCGCAGCGTATCGGGACTGCGCCCAATCGATTTCTCTTGCAAAATTACGTCGGAATAGTGCTAGAAAGAATTTATTCCAGCACTTTTCAAAATCGCGAAAATTTTCGACAAAAATGCAAAGGGGTTAGCCTTACTTTTTCTTCATTTTTTGGCCAAAGAATTTTTGGTCTCAAATTCGATTTAAACGATCCTCATCCGACCAATTGGACCCCCAGGAACTCAGAAAACGCAGCGAAAGGGGCGTGGGATCAACAGGAGAGAAGTTACGAACGAAAAAGCACCTGCTGAAAAATGTCTTAAAAACAGGTTCTCGTTTTTTGGCTGTAACTTTTGATGCGTTGATCGCAGCGTATCGGGACTGCGTCCAATCGATTTCTCTCGCAAAATTACGTCGGAATAGTGCCAGAAAGAATTCATTTCGGCACTTTCCGAAACCGCGAAAATTTTCGCCAAAAATGGTAAGGGGTTAGCCTTACTTTTTTTTTTGGCAAAAAACTTTTGGTCTCAGATTCGATTTGGACGAGCCTCATCCGACTAATCGGACCCTCAGAAACTCAGAAAGCGCAGCGAAAGGAGCGTGGGATCAACAGAAGAGAAGTTACGAACGAAAAAGCACCTGCTGAAAAATGTCTTAAAAACAGGTTCTCGTTTTTTGGCTGTAACTCTTGATGCGTTGATCGCAGCGTATCGGGACTGCGCCCAATCGATTTCGCTCGCAAAATTACGTCGGAATAGTGCCAGAAAGAATTTATTTCAGCACTTTCCGAAACCGCGAAAATTTTCGCCAAAAATGGTAAGGGGTTAGCCTTACTTTTTTTTTTGGCAAAAAACTTTTCGTTTCAGATTCGATTTAAATGACCCTTTTCTGACTAACTGGACACCCAGGAACTCAGAAAACGTAGCGAAAAGAGCGTGGGATCAACAGGAGAAAAATGGCGAGCGAAAAAGCAACTGCTGAAAAATGTCAAAAATTCAGGTTCTGGTTTTTTGGCTGTAACTTTTGATGCGTGAATCGCAGTGTATAGAGACTGCGCCCAATCGATTTCTCTCGCAAAATTACGTCCGAACTATGCTACAATTGATTGATTCCAGCACTTTTCAGAATCGCGAAAATTTTCGCCAAAAATGGTAAGGGGTTAGCCTTACTTTTTTTTTTGGCAAAAAACTTTTGGTCTCAGATTTGATTTAAACGATCCTCATCCGACCAATTGGACCCTCAGGAACTCAGAAAACGCAGCGAAAGGAGCGTGGGATCAACAGGAGAGAAGTTACGCTCGAAAAAGCAACTGCTGAAAAATGTCGAAAAATCGGGTTTTCGTTTTTTGGCTGTAAATTTTGATGCGTTGATCGCAGCGTACCGGGACTGCGCCCAATCGATTTCTCTGGCAAAATTACGTCGAAATAGTGCCAGGAAGAATTTATTTCCGCACTTTTCAAAATCGCAAAAATTTTCGACAAAAATGGTAAGGGGTTAGCCTTACTTTTTTTTTTGGCAAAAAACTTTTGGTCTCAGATTCGATATAAACGATCCTCATCCGACCAATTGGACCCCAGGAACTCAGAAAACGCAGCGAAAGGAGCGTGGGATCAACAGGAGAGAAGTTACGAACGAAAAAGCACCTGCTGAAAAATGTCTCAAAAACAGGTTCTCGTTTTTTGGCTGTAACTCTTGATGCGTTGATCGCAGCGTATCGGGACTGCGCCCAATCGATTTCTCTTGCAAAATTACGTCGGAATAGTGCCAGAAAGAATTTATTCCAACACTTTTCAGAATCGCGAAAATTCTCGACAAAAATGCAAAGGGGTTAGCCTTACTTTTTCTTCATTTTTTGGCCAAAGAATTTTTGGTCTCAAATTCGATTTAAACGATCCTCATCCGACCAATTGGACCCCCAGGAACTCAGAAAACGCAGCGAAAGGAGCGTGGGATCAACAGAAGAGAAGTTACGAACGAAAAAGCACCTGCTGAAAAATGTCTTAACAACAGGTTCTTGTTTTTTGGCTGTAACTCTTGATGCGTTGATCGCAGCGTATCGGGACTGCGCCCAATCGATTTCCCTCGCAAAATTACGTCGGAATAGTGCCAGAAAGAATTTATTCCAGCACTTTTCAAAATCGCGAAAATGTTCGACAAAAATGCAAAGGGGTTAGCCTTACTTTTTCTTCATTTTTTGGCCAAAGAATTTTTTGTCTCAAATTCGATTTAAACGATCCTCATCCGACCAATTGGACCCCCAGGAACTCAGAAAACGCAGCGAAAGGAGCGTGGGATCAACAGAAGAGAAGTTACGAACGAAAAAGCACCTGCTGAAAAATGTCCTAAAAACAGGTTCTCGTTTTTTGGCTGTAACTTTCGATGCGTTGATCGCAGCGTATCGGGACTGCGCCCAATCGATTTCTCTCGCAAAATTACGTCGGAATAGTGCCAGAAAGAATTTATCTCAGCACTTTCCGAAACCGCGAAAATTTTCGCCAAAAATGGTAAGGGGTTAGCCTTACTTTTTTTTTTGGCAAAAAACTTTTCGTTTCAGATTCGATTTAAATGACCCTTTTCTGACTAACTGGACACCCAGGAACTCAGAAAACGCAGCTAAAAGAGCGTGGGATCAACAGGAGAGAAGTTACGCACGAAAAAGCACTTGCTGAAAAATGTCGAAAATACAGGTTCTCGTTTTTGGCTTTAACTTTCGACCCGTTCATTGCAGCGTATTAGGACTGCGCCCAAACGATTTCTTCCGCAAAATTACGTCGGAGTAGTGCCAGAAGGAATCCATTCCAGCACTTTCCAAAAACGCGAAAATTTTTGGCATAAATGCCAACGCGTTCACCTCTATTACTTCTTGACACAAATACTCCTGTCGCAGAATCGATTGGTATAATGTATTGCATCATGCTGCGGTTTTTCTCACGAGAGTCTTTCTGTGATTTTGAAGAGCAAGTCACAGACTTTCGAGGATTTTCATTGTAGAAGCAGTTAAAAGTGAACATGTCTTTATTGTAATTTGGTCACACAAAGTACAGACAGTACAATATTTATAAGCTCCTCAACATAATATGCATATTGTCATGTAGGGGGTGTCTCGCCCATACGCAGGCCGAGACTCAAACCATTTCTTAAAACTCTGATAAAGCCGTCGTCGATGTTATTCCTAATACTCCCATGAAGATTATATCATACTGCACACCTACTGCTATGTATAACACTTAGATGTTTTATAAAATATTCTATTCAGACCACGCACTTCTTGTTGTCTTACACTACCATTCTAGTTGTCAATTGGTCAAATTACCACACACAGCCAGTTGAACACATGTATTACAATTAAGGCGTATCAAATATACTAAAAGTTTGAGCTCTGAATTTGTATTCTTCTTTCCCCGCCTTTCCGAGAACCCATCGCAAATTTCATGTTCACCGGCCGCACTTTCCCATGAGTTTTTCATGTTCACATCCTTGCGTCTTCTCCCATTTTTGAACTCAAATCGCACTCTTCGAAATGCAAATCGAAACGTAGAGAAGCAGAGAACCAACAGCTGAAGAAACATTCAATCTTTTCATCGTTTTCCGCATGTAACTTTCGATGCGTTGCCCGCAGCGTCTATAGACTGCACGCACTGGATTTCTGTAGTAAAATTTCATCGATATAGTGCATCAAAGTATCGAATCGAATTCTTTTTCAAATCGACAAAATCTTCAGCAAAGACGCAATGTCCCACTTATTTTTGTTATTTTCGAGCAAAAATCTTCTTACCCAAGAATCGATGTATATGGCCCTTTTCATAGTAAATTGACCCTCAGGAACACAGAAAAGGCATCAAGAATGTCGTAGGATCATCAGCTGTGGCATCCCGTGAAAAATCTCTCGTTTTTCGACTATAACTCGTAATCCGCCGTTCTCAGCGAGCTTTGATTACGCGCCATTTATTCCTGTAGCAAGATTCTGTTGATACAGCGTTTCAATGGATTTATTCTTTCACCTTACAAAATAGTCGAGAAATAGACTGAAAACATATAAATGGGTTAAATGTTTGATGTTTCAATGTTTTTTTCACTTGCAATGCTGAAAAACAAATTAACAGAGACGATCAAATGAACTACAGCACCGTACAAGGAAACAATTCATACAATTGTTCACTAAAAAACTAGAAGATTCATCTGTTTTGCTGGACCCCGCAACTTGAGGCGATGCGCAGTTATTCTCCTCTACAGATTGACATTGGTATCGGGTCTGAACAGATCAATTTTAGCCTTGTTCAGGGTCCGCCAAAATTTGCTGAAACATTGCAAACATATCAGCCTTAGATTCCTGGCGATCCTCTTGACAAGTAACCATTTGTCTCTGAATTGATTTGTACGATATCGTTTGCATTAATAGGACCTTCAAGAATACAAACTACCCATCTAGAAAGCGTGTGATAGACAGTCGCGAAACTCCGACTTATCGATTCTACTTTTTGGTTTTCTTAAAATTAGTGTTAGCTACTTGGGATTATGTGCAGGCGTATGGTGCACATTTTCGATCACGTCCATGCATGGTGTTCGTGAGAAACGGTTTCACTCGCTTTTCAAATCATTGTCATACTCGCTAACAGCAATGTGTCTTATTCTCAGTTTCTCATGTATTATACATTTTTCAGTACATGTAACATATTAAAATATGTCAACGGAAGGAATCTCGTCTGAATTCGAATGCCTTATCGTAACGTGTACAACCTTGTCACGGAGACTGCTGTATTTACTTGACGAAATTTATTTACTAGGTAAATAGGCAGGTAACTTACAGCAGCTACGTAGGAAACCATTTAATTTTTAGCTACAAGCTTGACGTTTTTGGCTAATTCACGAGTCGGTTCATCCGCTTTGCAGCCTCAGGACGTTTAAAACAGTCAGATTACCGATTGGATGTATATGTTGTTCCATCATCTAATATTATCGCCTTTGTCCTCACCATTTACTGCAATTTCCATTCCTGGCTGTTGGACAAATCAACGAATTTCCAGGGTGGCTTTTAACGAGGGTGCAAAGTCCCCCTTACAATAGTCAACGAGAGAGAGATCTTACCAGAGGGTGTTTCACGGTGAGTTCCATAGCTGGAATTTGCAAATTATCGAAGTAACCCGCAGCCGAACTACTCAGCGAATTTCACGTTCTCTAAATGGCCAAGCTGCATTTCAACAAAGCAGATTGCATCAGACTCTGTTACAGCGAAGCGCTGACCTGTTTGCTTGACATCCAGATCCAATGGTAGGAGGTTCCCATTACCACCAACGTATTTCATGGAAGTGCCAAGAGCTGAAACTTTCAATTCTAATCTAACATTACAACGACTTTCCTCGCTGGTTTAAATCTTGCTCCTGTTGTTGTTGCAATGAAACAGAATTATTACAAGCTGCGTATGAAGTAAGGTAAAATGCGAATCATCATTCATTACTCATTTACCACTGTGTCAAACTTTTACAGAATTAATCTATTGCATAGCATCCATTTCACAGTACGTATGGACCGAAGGTATGCGAGCGTACAGGCCTAACAGTATTATATACGCTACGTGCAGTTGGATTTCACTTCTTAACGTTTTTTGTCGTCGCTCCAAGACACATCCGGCAGGGTAGGGGAAATTTGGGAAAAGAAGGACGGTGACGGGAGAACCGAGAGTTGAAGTGAGCGGAAAAGATCGGGAGCATCGTCCTTTAAGTCCGTTATGTCAGGCATTGTGTCAGGCGTCGAGTTCTTGTCGGTTTTGAGGAAAGCCGCGGATCGCTCAACCGGCGCACGGGCGTAATCTGTGCCCAAGTCAATCATATGCCAGGCGGGGAAACCGCACCGCGAGTTTCTATTCGGGTCATTAGATACAGCTCCTTGTTTCCTGGTGTAAAACTTTACGTAAACAACTGACAGGCACGTGACGCAAAAGCACTATCGGGAGTTGCGAAATACGTTTTGGCCTCTATCAGGGTTCGGAACCGCGCCGATCGGACGCGTCACGTAAATTCCCCTGATTAAACTGAAAGATTGGATACAGCCGGCATCGAGTTTGTAGGCACGTCTTACCTGATTGATCTTCTGGTGTCGCACAATTGCACGCCGATTCAATGAAAGCCGTCTTGTGAAATGGTCTCGAAGTTTCATGTGTCACTGCCGCAACCTGCCCGCCTCGGTTCTACGGTGAGAAAATTCATACCTGCGATCATTCGGCAAAGTGGGAGACGTTATAAAAGGCTATCACGAGCCATTTCGCTCGGGCAGAAAATTCCGACCGCTACACGTACACGAAGAAACGGCATAAAATATCATACGTACTGTATACGGGGAATAATCGATACCGAGACACTAAGTTTAAATAACGACAACCGGAGTTTGATAAAAAGAGAACAAAAATTGAACAGCGAGCGATCATGAATCGTTTTTTTGGCTTTCTACTATTATTGAGCTACGCATGTGCCAAGCCGGCGACCTACGACGAGTACCTCGCCCTCGAAGATGACACCGCTTCCGTCGGCTCTATCCGTCGTGACGTGCGAGCCCCTTTGCCTCCAGGATTTGCCATCGAAGTAGCGGACCTCCTCAGCGCTGGAACTGAGGCCAGGAAATCGCGAGAGGCAAAAGACGCCGCGGAGCCTAAGAAGACTGCAATGAAAAACGCATCGGGTGAGTTTCTTTTTTCCTGTTTAACTTTGGATAGTCCTCACTTCGGGGTAATTCCGGGAGCGACAAAGAGGCGTAATTTCCTCTTTAATCAACAAGTGCCGCCTTTGAACGCGTGCAATAATCGCTGTTTCAGGAAAATCTGACGAGGGTGGATACTACAAGAGTTATGGCAGCGATGCCGAGGGTGAAAAGGGCTACCTCAAGCAGACCTACAGCAAAGGTGATCACGGCTACAAGACCCTCGACACCTTCCACAAGCAGGACGGCGACAACTACGGCTTCGAGAAGCACACCGCGTTCGGAAAGGCCAAAGGAGCCGAGGAGGGTGGAGAACACGGAAAAAGCGGATCCTACAAGAGCGCCGAAGGCAGCGACGGCGACGACCACGAGGGAGCGGGTAAGTTCACGAAATCAAGATCACAAAAATAATTAACGATCAATCAAGTTTGTGTCTCTCGACGCTGTCGGAGAAACGTCAGAATGGGGATGAATGCGCTCTGCAGCCGGGATGAAAAACGACCAAGTGAACCTCATTTTGAACCCAACAGGAACCATCGTGGACGCTCATTACGCTCCGTACGAAGGCGAACACTACAGCGAGGGTGAACATGTGTCGTCCGAGGGGGGGGATGGGGGGCATTATACGGAAGGAGGGGACGCCGGGCACTACACAAGCGGAGGACAGGGCGGCTCGGGAAGTTATTCAAGCGGGGGTGGAGACGCGGGGCATTATTCCACCGGCGGCGGGGCTGAAGGCTCATACGGAACGCACGGCTCCTACTCGAGCGCGGATGACTCTGGGGATCATCAGGGTTACGTAGACGGCGGCTCTCAGTACGAGGGTGATCACTACTAGTTTACCCCCGGAATGACGAGGGGCGGAGATTAGCCGAAGTCGAAGCTTACAGCCGCGGCTGAGTTGCACCTGCAGATATAGATGCATTGCGGATTTTGGCGCTTGAGATCGCTTCCATCACCCTGCCGCAGTCATTCTTGTATATATATATAACGTAATGTATATGGGATAACGATTTGAAGAATGTTCACCACCATGTCACCGTTGTTAGTTCATTATTAAAAATTTGTTCAACTTCAGTTTACAGCTTCTCGTATTCATTACGGTCTTCTGACCACCCTAGATCCCTTCTTCACCCTTTAATCGATCGAACCATACCCGCGGGCGATCTAGTCGAAATTCATTATGGTAATGGTACTTCCCAGCCGTTTTAATTCAGTCGATTGAAAGGAAGAGCCCACGTGAGAACAAAATTTAACCAAGTACTGAAAATCGCTTTGCAGTCGTTGGATATCCGACAATTTTTCCTTCATCGGTAATCGTATCTCAAATCCATCGAGATTCCCTGTAATACCTGCGCCTTTCGATTTGTAGAAACTTTGCTGGAGGCGTAAAATTGTTTTTAATTCTAAAAATGTGTCGTCGTAATATCGTCGTTGCTGGGCTAGCAATTTGGTTTTTCTGGCTGTAGCTACGGAGATATTTGATACTTGGAAATTCCCGATAAAATAGTAACGGTGTGCCGTCTCAGTTCCGCAGCGATTTTTATCCGGTAATCAATACTCTGTCTGCAGCTGGTGTTTGCTAATATTGTAAAAGAATAAGTGCTTATTCTATACTTGCTATGCGTAGAAAGCGAACTAGAATTCAGTGCCGTGCTTTTACCTGTTTGTCGATACCCACGTATCATTAGTACGAAATTTGAAAACTTTTGAATTATTCACGATACGATAGCTGTGAGGGTTTCTATTCAGAATTTGAGGTCTCTGTCATCCTACAGACGAATCTTCGGAAACAGTTTCTAGCGGAATCTGCTGCGCCTTGTCTGACTAGTTTGTATACAAGAACACAGAAGCCGGAAGTTCGCCAGTAGCAGTGAAACTCTGATAGTCAGTGCTAATTCTTGGCAAAGTCCGACATCCCTGATTACAGTAGGAAACCGTAGGAGACTTAATACACTGTTTCCCTCAGATTATAATCAACTCCTAGAGCCGAACTCGAAGACTGGTAAGTCAGCGAAACAGTGTCCAGTTTCAATGCGGCCGCAAGCGCGGCTCTTCGGTAAAGCAACGGCGATGCCGTCCCGTTTTGAAGTGGTGTGACGGGCAAGAGTGATTCCAACTAAATTTCAGGCAATAAAAAAGTAATCCATTCGGATCAGCGCCATTTAAATTGAGGAACAATTTCATTAGCAAAGGCGTCATGCCGCATGGGTGCGCTTTATTCGCGGGTTGTCTGCTGGATTAATCCCATGGTTGGCGGGTGAGTGAGAATGTGGCCAGATCTGAGGGGCAGCTCAGCAAGATGAGGAGGGGGGCCTGCCTCATCAACTGATTGCGGCCTCGGCGTAAAGCAGGGGTTGAGACGGGTGACTGTAATTAAGCAAATCTGTAAAAGAGATATTCAGGTTTAATATAGTTGCAGGAACGTTGAATTCCGGCTAAGTAAAAGGGACCGCATGAGAAACGAGAGCTTATTTTATTTCTACCGCGGGGTCCTCCGGCCACCACGCTCAAAAGTTTTCTCTTCGTTTGTTTCATTTATACAACACCGCGTTAATCTTCCGGGGCAAGGCATGAGATATACCTCAATATCACGCGCACTCCTTTTATCCTTTCATGCTTGCCCGTAGACCACTGACTTTGAGCCGGCGGTGGCTAATTACAGGAGGGCTGGACCGGGAGCTGACCTCGGTCTCGGCTGGGGATCCCATTGTGCCCGGCTCTTAAATTGGATTTGCCAGTCAAGCAGGTCGATTTGCGCGTGGTCAGGGTACCAAGAAACCGAGTCGAGCCGAGAGGCTATGGCGGAGGCCCGAGTCTCTGTGCCCGGGGTTTGAGGCGGAAAATAGAAAGGGAAGATAAAGCGTAGCTAGCTCTCGTTAACGCGCGGGCACTAGCGAAAGCAGAAAAGAAGAAAGGTGGAGAAGGAGGAGTCACAAAGCATCCAGTCGCCTTGGAGCGAGGCGAAGGATGACAACTAAGGGAATCGAAGATCTTCCTCTTCCTCCTCCTCCCACTCTTTCTCCTCGCCTCGTCGCCGTTTTCACACGGCGACAAGGTCCCTCTGAAGATATCTGCTTACCAAGCAATCTCTTCATCTCCAGGTGAAGTATAGGGCCATTCCAGAACGCAGCCTAATCTTCATTTTGACACCCTTTCTCCCTCGCTGCGATTCCAAGCGTCTCGGCATCCCGGCTGAGTTCCATCCAGCTCTCGTTCGCTTCCCCGATTTATCCCCTTGGCGAATGTAACTTGGCTGCATCCAATCTTCATCTTGATTATGCAGCGCCAACACACTAGCGGGCCAATCTGCAGGGACCGACGAGATGTTGCTGCCAAACAACCCGGTAAAGACTGTGGACCAGTAGCTGTATACGGTGATAAGTATACGTAATTCCCGTCTCTGTGTAAGCAATGCGAACTCCAGTATAAACCAGAACTTGAAGAGTTCTTGAAATTACGAACGTGCACTATCCAATATTTCACGCCGGGGAACCGATCCCACTCTGCATGTGGCTTTTTGTCTCCATGCAAATGCGGGGTCGAATCAACGGAAACTGCAACGCGGCAAACAGACCGATATCCGTTGTTTGTGTGCCGCAGCTCCTCTAACTCGATTTCAGGTCGATGTCCAGCTGGTGGCTATATTCGATCTGTGAATAGTGGAACCAACTTAAGTCCTCGCAAGTTACCAGCGGATTATAATACTGAAGGATACACGTTCAATGGAGCCAGTGTGATGTAATTTTGAGAAATGCGACGAATGAAATTACCCACCCTTTGATTGGTTTCTTGGAAATTCGATCCCTCGAACTTTTGAAAAAAGCCTTTCCGAAAATCATGTCATTGTCAATCTGGTAATACGCATATAATATTAGTTACGTAATACGCGCACGTGACATTTAGCCTCACGTACATACGACGATATTCACATTCCGAGCAAACATGTTCGTGTTCCCATTTGCTGAGTATCGTGTGAATCGTATCATGAAAATCAAAAGTTGGCTCATACTCGCATGTAGCGAAGCAAAGAATGAAATTTGCTGCGGCTGATGTTTCTTTGCCAAAAAGAGAGCGCAAAAAACACGTCTGCTTACTAGATATACGTTTGCCTCGTCAGTCGGGTCTGGCGAAATGGATGATAGAGGCAGACCCTACACATCAGTGAATGAACGAACGATTTTGGCTGCTGACGTTTTGCATATATGGCATGCGTTCACAGGGAGGGATTTATTTGACGGGTGATACGATTAATGGCCAAATTACACGGATTATTGGTAATCGCATGCATTTTAGACCGAGATGAGTGTGTGACGCATCCGCGGGGGGAGGAGAGCTCAGCGATGATCAGCTGCGCTTGCGAACATCCTGACGCGTACCCAGCAGCTGCAGAGTTGGAATGGTCGGGTTCATACGACATGGTCAATAAATCGGTTGAGAATCGTTACTTTTTCACCATTATTATGCCTCGCGCTGTGGCATGAGGAGTTCGATTTTATATATTGCTAAACCGCTTACGGGCGGACTTCCAAGTTGCCATGCCCCGTGACCATAAGGGCTGGGTGCAAATTGTTCTCAAGGTTGAATTTGCATAAATCACGAAGCCCTCCCGAGTTCAGGAAGTCGCCGTACCGGTGACCGGATGTTGGCTGGTTCGCTAATGGCTGACACTTAGACTAATGGCAGGGTTGCTGCATTCCACCGACCAGCCTCAGCCGATCGTCCCGCTCGAGGCGATCGAACACACCAAACATATCGACGGATCGATGCGCCTTTGCCCTGGAGTCTGAATTGTAATTGGCCGGTATAGAGAGAGACGAGGTCTGTATTTTGCACGAACACACAGTTGAGTGAAATTTGAGGTACATGCAATGCGCGATTTCCATGGCTGATATTTGCACAGATGTGTCGCAAACATGCCGACTTGCATGATAATTACACAAGTATGTCTGTACAAGTCCGTCCGCGTCAAGTAACGAGTCGAGGTGAAATTAATGAACAAGTATCGTTGATTTATCGCTATACCGGACCCACAAGTGTTTCTTAGCAAGCGTCGTATATTACAATAAAACAGTCGGCAGTATTGGCATTGCAGAATTGTTTAAGGTTTGATGTATGATCTGGAAATCTTCCAGTGGCCTTCTTTATTTCTCCATGTCTGGGGGAATTGAGTTGGTCAGGTATACGATGCATAATTTTTCGTTGCAAATCTAGGACGACCTGTGTAATTCATTCCCCACTGAAGTTACCCAAATGCCGTATACGAGCAATGGTGCAGCTCGTTACAAGCAACCAAGCGGATTGATCCGAAGGCTAAATCAAACGAGGTTTCGGTTGAGAGCTCGTGAAAGCCGGCGGGCTACCGTGGTGGTCAATATTCGCCGCCACTCTCCGTCGATTAGGATGAAAGTGATCGAGATGCCCGGAAACCGCGGGGCGGGCCTCGATAATATTTAAGTGAGCATACCTCCCGCCAAGTTATCAGTTTAGTTTTGAGTTCCTATAGATCAAGATGGTGCGAAGTGTCGGGGTTCGCTTGCTCCTGGCCTCGGGCATCTTTTGCGTCCTGATCATCTTCACGGCGGCGCGGGACGTCAGGGACGTCAAGCGAAGAGATGAGCGTGATCTAGACCTGGTAGCCGCAGCCTCCGGACACGGCCACCATTCCGAGTCGGGCGGAGGGCACAAGCATCACTCCGACCACCATGAGACCCACGGTGAGAAGGGGGACAAGGGCTACAAAAAGCACCATCACCACGACGAGGGTGATCACGGGGAGCACGGGAAGGAGCACCACGCTGGGCATCACGAGGAGCACGGTGGCCACGAGAAGAAACACCACGACGAGGCGGCGAAGTACGGCGAGCACCACGAGGGTGAAAAGGGTCACAAAGGCGGGAAGTTTGGGGAGAAGAAGGGCCACAAGAAGGGGCACAAGACCAAGGGATACCACAACAAGTTCCACAAGGACGAGTATCACAAGGAGCACAAGTTTTACGACGATTACCACAAGGGTGGACACCACGCGAAGCACGGTGACTTCCATGGACACCATGAGAAGAAGGAAGGCGGCCACAAGAAGGGCGGTCACCATCACTCCGGCTACCATGACGACCACCACGGAAAGAAGGGTCATCATGACAAGGGACACCACGACGAGGATCACAAGGGTCATCACGGGAAACACGGACACGAAGAGCACCACGCTCACCACGATTCGTACGGCAAGAAGGGTGCCCATAAAGACGGAAAGAAATACGGATTCAGCAAAGGTCACAAGGGCTGATCATCTCCTGAGTTTTCTTCCGGGGATATCATTTATATGGTAGCTTTGATCACTGTACATATACTTTGTCAAATCCAAAACGCAGAACATGCATCGTCGAATGTGCGATATGTTTTTTTTATTTGTAAATAAGTGTACTGAATATTTTATAATTGAATTTTATCATTTGTTTTATTGTACGTACCTCATGTATCAATCATTCATTTGATATGTTTCTGTTGCCAATGTTGTTCAATATACAAGCTTACTTTTGTGCTCTAGACCACAGTTTCCTTGCAATTTTCTTTACGATCCTCCTCGACCACGTTTATCTCCGTTACTTGCGTGAAAATAAACAATTTTTCAGCTTTACAAGATTTTATTGTCTATAACAGCTGCACGAATTTCAGAGTCGTGAGCAGCAGTCGCTTGGATCCCAGGCCGATCTCGGCTTTATTTATTCATTAACTCATTTTTATCTGGTCGCTTACTGTCCGTCTCTAGTCCTCTTGATTCATCCGTGTCGTTTAACGTAATTTTTATTCCTGAATGCTTCTTACTATGACCTCGAAACTGACGTTTTACTATATTCGCTCAAGTGATTAAACTCGAGTTTTATTCGTTATCCACTTTCCGGAATTAACGTTCACCCTCTTCGGAGCATACGGCTTATCTGATATGAGTACTGTATTAATTGCGCAGACACTTTGCCTTTTTACACATGTAACAAACTTAATTGCAAGTTTTACGCATAAATAATTTTTTTTCCCATCTGTGTTCCGGTATTCACGGGAAAATTTAATTTCTACCTTGTCGCAGAGTTAACTGCTTCGCTTTAAAAACAGCATGGACAGGCCTACAAGCTTTTAATTTCTGCAGCATTTGTTTACACCGTGATAACGACGAGTCGCTGCAGTATCCGTAAAATTATAAGTATCTGTGTTTTACCCACGATACGCTACGGGCTTCTAAAAAAATACGTAGTGATTCACTCTTCGCGTTGTTTATACTATACATGTATACAGAGGTATATCTTTGTTCAGTCCACTTTAGATCGTCGGAGTTACCCGCATGGTACGTATAGCCGTCAGATTTTACGTAACGCTGAGAGCAAATTCCGAAGAGCCCGTTTCCCTGAAGGTTTTGTACTACTCGGCAAATTTTAGTATTACCACTATGCAGCATTCATGTGGCTGAAACACTTTACGTAATTCGCTTTGTACAGATGACATCGCGCTATTGTTAATCATGGAAATAAAGCATTCGGCAGGAATCTAGTTAAATTAATTTCAGTAAAAACAATTTACGACGCGATTGTGGGCTAGTGTGTATATGCGTGTCTGTTTGTTGGAACTGGGAATTACTGGACACGTAACAAATTGTTGAACAAATAAAATGCACCTAACGGACCCGTGAAATGAGTTTCGTGACACTCTTTATCACGTAATTGGAACATGGGCGCCGAAATAAATTCAGTAAATATTTCTCGATGTACGTAGAGTTAGGAGAAATTAATTGCGACGAATAGTCCGTAAAACAACGTGAAACATTCGACCTTCACCATCAACAGTAACGCATCTGAATTATTAAACCTCCAAGTGTTTCATGATTTGCAGAGAATTAGATCAGACCTAATTTTCCTCCTTGGTGGTCAAATTCCAAAATCTGTCGAAATCCCGAGAAACGGTGTGCACCAGAGTTTCGATTTTACCGATATCTATTCTCAGCTGCGAGAAATGAGTATGTGAGACAATTTACTTCCAGGTACGATTTATCACGATAATCCGTTTGGAGGATTTGTAATTTCTCCGACGTAAGTACTAGATAATATTTCAGGAAAAACCTTTAACAGTAAGATAATTGCAACTGATTATATTTCTGCTGAAATCATGATACCATGATGAAATTTGGTCGATCTACAGGTATCATTTGATTACGGTAGGAGAAAATGATATCAAAAAACAATTATTGAAGCTTTTGACGGTGCGTGCTACCATCATACCAGGACGTGTTTTGCAAGCTTGTATAGTAGTATCTTGATTCACCAGAGATATTTACTCTGTAAGGTTGTGTTAAAACAGCGATATTGGTGAATATTTATATTCTCTGATTAATGGATGCGGGCCGATTTGATGATGATATTTGGAATTGCTTATCAATTTCAGTTATTGCATGCGGTTGTAGAGAGTGAGCAGTATCGAGGTGGGGAAGATACGCAGCATAGTTTGAGGGTATGCCTGAAACTAATCAATTTCGCTGCGGTAACAGATATCGCTTCTATTAATAGTTTACTAAAACCGTTGCGAATGCCAACTCGTGCCGATCACATTTCACTTGCGGGGAAATAAGACGTAGATGTGAATTTTTCCGCGATTTCACGTTCGTACGATGCGCTTAGGTAGGAAGTTACGTTCTTTCCTTCTTCGTAAAGAAGAATTCTTTGAAAAGAAGTTACCTACGTTCCCCGTTAGTTTCACAATGATGAGTCCTGGGAAATGTGAGTTACGGGTTTCGATCAGTTTTGCATAGGTGTTTGTAGTTATCTAAGTGATCGGGTTACGCAAGTCTGATCTAGGCTAAAGCTAATTGACCAAATCGCCGCAAAAACTTACCACCGTCCTTTTTGCCAGCCGGGTTGTTTTACCCACTTCACGGCTCGTCTGTCTGTCCGCGTCAACTTCGGTCATTGCGATTCGTGGTGCCTTGCCACATGACTGCGCATCGTGTAGAACACCACTCATACGAAAGCAAAACCGTGTATTGCACGTTGCTGGTCTCAAGTATTGAGGGCTTCAGGCAGCGGCCCGGTTCCAAAAGAAATAAGATATAAATAGGATCGGGTTGATAGAGAAGTCAGTCGTGTTACGAGCTCCGACTTTTGAGCATGACTCGAGGTATAGGGCGAGGCTTTTTGGTACTCACGGTGCTCTGCGCCGCTTTGGCCGCAGCTGCGGCGAAGGAGGATCTTAAAAAGAGGGACAAGCATGTCATAGACCAGGTCGTGGCCGCTTCGGGGCACAGCCACCACTCTGAGTCCGGTGGAGGACATAAGCACCACTCCGACCATCACGAGGAGCATGGTGAGAAGGGCGACAAGGGCTACAAGAAGCATCACCATCACGACAAGGGTGACCACGGCAAACATGGGAAAGAGCATCACGAAGGGCACCACGAGGAGCACGGTGGGCATAAGAAGAAGCACCACGACGAGGCCGGTAAACACGGTGAGCACCACGAGGGTGAGAAGGGCCACAAAGGCGCAAAGTTCGGGGAGAAGAAGGGGCACAAGAAAGGCCAGAAGACCAGCGGGTATCACCACAAAGCCCACAAAGATGAGTACCACAAGGAGCACAAGTTCTACGACGACTACCACAAGGGTGGACACCATGCCAAGCACGGTGACTTCCACGGGCATCATGGAAAGAAGGAGGGAGGCCACAAGAAGGGTGGTCACGATCACTCCGGCTACCACGATGACCACCATGGTAAGAAGGGACACCACGAGAAGGGACATCACGACGAGGACCACAAGGGTCATCACAGTAAACACGGTCACGAAAGCCACCATGCTCATCACGAAGAACACGCGAAGAAGGGTGGTCATTCCGGCGGAAAGAAGCACGGCTTCTCGAGTGGTGGTGGAGGCGGTGGCGGCGGTGGCGGTGGCGGACACCACTAAGCAGGATTCCGTCGTTGCGACAATACTTATTGTTGTTGTTGTTGTTGTGAAAGTGTTTGACGAGTTTCGAGTCACTGCCGATACTCAATATTATTGTTGACTAGTCTGTAAATTTCACTGTTTCAATCGTCGTTGCATTTGTTTATAATATTAAACGACAATTGTTCAAAGATATTTGCCTGATATTTACCGTGAAAAAATATCCTTTCCCTCATCATTTCACCTGTGTCGATTCAATGTTTTGTATTTCAGGTCTTACCTTTGTTTTTAATTATATTTAAACCTTGTATTGGTATATCGTGCTCACGAGTATGCGAAACTTTCTCTTTAATGTGTGTAGCTGACTTTGACAGGTCGTGTATTCATTCGAAAATCAACTAACGATAATGCTCGTTTACTAAATAGTACGAATATTTGGAAATTACATCGCACGATACTTCAGCAGAATCGCGGCGAGGTATTTTGCTAATAACGGAATGTTTCGTGGCGATACATTATACTTATTCGCAATTTATGTAATTCGCCTGGGTGTCGAACGACCAGAAGAAAGTTATGAAGTAAATATTGAACGGACGACATTTTTTGGCTGCTCAGTGCTCGGTCGTCTGAAAATTAAATCGTACACATGAAAACACAGATGTTATTGTCAATAAACTGGAATAGTTTAATTTAAGAGACTTGAGTTGTATGCATTTCTCTACAGAAAATCAAAATATTTCTTTTATTCACGCGTTTGTTTTATTTTTGTGTTTTTCAATCAATTATCAATGCAATGGTTTCTTTAATTAGTTTCCAAAATTTCTAAAATCCGTGCGGTAGAAAATAAGAATTTCCTATGTACCGTAGCTCATTTTCCTACTTTTCTATTTTGCACAGATTGACTGGAATGCCATTTACATATGTAACTATCATCGCTATATATATTCTAAATCCATTTATTCTGCAAATGTTATGATATTCATGATAATTCCCTGCTCGTTGACTAAGTATGTATAAATATATCTATACTGCTTACGTCGTTCCTTCATACGCTGAGGTAAAGATTTGTTCTGGAACTCTATTTAAAGCAACGAAGGCATTCGGTTTTGTAGCAGAGTTTCATATAATTTACAGTGCGGGGTAACGTTCTCGATTTACGTGTATCTTTCCTTTCACCCTGATGTTGATACAATTATTGAAGTTTGGTTCAAATAGTCTAGTAGGCTTGAAATAGACTCTGAATAACAATCAAAATGGTCTGTTCAGGATTGATTAGTGACATAGCAAACCGGATAAGTGTTAGATGGATTTGAATATCGGGTATTCTAAAGTAAACATTTAGTTACGGGTAGAGTGATTGTTTTATTGTTCTATAAATAAGTCAACAATAACAATTAATTAGGACTAACAACAACAACTGCTCAACAAGCCACGCTCTTAGCAAGACAGCGTAGTCGACGCCTAGGAACGCCGTAACCAGCTGGCGGTATTTCGAAGTAGTGACGATCTTGCAGGATTTAATGTCCTTTTTTGAAAGCCCATTTCTTGTGGTCCTCGTGACCTCCCTTCTTTCCGTATCCATGGTGGTGATGGTGGTGCTCGTCGTGACCTCCGGCGCCCTTGTGACCCTTGTGGTCATGGTGATGAGATCCCTTTTCGTGGTGTCCTTTCTTTCCGTAGTGGTCCTCGTGATGGCCGCTGTGGTGGTGGCCTCCCTTGTGGTGGCCGCCCTTCTTGTGCCCATGCTCGTGATGATGTCCGCCATGCTTCTCGTGGTGACCGGAGTCGTGGTGTTCGTCATGGAACTCCTTGTCCTTCTTGTACTCGTCGAGTTTCTTGACTTCGTGGTGGCCCTTGGTGCTGTGCCCTTTTCCATAGTGTCCCTTCTCACCGTATTTGTGACCCTTCTCACCCTTTTCGCCCTTGTGGTGCTCAGCGTGGTAGCCGTCGTCGTGGTGGTGGTGTTTCTTGTGACCTTCGTGGTCATGATAGTGACCATGGTGTCCCTCCTTGTCGTGGTGGCCCTTCTCTCCCTTCTCGTGGTCATGGTGTGACTTGTAGCCCTTGTCACCCTTGTCCCCGTGGTGGTGGAAGTGGTCGGAGTGGTGTTCCTCACCACCACCCTTCTCGAAGTGATGTTTGGACTCGGCCGTCTCAAGGTCGCGGCGATCCCTTATTTCTCTGCATGATGTAATGGCCACGCAAAATAGCAGCGCCATGCAGAACGGCAAAGTGCCGCTCAACGATATCATGCTGCTGCAGTTACTATCGCCGTTTTACCTGGCTTTATTGTAAGATCGTCCGATGTTCTTTATCCACTGCCGGAGGAGATATGACTTTTGCACAGCGCGGTCGTATTATTTATACGATTGACCTGCTGACTGTTGGCGATAATTGCGGAGGTAGTGGTGGAGGGTTGGGCGAAGAGGGCTAAATAGTATATACCGATCCACAGGTCTCGCTGAGTGGGGGTCGGTTTCCCCAGGTGTTGCATTAGGCGATCGGCGCCTTTTTATGCCCACACATCGTACTGCCTCACTTTCCTATTATTTACCAAGCCAAGAGAGCAGACCACACTACCGCAACAGGACACACCGAGTCAATTTGAGTTGCCGCACTCGCTGAGATATGCTTTCACGGTTTCCGCAGAACACAGACACTTGGTTTTGTTGAGCAAAAGTGTTTCGTAATCGCTTATTTATATCGGGAGAAAAATTATATAAATCTAATTGCGCAATTCAATCAGCAAACCGGGATATACTTTGGTGTTTCACGTTTCGGAGTATAATGCAGGTGAGTTTACCGAGGCATTAATTCATCATATGGCAATTATTCTTTTTTCACCCGCATGCGTTTCTTTTTTTCCCTCTTCATTGGGCTGCTTGTAGTCACGTTGATTCTTTCAGCACCTGCGCCTATACAGGCTTCGCCTCTGAGCAGCGTTCTGTTCGGCGACTAATTTCTTGCACGCTCACATGATATTCACAATTTTTATTTGCTACATCAACCCTGTGTGACAAATTGGCATGATTAATTGGGATTTGCTTTTTATTTGGGCAAAAAATCGTTCATGTTGAAATTATAGTTAAGTGTTGGAAGGTGCCCGTTAACTTCACAGGTTTTCCAAATATGAGCTACATACACGGTGAAACAATTTGGATGACTTATAACGACTAAACGATCGCCTATGGCAGACTTTGAGTTAACGGTTTTCTCGAATCAATCGCTTCCCTGATCATCCAGTGCTTTTAGAATGCTATTCATTCAGGATAGCGCAAACGACAAACTTCCAGCGTAGTTTACGTATTTCCGCTAATTACCATTAAAGAATAAGACCAATCAAGTGTAAACACGGTAGGAAGACTCTTTATTAAGTGCTGTCCGAATCATAAGAGACGAAATTAATAATCGACTCTACTTTCGAAACTTTTGTCGGTTATAATATACACGTGGACCAAATTTGGCTTTGTGTACTAAATATAATACGGTTCTATGAAGTTAGCTCCCGTCTGCAGCTGAGTCTCTGCGTGTATAAATGACTGAATTTATCCTGCATGGTTGAGTCACGACAAATATATTTTTAACTCGAATACAACTGTCAAATAGTAATAAGTATATACATTTCTTGGTTTTTGAATTACAAGTTTAAACCAAGATGACGGATCTGTTCAACGTGGCTTCTTCACAAATTGTAATTCGGTAATAATGAGTAAGATTCACGTATCAATTATGCCGGGTAAAAAGGGCCGTAACTGAAAAAACTTTGCGGGGTTGAGACGTAGTAATTTTCATTATGGTTGGGAAGATGAATTCAAGGAGAATCCTTGCGCATCCGACGCTTGGAGGAGATCGAAGTTGACTCTCTGCAGGCGCGTGAAGAACTTCGGATCGTACGGCTAAGTATGTTCCCAATTTCTCCGGAAGAATATTCTCGCGAAAGTAGTAATACAGATTTTGCCTCTGCGACAACTTCAAGTTGTTTACAGGTGGGTGAGACAATATTGTGAAGTAAAAAACTTCGAGTCTAATTTTTTTGATTCCTTAGATGAGAAATGTGTAATCTATTTTAAATATGCGACCATTTGTGGAGCTTTAAATATTCGAGGGAAAACGATATCCCGTTATTGGTACAATTATTGTGATAATTATTCTCCCGCCCGACCATTGTGAAAAAAATCCGGGAATCAAATTGAATTGTTTATCAGGACTGAATTAATTACTGCGCCAATTTTTATTACGAATTCGATAGTGACGCGGGGTTTAATGTAACAAGGACGTGTATGTTTTAATGTTTTAATTTTTTTCGTAATCTCTTCGTATGGTTTACGTCATACAGTAAATCAACAATAATAATTTTTTCAACAAATATTTGCATAGCATTAGTTAACAGAATAATAAAGATCAACAGATAATAACAACTATTCCTATTGTGGAAGGAGGTTACAGCTATCGGCTCAATGATGTCCGTGGGAGTAACCGTGCTTCTTGCCTTCGTGGTGTCCGCCCTTCTTTCCGTAGTCTTCGTGATGCGAGTGGTGGTGATCGTGTCCGTGTTTTCCATGCCAGCCTTTGTGGTCATGGTCGTAGTGCCCCTTGTCGTGGTGTCCCTTCTTGCCATGGTGATCGTCGTGGTAGCCGGAGTGGTGGTGGCCTCCCTTCTTGTGGTGTCCTTCCTTGGATCCATGGTGCCCGTGGTGGTGTCCGTGCTTTTCATGATGTCCACCCTTGTGGTGGTCATCGTAGAACTTGTGTTCCTTGTGGTACTCGTCCTTGTGGGCCTTCTTGTGGTAACCATGGCTCTTCTCGCCCTTTTTGTGTCCCTTCTTCTCTCCGAATTTGTGCCCTTTGTGGCCGTGTCCGTGCTCATGGTGATGGCCGTGGTGGCCATCTTCGTGGTGGTGCCCCTTCTTATGGCCGCCGTGCTCCTCGTGGTGTCCAGCGTGATGCTCTTTGCCATGATGACCATGGTCGCCTTCGTGGTGGTGGTGGTGCTTCTTGTAACCCTTGTCACCCTTCTCGCCGTGCTCCTCGTGGTGATCGGAGTGATGTTTGTGGCCTCCGCCGGACTCGTGGTGATGGCCATGGTGCGATGCGGCGGCCACGAGATCCCTCTTCTCCCTCACATCACGGGCAGAAGAAGCTGATATCACAGCGCAGAGCACCGCCAATGCCAGGCAGGACTTTAATCCGAACCCCCTGGCCATGCTTGTGCTATTGGGACTGAACATGGATATTGACTGACGCTCCGTCATGGATTCAAAGCTTATATAGTTGGACCCAGTTGCGCTTATACGTAATCGCTTTCGTTCGGGTAACCCAAGCGCTCACTGGCTCATTCACAATCCGAGGTACATATTTCGCAAACGTATGGTCGCCATCCATCCAGAAATTGCTGCACCGTTGCCGAAACCGTTAGTCGATCAAAATCAATGACTTCCTGAAAATCCTGGAAAATTTTCCCACACCATCTTTTGCTTGTCACTTGAAATGTTCATTCGTCAGAGCTTGAATGAGCGCAATAATTTGTTATTATCGAATCGATATAGTCTGACACTGTCTGACCGGTAAATAAAGTAGGAATGGGATTACTTGAGACGATATATCGAACCAAATACAATGTAGAATAAAAACAGTAGTGGCACGTGGACCGTACTGTCGAAATGTTCTGGGGTTAAAGGTTGCTGGACTTGTCTCCTCTCCTACGCAGGGAAGGAGAGCTCGTTCTCACGGGATTGTCGTCGAACGTTAGTCACGGTCTTGAGTTTGAGCAAGCAGGCATGATTTCAAGGAGTTACATAATGCATTTGGTTAGCAGTCAGCCTGATGGATGGCTGGACTGCTTGGTAGACTGAATCTTGCATTTCCATTACGTTTCAAGGAGGTTAAGGAAACAATACTTTCGTAATGTAATTACAACCGGTCGACAAAGAACTACCGCTTCTCAAATATCTCCGATTATTCTGCGTTCGATATAAAATACGGACAATCGCGACAGCTTATCATACTAAAGACGGCAGTGAAATCAACAACTTAGCTCTCGGTATAGGAAAAACCCCCGTTACTATGAAGTGCCTAGTGGTGGTGTGTCTGCTGGCCGTTTCTTTAGAGTACAGTCTAACGAGTGCTCGTCAGATCGACCCGAGGAATCGGCGCGATCTCGAAGCGGCCGCGTCACATCATCACTTTGAGAAGGGCGGGGGTGAGGAGCACCACGCCGATCACTACTCTAAGAAGGGAGAGAAGGGTGATAAGGGCTACAAGTCGCATCACGACCACGAGAAGGGAGAGAAGGGCCACCACGACAAGGAGGGACACCACGGTCACTACAGCGACCACGGTGGTCACAAGAAGCACCACCATCACGACGACGGGTATTACGCAGAGCATCACAAAGGGGAGAAAGGTGAGAAGGGTCATAAATACGGAGAGAAGGGACACTACCACAAGGGTCACAGCACCAAGGGACACCATGAAATCCACAAGCTTGACGAGTACAAAAAAGATAAAGAATTTTATGACGAACACCACGATTCGGGGCACCACGAGAAGCATGGTGGGCATCATCACGAGCACGGGCACAAGAAGGGTGGCCACCACAAGAAGGGCCACCATCACAGCGGCCATCACGAGGACCATCACGGAAAGAAGGGACACCACGAGAAGGGATCTCACTACCACGATCACAAGGGACACAAAGATGCTGGCGGTCACGACGAGCACCACCATCATCACCACGGGTACGGAAAGAAGGGAGGTCACGAGGACCACAAGAAATGGGCCTTCAAAAAGGGTCATTAGAGAGAAAAGCGTTTCTGCGGAACAACCCTTGACCCACGCTTCATCGATCATCGAAAGCCTGTTACTTGTTATGTTTGTTTACCCGAATATTTTTCTTTTCGATGTATTTATTTGCCTTGGCATGAATAAATCTTCCGAAACGGTACATTAATTTAAGCATATTATCGTATTGTAATGTTGAATCGGAACCCTCGGGCCAGTTTTCTTCATCTCCATAAACATCCGTCAAACCTGAAAAGCGTTGAATTTCTTATAAATCTCAACCTACGGGATTGTGGCCATTTTTTGCAGCGGATCATCTCACAATTGGTGGCAGATATTGCGGCAGTTCTTTCACCTGTCCATCACTACGAGCGAGCTTAGAGCGAGCATTTTTGTATTTACTCGGTAATGTAACGGTTGAAAAAGAATTGTCATATTTTCCGTCAGACTTTAATTTCCTTTAGCAAAACGAGCTTAATGCAGCTCGAGGTAGCGCCGCACCGAAGCAAATGTGCGACGTTTTTCTATTCAACAAAACGATTGACTGGTTTCTTTAACTAAGTCGTTGCGCACATTTACAGTTATGCGGTTTCGTCGAGTCATGCCTGCTGATGATGTGGCACTGCTGTAACAGTAGTATGACGGAAAAACGAAATAAGGTCAATTTTCATAATACCCGAAGCTATTTAGTTGGTTGAAAACACTCTCTAATCAGTTCCGACTCTAGAGGAGTTATGCAATCCTCTTGCGTCCAATCGTCGCATTCGAACTAATCGATTTCTTCGGTGACATAAATAGCACTGTTTCGTTTACTATTTATTTGAAATGCATGAGAAAACCGTCCAATCTTCAACGAAGAAAACTGTGGATAAATCTCTTTCCGGTTTGTGTAACAAACTTTGCGCTGTAACTCTACTAATTAGACCCTTAACATTGCATCTGCTGTTTGCGACACTCTCCTGGTTACCGGACTATACGTAACGTGAATCTTTTTCTCCTGTAAATTGTCCACGTGTCAAGTTGATCTCGATGCTTATATGTCGGCGACGGTGTATTCGCGTTACGAAAGTGGTCGCGTTTGCTCGCTCAATAACCCCAATAAATTCACGTCGTAATTAAACTGTACTACAGACTACCACGCCGTGGGATGGTGCTTCCCAGTTCCGTGGAGGAGGGCCTTACTCGATTCAGTATGCATTCGTGAAAAGATTTCTCGGGGGATTAGTCTGCAGTAGGTGAAGTGAGTTGAGTCGATCGTTGGCCTCCACTACCTCAGCGTATAAATAACTTGCAATCATCTAGTTTCTGGATAGTTTTACCTAGTCACTCGCTAATGACAGTCTGCATAACTCGAGCCATAGCTCGAGCTTCCCGAATCTTCGCTAGACTGCTGAACGATGCGAACAACGTATCCGTTCATACTCATTCAGGCAGTCGCTGTATTTTTCACTGAGACCAAGTCCGACTCGGTTTTCTCGGTGAATATTATTAAGAGGCTTGTCCAGGATCTTCAAACTTCGCCGTCTGGATACAGCTTCAGTCACCATAGCGACAGTCATCATCCTGGGGGATACAACACGAATGTCAAACATGGCACAACGAAGATGTCTCGGCGAATCGGGATAAAGAGTGCGACAAAAATGAAGAGAGCTGAGCCCAGTTCTCCCGGAGGTTCCGTGAACCAGGGCATGACTCGAAGTTATCAGCTCGCCGGAAGTTATGGATTCGTGATATCCCACGGATTTGATATCGGGGAAAACGACGACGCCCCCACAGCCGGCGATTCACATTACGGTGAGGTTTATAATATACAATCGATCGTTTCAAGTCATCCGGGTTGCACCGGTGGCCGAATCACGACTTCGTTTAATTCCTTGATGTGTTGTCGTAGGAGCGAGTAATGCTGAAAGTATTGCGGTTTTGCAGCTGAACAAAGAGGACTCTAATGACCCGATTATTAACCCTAACGTAAAAGCTCAGGAAGCCGGGGGCGACTCCGAAAAAGAAATATACGGATCGTACTCGGATTATGACAAGCTTTTCGATCACGACAAAAACTCACCATCCGTCAATCTGCAGCAATATTACGGATCGGATCTCCAGGATAGAAGAAAAGAAAAATACGCTGAGCAGGATAGATACGGTGAATCTAATAACGGCGGGGACAAGGGGGCACATGTTGAAACCGAAAAATATATTGAATTGGAAGATTTCAGTGACAGGGGGCGAGGTGACCAACTCGATGATGGAAATGTAGAAAAATATTTTCCCAGCGAGAGAGTGGAATTGTATAAAGGATACGGCGAGAATGAGAGTCACAACAAATATAGCGAGCCTTTGAAAAAAAAATCTCAGCTCGTCGCGGCTGACGAAAGTAATTACGGCGAACCGTACAGGTCCATCGATTGGACCCAGTATAATATAGATCCGAAATTCGAATTTGCAGATGACTTTTTAGCAAATGATTTTTTCAAAGAATACAATGAATTTTTTTACGGCAGTCATGGCGATTCCGGGCATGATCATGATTTTCACTTCGATCACGAAGATCACGGCGATCACGGCTTCGAGGATGACATTGGCCACCATTTCGAAGGCGGCCACAGCGCGGAGGATTTCTTCGACCATTCGAACTTTGGCGGAGATTATTACGAAAAGGGAGCTGGTGAAAAGAACAGTAACTTCGGGAACAAGAGTGGTAGCAAAAAGAGCACAAAAGAAACGGGGTATCATAACATACTGCACAAAGACGAATTTAACAAAGATCACACATTCTACTCAAACGCGGACCAGGATGGTCACTTCGATAACGAAAAGGATTACCATGGGCATCATTCCCTGCACGACAAGAATCACGAAAATGCCGATCATCGGGACTCTCGTTCGCACGGTGACTATCACGGAAAGGGTCACGACGAAGACAAGGGGCACTACATCGATGACGATGTTTCTCATCACGTCGAATATGATCACGCGTCCTTTTTCGGCGATAAATCTGAGTACAACGATGCTGGGGACGATGAATATGGCATCGAGCACGAAGATAAGCATGAGTATTGAAAGCTGATCGTGAACTAAATATCTTACCTCGACTTGTAGCGAACTAGCTTTCTAAGGCCTCGTATATTCGAAGTTTCAGCCTTCGAGGGTAAGGCAAGCCCCTCAATGGCTGCAGGTGAATAATTAGTTGGTTGTTTACGTGAGTAAGTCTTGGACGAATGGTACGAGCATTTAACTTTCTACAGGGAGAAATTTCAGTAACGTTATTTCCCAAATAGAATTAACATATGATTTACGATATATACATCGCATGTACCTACGATCAGTTGAAATAAATAGTACACATAGCGTGGATATCAGAAAATTGTCACTACCGCCACAACGCCATATTACATCTTGTACAATAAATAACCATATAATAAAATAACGTTACAGAGTCGATACATTCGCCATGCATAGAATCATATTACGCTTATTGCATCGCCTATTAATAGATCTTCTTGACATAGTCATCCGATGATTGTCCATACTTCTTCTCCCCCTTGTGACCGTCCTTCTTGGCGTATTCAATCTCGTTATCAAAGTGCTCCTTCTCTCCTGCTTCTCGATCGTGGCCTTGAACAGCGCCGTACTGATGTCCGTTTGTGAACGATCCCTTCTTCGCCTGGTTGTCCTCGTGGTGAGCAGCGTCAACCTTTTCGGCCTTCTCGTACTCACCCTTGGCGGCGTCGTGATGCGCGTTTTCTGATCCGTACGTCTCCTTTTGGCCGCTGGCGTGATCGGAGTCATAGAAGGACGTGTCCTTCTTGAACTCGTCCTTGTGGTAAACGTTGTGGAAGCCGGACGTCTTGTGCCCCTTTTTGTGTCCCCCGCTCTTGTGGAAGGTCTCTCCCTTCTCGCCCTTGGCGGCGGCGTTCGACTCGGCGTACTTCTTCTCCTCTTCGGCTTCACCTTTTTTCGCTCCACCGGCGCTGCTGTACGCGCCCGCTTGCTTCTCCTCGTCTATCTTCCCCTTCTCGCCCTTGTCGAACCCCTCGGAGACCTTGTAGCCCTTGGAGCCCTTCTCGCCAGCGGCGGCCGCTTCAGCCGCCTGGAATTCGGCACCACCCCCGTTGTTGTACGCCCCTGCGCTAGCGGCTCCACCAATGCCTCCGTGTCCCAATCCCCCAAGAGATCCCGTTATTGGAATGTACTGACCATGAGCTAGACCAGCCCCTACGCCGATTCTGCCGTACCCCAGGCCCCCCTGCAATCCCCCTGCCTGAATCAGCCCACCCCCCAAACCCCCCAGCCCCTGAAGCCCATCGCCCAGTCCGCCCCCGAGTCCAGCTAGGCCAATACCGTTTTTTGAAATCCCGTAACCAAGCCCCAGACTGCCAGCTGCGCCCCCGCCATAACCAAGTCCGCCGATTCCCAGCCCAGTCTCGTCAAAGCCGCCCCCACCGATATTTCCGCTGTAGCCGTTCATGGAGGCAATATTGTTGGATCCGATATCACCTGCGTGATCGAGCCAATTAGTAATGATTGGTGCGGAATGAGTAGTGAAGTTGATCGAGACCGGCGTTAAAATCCTTTTAAAGTAGGAGAAAATTCTTTAAGTGAAATCGAGGCTTGTGTGACAATATCGAAAGGATATTATTATGACTATGGTGTTACGAGAGTTGATCGATGAACAGAAACTCAGCGACCTTGCAGTCTGAAGAAATCTTCTATAAATGTCACGTCACTCACCACCACCAAAGTTTCCAATACTGTATTTAGATGGAAAATTAATTCCTGAGCCGCCGGAAAATTGTCCAAGTCCCCCGGAACCCCCAAAATTTCCACCTCCGAGTGACCCTATGCCCTGCAAAGGCGAGCCGTAGTTGTAGCCACCGGAAATACCGGAACTCAGCCCTCCGGAGTTGAAAAGTTGGCCTTGACCGTTCCCGTTTCGCCTGAATATGTATCCGGTCGCTGACGTCTCGAGATCTTCCAATCCGGAGCCGGAGACCACGAGATTTTTGTCGCTGTCATCTGCCGTTAAAACTGGCTCTTTGGCACTGACGGTAAAACTTGAGATGCACACTAACGCGACACTTGCGAGCAATTTCATTTTTGGAGCTTCTTGAATCTCAGCGTGACAACCTTATCCGACTATTATCCGTAAAACGACGCGGTTCGTTTTAATGTTTAGCATGGGACCGCAGCTCCTTTTATATGAATAATCTTTGGCAACTGCCGGCTTAGTGTTGCCACATGTTCCACGATATGTGGATTACAAGCTAATTAAAGGAATCCTGCTTCCTTCGCTAATTAGACGTATATCCGCTCTCATTCCCGATGTTGCATACTTGTCCCACATATCAGAGTGAGTTCGCCGGCGACAAACTTACAAGACTTTACTCACCAGTCAACCGGAAAATCAGTCTGAATTAAACTTTGGATCCTAGGAGGATCCATAATCAGTATTTTACTTAAAATTCGACTGAATTTTTTTCTCGAACAAACAACGATGGGACGATAGTTTCATATGTGATTTATTCATTTCCTACGCCCACTTTATTAAAACGTAACTTGAACAACAAAACAAAACAGATTCAGCCTGGCATAAAGACAGTGCATGATTCGCGTTAGTATAGCAGAGGAAGTTAATCACGAGGTGTATCTGCTGGGTTCATGATGTTCCTTTGCATAGCCATGCTTTTTGCCCGAATTGGCTGCATCCTTCGCGGCGTAATCAGCATAATTTTCATGGTAGCCCTGGTGGCCCTTGGCGTTGCTGTGACCCTGGTCCTCTTTGTAGTCGTGACCCTTGTCAAACCCACCATCCTTCGCGGCATCATTTTGAGCATATGCAGAGTCGTGATGGCCTCCCTTCTTGAAACCGCTCTCGGTGGACACGTGGTGTTCCCCGAATGCACCCTGTTTTTCGAAGTGGCCACTTTTATGGGCGTCGTCATAAAAGTCGGTGTCCTTCTTGTACTCGTCCTTATGATAAACGTTGTGGAAGCCACTTGTCTTGTGCCCCTTCTTATGAGAGGCCTCCGTCCCGTAGCTTAAACCACCCTCACCCTTTGATCCTTCCTCGTGTCCGGCGTAGTGGCCGCTGGTGCTGCTGTGGGATTTTTTACGCCCACCGTCGGCGCTGTACTGACCTAAAATAAGTGAATTGTAAAATCTAGATACGCCAGTCACTGATTCCACTGGGTGTCACTTACCCTTGTGATTCTCGCTCTCATGTTCACCCTTCTCGTTGTTATCAAAGTCCTGATAATTTTTGTACCCCTTCTCTCCCTTCTCTCCGTGAGTAGAATGCTTCTTTGCACTATGCTCCGCACCGCTTCCGGACTCGTAGTCAGACCCGCTGATCTTGGCTGGCTCGATGAAGCCGTGCCCGAAAGAAGGATCGTATTCCTCTTCATCGTCGTCGTCATCGTCTTCATCGTCGTGGTGATGCTCCTCATCGTTCTCATCATCATCATCCGCCTTTTCGTCATCAGCGATTTCAATCTTCCTAGGAACCTGGTCAACCTTCACAGGCACAAAGTAAGGCGCCAGCGGTTCTTTCTGCTTCGGTAACAGCGGTAGGATGTATCCAGTGGGCAAACCAAGCTTGTAGTTGTCTGGCGCGTTTTGAGCGTACTGATGCGAGGCTGGTCTAAATTTCAAGATGGTCTCTGGTGCCCTGTAAGCCACGGGAGCCGGTTCGGGTGCAGAGGCGATGTAGCTAACCACCGGGGTTGGGGCGTTGTGGAAATTTCCGGTCGCGTGGTTGTTGAAATGAACGTATGAGACGGGGGCGCCGTGGTGTTGCTGATATGAGTATCCGCTGGCTGAAGCCTCCATGTCGGCAAGATTCGTCCGCGAAACTGACACGCTCTCCAGGTTAGACGGCATCGCGGCAACGCATCCGAGGATGGCGAAGAAACACCACATCATCGTTCGGTACACCACCATTTTCACAACGAGCGCCTGCGCTGAAATACACTTATGTCCGTACAGGGTGAACTGACCACTGGTTGCCTCTGTGTCCAACTGCGAGCCTTTATATACCGGTTTTCTCATACCGTGCATGAAGTATCATTATGCCAGTATAATTTCATGGCCGCTAATAATTCAAGAACAATCTCTCGTTATTGACTATCTTTCGTACCTCCAGCTGAGCGGTGCTGGAAAGATTTTGCGTAACTCAGCGCGCCCTGACGCTAGTCGGTTGAATATCATTTAACGCAATCGCCACCGCTTTGGCCACGGTCACTCGCTGGACGATGGAACCAATTAATTCGGCCACGCCACGAGTGCAGAGTCTTTAAATGTCGACCTGCATGCCCATCGTCGAGGGGCGATAGTCGACTGCATGGTTATTTTTCTTCGGAGATTGCTCGTCGCGGTCGGCCTTAAAGATTATTTTGGATCGGTGCGGGGTTCGGGTTTCTATTGATATTATTCATCGGCGATTATAGTATGAATATAGCATTGACGGGACGTGGTCAAGCGATTTGCGGTTTATCGTTTGCACCACCGTCCAGATCGGCTAACCTTGAGTGCGCAATACCGTTCAGCTTCGTGAAATCTGACAGTTTGTTGAAATACCTGACAAATTGTCCTTCCAAGTGCATTCTCGTCAAACACAGTAGCCAATCCGGTACGTCAGGCAGGCGATTGGCGCAAGGTATAAAAGAGACGGATCTGTATTGGGGTAACAGTTTGTATTGGCGACGTTTGTCGAATAGTTTATTAATCCGATTGCGTCGATCGAATAGAAATAAATTAGCCTACGTTCTGACGGCAAAGTAAAAAGAGGAAGTGACATACACACATACACACACAAACACACAAATATGAGTGGCTTGTGGAGAGTTTTTCTGGTGGGCTGTCTACTGGAAGCCTGTTTATCTCATCCGGCGAAGGAGCAAGCTGGCAAAATGTACGTCTCAAAGACGAAGATGTCGGATCTCGAGTCTTCAGCAAGTGGATACGTCTACAAAAACCTCCCGGCGTCGAAGTACGCCGAAATAATAAACGAGGGACTGCGAGAGTTCGAAGAAGCACCCGCTGCAGCTCCAGCGAAAAAATCAGCGAAAAAGGAGTTCGTCCTTCTCCCTTCAATTCAACTGGAGCCTGACGCAGAGATGCTGCCAGCTCATTACACGAGGGTTGAACCACCAGGGGTCGACCACATGGAGATATCGTTCCAGGACCCGGAAGCGTTGGATTCGTACAGGAGTTCGCTGATCGAGGGAACGCCGGAGGCGGACGCGGCGCCCGCCGCTTACGCGAAAACCGGGGAATTCCAGGAGGGCGCCGGGAAGCAATTCGCCGCGGAGAAGCACGTGGCCGAGGGGAAGAAGGGGGAGAAGGGCTTCAAGAAGGCAGAGGAATTCGAGGAGGCCGTTAAGGGTGAGCACGACAACGCGAATCACAAGGGGAGCTACGCCGAGGCGGCGGGCAAGAAAAAGGCCTACGATGAGACCGAGAAGCACTATGCGGGGCACAAGGATTCGGCAGAGGCGGACAAGGGCGCGAGCTACGAGCTGGAGGGCCACCACGAGAAGGGGCACAACAACGCCGGCTTCCACAACGTCTATCACAAGGACGAGTACAAGAAGGACTCGGACTTCTACGACAAGGACCACAGGGGTGGCAAGTTCAGGAAGCACGGTCACTACGGCGAGAAGCACACCTCGGCCGAGGGCGGTTTCAAGAAGGGTGGAAATCACGACTCGGGATACGCCGAGGCCGACGAAGCCAGGGAGGGTGAATTTGCCAAGGGGCACGAGCGGGAGGCAAAGAAGGGGCACGCCGCGAAGCAGGGGTACGGCGGGTTCTTCGGAAATTTCGAAGAGTTTGCTAAAAAGGGCGGCGCCGTCGAAGCGAAGAAATACGGCTTCAGCAGCGGCGACAACGCGAAGGAGTCTCGTTGATGCTAATTACCACTACAATTCGTGTACAGTAGTATTATGGTTTCTCATTAATGTACGGTAGGACCCACCAGACGATAATCGACCTGCTAAATTTGTATTTATTCAACAATGCACTTATACATTTCTACAGCATGTTCTATATCTGTTAGGTAATAAATTAATGGTTCAAATATATTTATACTTATGTACGTAATGTGTATGTGCGTAGATTTTTGCAAGATCTCTTAATTCATGTTTCCCCTCACTATCTCTCCGTTCAATCATTTTGCCAGCGTTCAACGTCGTAAGAAAGCAAATGGAAAACTTTAATTTCGTTTTACCGCGCTGATCGGATAAATTCGTGATATAACGGATATGTTACAGTGATATTTGTATTGCACGGAACTGCAGGACTGGACCACCGCGAACAATTCGGTTGAGTAACAGTTTGTAGTCGGGTTTAATACCTTTAGTGGATACCGTGCCGCCATGTAGGGGCGGTCATTTCCCTAATTTTGGTAAAAGCACCTGTTTCGGATTTGTCACAAAAGTCAGCGGCGATGATTAATGGGTATTAATAGAACCGCAGCGCCTGCTCGGTGCTACTGTAACGAATTGCAATGAATTGTAGTCAGGACCCCCCATCAAATGAGAATAAAGGCATAATTGATGAAACTATGCGGCCGGCGATAGTGATGCATGCTTGTTTCCCTCGGGGGCCGGGGAACGCGGCGTGGGGCATTCGTAGGCTGCACCCACATATGCAGATCACTGCATAGCCACACAGTTTCCGTGCATTCATCAACAATAAGCCGCACTAGATACCGCGGGGACGGAGCACTCCGAGAATGCATAAATCAGCCATTCTCCGCATTGCCATACATAACAGATAACACAACGTAACACGAGTGAATGGAGCTCCTGAATCGCCTGTTCTCACCTCCTTGGACGTCCCAGGCACACTAGCGCTTCCGACGGTCGTTTACAAATTATCGAAATACGTGATTTCCACGTTTACGTTTTTTCCATTACGCGGTGGGAAAATAACGCAGTAATAAAGACTTTCAAGTCTCACTCGTCTAGGACGGGAGTTTTCAAGCTCGTCGGGCCTACAATGGAATGATTCATGGGTGCTATTGAAGTACGGCAGGCTAGTATTTGGGGATAGATTGAGATTCATGCTGCTGTAGTGATTGGTCCAATTGGAAATCTGTTTTGAATAAGGACGATTCGATTAGTTTTGTATCGAATTGAACGAGACGACAGCGAAGGGTCAAAAAACAGCTGACGGTCCGGATTGATCTGGCGTTGAAGTTTCCTGAACTGCGTCAAAATTGTTAACCTAAATTTTTTTTAACCTAAATCAATCGTTGAATGCACTGGCATCAAATAAATGGCCTCGGCCATGGTGTCCAGAGTTTTAAAAAACTATTTATCGAAGGTTGCTGGACTTGGCAGTCACTGTTATCGGGCCTTGCAGTTTCACGGATCTCCTCTTAACTTGAAAAATTGCTGTCAGGTATTTGACGAGGTTTCAACTAAAACACAATCAAGTTTTGACACTTCGCCTGTCGACCAATCAAACCACTATCGATTGAACTGGTAATTTCAGCAGGCGACACACCAATATTACACAAGGCTAGCCCGCACACAGGACCACGAGGCGATAATGAATGTGATGTGTGATACTTACTTGAAGTGCGAACCTTCCATAGTGAACATCGGGCTTTCCGGGATGGAACTTCCCACCCTAAACCTCATGATTCGCAAGGGGATGAAAGAGGGCATGACCATTGTGGCAGTTCGTGGGGATGACGAGGCTGTGATCGGAGCCGCGGTAAATACCGGGTCATGTCCTTGGAATCCTGATCATCTCCTGCGGTTTGCAAAGTGTTGCCAATGCGGCCCCATTCAGGATCTTCTGACGTTCTACGCTTACGTGACAGCGACGCCACAGCTCTGGCAGAAGTACTGCATCCTCAAGATATTCGAATGCACTTACGTTACGGTCGCTAACGAGTATCAGGGCAACGGGATAGCGAAACGTTTAATTCAGGACAGCTGGTATCTTGCCAGAGACTGTGGCTACAGGTTGTTTCGCATCGACTGCACGAGCAGGTAGCGAGCTTTTCGTCCTGGACGATTCGTGGCTTTTTTTCTAAACCGGTATTCTCGTTCAAGGTACACGGCCAAGGTGGCTGATGGATTCAGGTGGGAATGCGTGTGGAGCTTACCGTTCGATGAATACAAGTGCAACGGCGAGGTAATTTTCAAGCATATTCAAGAGCCGCACGGAAGGGTCGATGTCTACGTGGACCAGGTCAGATTTTGCAAGGACTATTGCAGGCCGCATCCAACCTGTAACAAACGGAGGAAAAAAAATGATCGCGTATGGAGGTTACGATAGAGAAATGACACGTCCTGTAGTGTCCGCGAATAATTGTTTCATGTATGCTTGTGTGGTGATCAATGACGACTGGTGAAGTATGAATAATTTAATTTTAATCTTGATTATTGTTGGCTCCCATTTCGCAGTCGCGCGGTAATTATTCGCACATTTGTCAAGGCTTCAACGTCACCCGGGGCATCAGCTGTTGCGTAGTCGCAGATTTTCGGCGGTATACGTATACGTGTAGGTACACGTATACATACAACCACGCAGCGTCCTGGGTAGTAATTAAACTTCACAACATCTCGGCTTACTTCAATCTCTGGTCGCAATTACACCGACCAGCTGTTGACTTAATAACGAACGAAATCTGTACCATGTGCCGCGATACGGCGGAGAGGAAGACCTTGCTAAGGGGCAAAAGTGGGGTGGAAAGCCGCGTGTCAGGCGGCGAGGCTTCCGGTTGAGGGCTTTCCAGTTCCGTTCATAATTCAAATGATATTTGCAAGGGGTTTCAAAGGTTCGCCTGGAAACGTTACGCAAGAATAAAACCTGGCAGATCGGACCCCTGCAGACTCGTCAAGGTGCAGAGCAAAAGAAACTTCCACCCCAGAGCTGGTGGGTCGTGCGATTCTTCGCTATGGTTGCAGAGCACCAACTTTCCGTGGTCCCTCGCCCCTGAGACAACAATCTACAAGCAAAAACAATCAATTAGTGACGCATCACCATCCCACTTATCCACTTGGAATTACAGTTGACAAACTTTGAATTTTGCGATTATGTTTTGCTGTTTTGGGACTGATAGTGATTATTACGCCTTGATTGTCAGGGTGTTTCGTTCCTTATACACCGTTCTCTCACCGTATTTTTCCAACAAATATACAGATAATTATACGGAGTTTGATCCCCTTTCACTAAATCATAGCTCTTTACATTGAAGTGGTCTCCGCCCTTCAGCGCGGCGGGCGAGGATTAACGAAGCAAGTACTTCTGCGGGGTCATTTGCAGCCACCGAGAATTACGTACCTACAACGTAGGTACAACGTCCACCCATACGAGCATCTCGAGTGGTAGCATTCAGCGTTGAAATAGATGGATGCAGGCTATAGCGGCACACGTTACCTGCTATGGTAGTGTTCCAACATTCCTCTGGCATCGAGGATTGTTTCCCGAATTGGAATAGTTTGAGCGGACCCGGCTCGTCGACCGACGTCAGTTTCGGACCGCAGTTCCAGTACGAATGAGGTTCTCCCCGACCGCCGTCGCCTTCACCGAAATTCATAATCGAGCCGTGATCATTTCATTGCGCGCAATTTATCCCCCTGCATGCACTCACTATTCCGTTTACTCACGGTTAATGACGTACTTTCAGGGATTAATCTTCCCGCTTGAAAGCCCCGGTGGACTTCTTTTTCATCCGTGTATGTGTGCCTGCGTGTGCGCTGTAATGAAGCACGCTTTCGAAAACAGCTTTTCAGAAATCTCCTCGAGGCGTCTGGCGCGGACAAACTCCGGCACCGCGATGTTTCTTCGTACGCGGTCTAGAATTCAGGTGGTCGGTACGCATTTTTCCTCATAATTCCTAAGAAGGGGACTCGAGAAGCTGCAGTTGTACTCTCTGCCTTTGAATCAGTGATAATTCACTGATTCTCGGTTATAAGTATATACGACTGGAAAAAATCAGTCCACGTACACTGAAAATTCAGTGACTTTATACACATACAGATACACTCATTTTGTCCAGTGGTATACCTATAACTGTTTCACAATTGTAAAATAGGTTTTTCAGAATCGTTTACTATTAGAGCCTCGTAGGTCTTAGAAATAAATAAAATTAGCAGTCTTGGACCCCAAAGCCCCGAACCCAGGCACTTACAGAGCTTTTACCGTATCGCAACTCCCAGCCCTGGACTACCTACAAGGGAAGCTGGCCCGCAGTGGCTGATTCGAGGATGGATGCAGCCGTTTCTGGACCGTCGAGCATTCTCTGAACGTTGTACTCATTACCAGGTCCCTTTAACCCGATGTCCCCAGGTCAATATGTAGGGCCATTGTAGCGAGGACAAGTGTGTTTATCCCTGGATCTCGGATGCACGCAGACCCGCGCAGATATTGTCTCACCAGTGCAGTACACGCCGGTCGTGTATGTAACGTTATTGATGATAGATGCCATCACGGAGTCTCTCGTTTATATGCCGTTTGTGTTGCTGCCCGAATATATTGACGCTGGTTCCGCTAATCAAAGGCCGCTAACGAGCCCTTTGATTAAAGGCCATGCCGTGAAGAATTGCCCCCGCAGGTTTCAGCGCGAATTTATCCCGAGGGGGGTCCGTGTGATCATCATTGTTTACATGCATTCGTCACGGCACATATCGAATGTGCGATTTGGGAACAACTAAGTAAACAGCGTATCCCTTGTTTATTCACGTGGTTAAATTATTTCTACCGGGGCGGAGGACGAGCACGAGGCGAGTGATAACTAATTTACTTCTGTTTGACCTTGTATGTTGTATACACTGTGCAGAGAGAGTGAGATAGAGTGAGAGAGAACGAAAAAGAAATACACCACTGGACGCCAAACAATTTGCGAGCTGTTTGTGCTTCGTGGGCACCGCACGAGGTACGCTCAATTAGGTATCTATCGCCTATCTACCCGACCAACTAAACCTGAACCTAAATTACAAAATGGCTGTGATTTGATTCGACCTTTTGTGCCTTTCCGGTGTATAATTACGCGATTGCTTTCGCCGCGCCTGTCATCGTCCACGGGACAGGATGCAGAGCACATACACATAATATAACAACCCGGATTTACTCCGTTCTACCCCGAACAAAACAAGTTAATTAACCGGGCGTTGTGAGGCGAGCTTGTGATACGTCCGCGCGAGGTTCATAATACGCCAAAGAATTAGCGAGTCATTAGCACAACTTGAACTAAGAATTTTCTCGTTAGCTGTAAAAGCTCTCCGAGAAATAACTCGATTAAAAAACTAGCCTCGGACCAGCAGCAACGACAGGCAATTAACGAAAGTGCTTCTCCAGTTTTCACGGATGCAGGCAGGAATAATTGTTGGCGAAAGAAGACTACTCGTGACTTATACGCTTCGGTGCGATGTTTTCTCCACGTGAAAATGAAAAGTAATGCCCTCGTTTCGTAATATGTAGTACCTTGACTGTAGTGTACGCATGTGTAATATCGCTTGAAAAACGTTTTCCGTGTCAAATTCTTTCCTGTTTTTTTTCAGTTACCATTCAGCCCCGCACCGTTGTGTACACGGCGATGGACCAAGGGAGGAAGAAAAGCATTTTTCACTATTCTTTTACCTCGCATAATTTCTCGCGGAGGTGTTTACCGTTTGACGAGCGGTTTAGGGGATATAGAACGAGGGAATGCAGTTGCATATCGATTTGTTTGCCAACCTCGCTGCCAGCGGAATACTCCTACAATCTTTCTCGATTCCCCATTCTTCTTTCTCCATTCTTTTTATCACTCGAACCGTGTGAATCCTATCCAACCTCCCCGTGCAAGAATCCAGATGCTCGAGACTGCGGCACGAACTCGCAACGAGAGCGAAGGCGAATAGACGGTGCTCGGTGCTGAAGAACGATGAGCTAAGAACTGTACCTGCCTTTCATTCCTTTCACCGTTCCGTCCTATCCTATCCTACAGCTCTTCGCCTCATGTTATTTACCTATTGAAGTTTCATTCTCTCCGCGGAATGGCAACTGCATCGGGGTTTCTCTCAAGAATGCTTTGTCACTGTACTCTGCTTGTCGCACCGATTAATCTCCAGCGAACCATTCACTCAACATTTTCTTTTCGCTTCGCTTGTTTTTTTGTTAATTCATTTTCTTATACCTACTTTGGTTTTCTTTACTATGCACATAACTGTTCGCATTTTGCGTAATAGCAGGATGAAATTGTACGTCTGAGATCAGAGAAATGAAATTTTACAGACAATCTTTTTTCAACGATATTGAAAGAAATAAATCTAATAAATAAATGGTTAAAAGTGACAAAAATCGCAAGAACGGTATCGATCGTTTAAAATTTTATGCAGCCGTCGTTTCTTTTTAATCACAATTTATGGAAAATTCGACGGTGTTCGTCGGCACAGTGTCAAACTAGCTTTTCCCAGAAACACCTACGCTCAGTAACGAAAAATCATCGTTCGCACATGCGATGAATCGTGAGAAATGAATAATTATTTCTAGTATGCAGAGGGAACATGCGCTGCTCCAGCATTAATGATGCACAGCCCGTGTGTGAGGCATATCGGCTAACGAAGCTCGATCGTACAATTAAGATTGACGTTATTTGCATCGATACGCCTATTCCCGTTCCCATCGGGGCTCAAATTCGGTTAACGAAAATCGCGGGGCGACCGACTCTGCGCGGCGCGGCGCCGTGACGGTGCGACGTGACACTAGTCGTCCTCCAAATAGTTTGACAATCGAATAATTAACTACGTTATAATTGCGCCATTGCTACACTAGCGGAATCCCGACCCGTCAATTGATTATACATTCACGTCAGCTCAGATTCGTCACATGCGAAATATCCCTCCGCTCGGGTCGGGACGGCAGGCCTGACTGCCTCCAGACGTAACTCCTGAAGGACTCAGCTTCCCTCTTCAGGATTCCGTACCTTCGGGCGTCTTCCCCTTGAGTTATGTCCTCTCCGTGAACTCGATCCTCTGAGGAATTTCTATTCAATTTGATGGGGCTTCGCTAGCCACCTGCTAATTTGCCCTTCCCCATTCACCCTTCACCTTTCTCCCTTCACCCTTTCTCTTGGATTTTTTACCCGCTGTGAAGACGAGAGCGAAGATCTTTTGTTTCAGTTTCTTTTGAGATTGTCGCTTGCGTGGTTGAAAATTTTACCGCAGTTTCGTTAGGTGACTCAATAACGTTTTTTCTCCCTCGTCAATTTATAATGCATCAAAAATATTCTCGCTTCGTAATTCTCCCAGAGTATATAAAATTCAGCATGTACGCGCAATTATTCATGCCTTGATTGAAATCCTGTGGCGGTAGTTGAAAAGTAATTAACTTTTAATAGAGAAAGTTTAGTAGTTCTAGGTTACCTACTCTCTTTATTCAACGCGCACGGGCGCATGCCATTCACCCGCTCTGAACGCTTCAACGAGAATGCTCGCTCTTTGCCGAACATTCGGGAATTACTCCCTGTGTACGCGCCATCGGGTTGCAAAAAAGCTCTTATTCGTATTTCAAGCAGCTGTTTTTTCCCTAATTTTATTTATTTTATCCTCACGGACTGCGAGAGTTTGTCGCCAGTCAAACTCGCATAGAATTCTGAAGCCGGGTTGACATCGGGAAAGTTTTAGCGCGCAAGCTTCTGCACCCCCGATTCCACGAATATCGCCATGCTACGGATATGCGTCGGACCGGAAAACGGCGATAAAAAATGAGCGTAAAGATAAAGTTTTATTCCGCGTAGGAATGTCTTCCCGACGAGATCTAACTCGAAGTCCGTGACACCGGTGAATTATCACGCCACCAGACACACTCGAGAAATGCGAGGGACGTGGTATTGACGGAATTTCAATTATCCTTTATTCGAGACACTCGTAAGCTCGATATCCCGAACCACGCGACGTCGATCAGATCCGTCTTCTTCGCCTTACAGCCGCCTTTATCAAACGTTGATCGAAAAGATCTTCGCATTCTTGACTACGGTAGATCTAACGTGGTGAGAAAGCGCGGTTCTAGTTTTCGTTGGTAAAAATGACATGTTTCAGGCAGAGGGGGAAATATGGCCGGTGTTACGCGCGCTGAATTTGTCCCGTTTCGAAACAATTCGGACACCGTGAGATTCCGGTTTTATTAAATTTCGGGCAGGATATTACGGAGGCGCAATTAGTTCCAACTTATCTCCCTTTAATGCTCTTGAACCCCGGAATCCCCCGGAGGGTGCACCCCGCGTTTTCAGCATATCGATTAACACCCAATCCATAAATAGAACTACCCAACTTGGCATTTCGTACAAAATTCACGACCTGCGTTATCGACTACTCCTCAGACTTTGCCCGGTCACACCAACGAGTTACTGATTTTAACTTCCTCGGTGGCTCTCATTGCCGAACTGCCGTTAACGCCAAGTAGCCGACACGTCGAATAAGGCGGGTACTGATTGAAAATCGACTTTCAAGTGGAGAAAAATGGGAAAGACAGAAACAGAAACGGAAGAGAACCCTCAACGAATTAACGCTACGTGGCAGCGTATTCGTACCGGAAACTCCGTGGTTTCAAAGGACTTTTGATTGCACTCGGTATCTCGTCAATTTCAATCACCCGCGCTTGTGTCGGTCATTTATTAGATGCGTGTAATTTTCCATTCATGACGGTATAAAAGCATAGAAATTTTTAATCACAGGTATTCCAATCAGATCAGTTGATACGTTGAAACGTATCGGAGGCCAGCAATGGAAAATGTTGCTTCTTTAAACTGCGGAAGATTGCTTAATAGCTATAAATGAAATTTCACTGCTTTTTGGTTTAAACATATGCACGCGCCTGTACACGTTTATTCTAAAGGATTGCCGAGTGTCGGCCAAGCAGGGATTCCCGAGAATGGCAAGAAACCGAGCCAAAGCGGATTTTGATTAAAACACTCAGACACTGGGAAAGAGTGTATAAATATCATTTGACAAATACACGTCACGATGCAGCCAGCTCTCGCCCTCTCGCTCTCTTTGCTGCGAGCAAGTATTACCTACCTTCATCTGCCCGGGTGCATTTTACTCCACGCACATATTCTATTTCAAATTGTGATAATATTTACCTTTGCATTAACGGGATAGAAATATACATTTACAATTTGCTGATTATACACTGCGTTGATGGAGATTCGAGGTATAAAATGGCGAGAGAGGTTTACCTTGGTTGAAAGCAGAAAAATATAGAGCTTTTCTTTCCTATCGCGGAAGCGTATAAAATCGTGCTTCAATTATGCTGCACTGTCAACGTTGTAATTATTATTTATATGATTTCGGGTGGCGATATTTATCTGCATTTCTTGCCCAGAGACCGAGAGTTACGCGGCCCGAGTGTGCTGCTACGATGTTTCAGGGGAATGAAACGTCGAGGAAAAAGTTAATCTACTTTATTTGTTGCAGCGCGTGTCGTTGCCCTTATATATACGACTTCGGATAGAGTAATACTCGCGTTAACAGCCGTGCGAAATATATATCCGGAGAGGAGTGGAGGGAACTCTGGTAAGACGGAGCACAAATTTAGGGTCACAATTTCGCTCGTTTTCAGCGAGGATAATGCACAGGGATGAATAGCGCGGACGGAAATGGGATAAAAAAGCAGCCATATTCTAGGCTCCGAGAATTGAATATCCTCGATATTGTTTTCCGGGCTGTTCGCTCGTGCAAGAGCGAAAACTTCTCAATTGAATTTCCCGGTCGTAGGCACAATGATCGTATTTATACAACGTTCACCTAACCTAGGGAGCCTCACCCCTTGAGTAACGAGTCTAGAGAGCTGGGCTAGACCGTCTCACCCCACAATTTCCCTATTTTTTTTTTGCAGTTTTGCTTTCCTTCGCCACGCAGCGTGCCCGAGGAGATATCAAAATAATTGAAAAAGTTTAAATAGACTTCAATGTTATTCATTTATTTTACGCACAATGAGCTTTCCCCTTTTTATTTTCATCCCTCTTGACATTTTTTTTTTCACACGCTGAATTTGAAAACTTTTCCAGAAGCTTTAAGGATTTCTCTTCATAAATATTAATCTCTTTAATTATGTACATGGGCAGTGAGTTTATTACAATACCCATACAGGAAAAAAAGACACCCACACGCGCGCACACTTGAATACGAATATCTTCACATCGTTACCGTTACGTCTGATGTTTCTTGTGTACATTCGATCCAGTTCGCGTATCATAAAAATTATTCCTGTTTGTCACAGAAAACAGGCAAGTATAATCGATTCGCTGAGAAACGGAGAAGCGGAGCGATGCGGAGAACCCCGTTAGTGAACTCCAGTTTTATTAATAATGCCCTTTATTCGACATTATCAAGTTACGGTCCGCAAACAACCGCGTTCCTAAGTTTCCTTTACACGCCGCACGAACAAGCCTCGTTAAGGAATTTCTGCTGTTCAAACTCAAAGCGAAGACTAATCCTGCGATAAATCACTTCAATTGAGTTGGAAATTAACCCTGAGCCATTGATTTTCAGCTGTCATTGATTATCATTAATTAATCGATCGTGCTGAGCTGGTCTACAGGCTCAATTGCTCCCGAAATAATCGGGAGATATTCGAGCCGCGAATCATCCCTGTTATTATAGCTGCCCTATCCCCTCGGATGAAATAAAACGAGGCATCGAGATGGACAGATTCACGATTTTTTCTCCTTACGGTTATGATTATTATTATTACTATATCATTATCATCGGGCCAATACGGCTGGAGACGACAAATCAATAATTGTTTATGTGGAATACGAATAATATGGCTGCTGTCTTTGTACGGAATTGTTGAAAAGAAAAAATCGTACCAGGAAATAAAGGGAAGAAAAATGATAGCAAAAAGGCGAAAACTATCTTGCTGGAGCGCATCGATGCTTTCGATATCGTTACTTTTTACCGTCACCGGTGCATAAATGTTACACGAGCCTGCATGTGTCAGGGCTTATACGGGGCGTATTGGCATTCCGGTACTTTTGCATTTTATACTTTAGAGCCTTGGCTCGAAGAAATGAGTAGCGAGAGAAATCGCGACGGGACTCCATGCTGTCTGCGCCTGCAAAGCAGCAGATTTCTGAGCCAGCTGTTAGTCTGATCTCGACGAAAGCCAGCGAGCCATAAGCCACGCCAGCAGCAACGAACCCCCGGCGAGTCGATTATTCTTTCCGTGTTGTAGCGTCTTTTTAGTAGAGCATTAAAAGCAGGCTGCTCTTTATATCTCCCTCTTTTATGGACGATAATGTTGGGCAATCTCACCTAACGCCCTTTCCCCGCTTCGTTCTCCGGCTTTCAAGGGCTGAGAAGCGCCCCGCTGCCGGTGTATTTTTCATCCCGTTTCTCTCCTCGGATTCCGTATTCACCGAGGCCAAGGCAGGCCAGTAGAATCGAGGGTCTGGGGTGGGATTTATCATTCAAGAATTATCAAATTCTGATCTTAAAAAACTTTGCGGGATAATCAATTGATTCCGCAGTTCATCAACTCGGAAAATCCGCGGTCGAATCATTTCACGGGCTGATAAATTGCTCGCCATATTTTTACACTGCACACCTGTCTTAGAACTTTCCTTCCCAAGGTATAAAAACTTTTATCAATCGAGAAGTCGTGCGTTCCGAGGTATACACCGAAAGTCACCCCAGCATTCGAACGAACGAACCCGACGTCCTCATATCCGAACTTCTCTACACGATTTCATTCGATGACTCAAAACTTTTCAATCTTCCATTCAAAAATTCATTCGCCAGAGTTTCCAGCCCATACATCAACCAATGACAGAAACTACTTGTGGTGAACGACGTTCTTTTAGTTTCTTTTACCTTGTACGTAAAATTGTTTTCAGATAATTCTGATAACTGGTAACCATTCGCGATCGTATCGAATTAATGGCACATTACATACGTTTTTCCATTCGATCGGCGTTACAACTGCCTGGTACTGTGTGTGTTTCTAATCTAGGCGCGTCCTGCTCCGCCGAGTAAAATCGTGGCTGACTGGCTGCGCCTGAGGGCAAAGACAGCTCAGAGAGGTCGGAAGCTTGCGTTTCTAGTGAGGTCAGTACTACACCCCAGGGGCGGTTAAACTTCGTGCCAGCCGCCGAGTGAGGGTCTCCTGGGCCTGAAGGCTCTGAGCACGTTATGTAACTGTTTCAAAACGCATGATCACGTACTGCCCGACGTTTTTCGACCACGCGTCGAATATGCAGAGTCGCGAAATGAACAACAGAGTGGAAGTATAAAGAACGTGTATTTACATAAATAATATTACCACTTCCCTTCAATTATTTGTACAATTTTTGACCGTCCATTGCAAAGTCAGGGGAAGAGCTGAAACTTGGTGTTTTCTTCACTTACTTAGCACTGGAGTTGCTTAGGTTAGCGGATCGACCGATTGTGAGGTGAATTGATTACTTTCGTCATTATTTGGCGCACTGCGTGTGCGTCATCAGTGCATCTTCTTCTTTGGATCGAGGAATTGGAGGGAACAGCCGTGTCTGAGCTTCACTAGTAATCGGTACAACATTACCAGCGCAAGGAAGATCGATATGGAAGACGAGGCGGATATGAAGGCGATTATGTCCATGTCCTGGCGTTGGTACCATGGCTCGTCAGCTGAGCTTGAGTGCAGATGCGGCGCACCTCTGTTGCGTATAACGTACTCGGTCCACCAGATCGCGTTCTCCAGGGGATCATGTGGTTTTTCTTCGAGCAATGACCGCAGTCTCAGCATCTTCTGCTTATAGCTGAAACGTAGACGCAGATAAGCCAGTTGTTCGCCAATCTATTAACAAATTTGAGAAGAATAATGATCACCTGCTGTCGAGCACAATGGCGTGAATTGCTTCCAGCAGACTCTGCCGAGTAATTCTCGTGATTTCCAGTCTCTTGGCAACGCCGAGGGACACCATTTTGTCCACTTGCATATCCTGGTCGGCGAACACCGGCAACCCGATCAGCGGGACGCCGTGATGAATCGCTTCTTCTGTGCTCTGAAGTCCTCCTTGGTATATAAAAACCTTCAGATTCGAGTGAGCTGAAAAGTGGAAGATAGAATGTGGAAAGGTCATATAACCCCGATAGTCAGCAATTTTTGATGACCAGGCTTAGGGTGATTACCGAGAATAGCCTGTTGCGGTGTCCACTTCAGGATCAGGACGTTGTCCGGCTTGTTGGGGAAGACATTGTCCTCGAATTTCCAAATCACCTTGTATGGCAGGGCCGAAAACGCGGCCACAAATTCGGCCCGTGTCTCGTTCGACAACATCTTGCTCTCGACGTTTGATCCAAGACTCATGTATATGAATCCTTGGGTTGCATCGTCCAGAATTTCTTGAAGATCCTATGAGTATACAGAACACGGCATAATTACTAACAATCGAAAAAGTCATCAGTTCCGTCACATCTGATTCTTCAACGAACAAACCTTTGGCAGTCGCTCAGTGCATTTCACGATATGAAAACCGCCAATTTCAACCACGCCTGGCACATTTGGCCTGGCAAATGAAATCGGCCCTTGTTGATTGACGAAAAAGAGACTGATGTTTTTCTCGATATCAGCGAGACTTGGAATGTTGTCTCCAAGGTACTTCTGGGCGATTGCCTCTTGCGCTGGCATGTAGACCATTCTGTAGAAATAGAGATACCTACACATCCGTATGAAGTTATTTAACCTCTGCCAAAACGTCGATGCTGAGTCTATATTATTTTGGAATTCCCAGGTCGACGGATGAGAAGGCAGTATTGGATTTCCGATCGAATAGTGATTGCTTATCGACAAGCCAAGGCTACTCACGCCTGGAAGAAATTTGCACAGTGCATCACATCCTTGATGAAAATGCTCGCTAAGTTTTACAAGATTCAATAGACTGAATCGACTACTCACCGATGATTGGGACGTTAAATCGTGGCGCCAGCGCCAATATTGCCGGCCAATACAATGGCTCGACGATCAACACATCAAACTTCTCATTGTTGTTCAGAGCGTACAGTTTTCTCATCTCTGGATGGCCTAGTATGACGTTCATGTAGGTATACATATTACCTGCAGCTCCCTGGAGCATGCTTAACCAATCCATGAAACGGGAATCAACGAGGTTTCGCTGTTTCTTTATGGTGTAAAGTTCACTTAAGTCTATCTCCGTGTAGTTTTTGAGGTTCGGATCGTTCACTGGGTTTGGAGTAGCAATGACGAGCTCGTGGCCTCGCTTGTTCAGCGCCAACGTTAATCCTCGAAAAACAATCTGATGACTGATCGACGTTGTCGGAAATACGCCCAATATTCTGGCTCCATTTCCTCCCTCAAACGCGAGAACGGACACGAATATAGCGGAAATAATAAAACGAACTTGTGTCATCTTCAAACTCTCGAAACCACGCTCTACGACCGACTATTTGATGGAACGGCCCAAGCGCTCGTATTTACGTGGTCTTTATCGCCGTAGTACAACTGAGGATGACACTGCAGCTATGCTGCGTTTTAGTGAACGGTGAACTCGTTACGCTATCTCGGCAAGTATTCAAAGTCCCACATTTGAGTCAGGATTATGGTTGCCACAGAGGTCAACAATGACATTGTCTTTCTTGCGGTTATCTTCCTATATAGATTGTTGTTGGCTCATTGTGAGTTGCAGCATAAGTCGTGATTTGATGCAAGTGAGTAGGTCGTCGCCCTCAAACATGGTCAAATAATACGCTCTGAGATCGCAAATATGGAAACCGGTTTTCTGTCAATTTTTATCTTTCAACTTCAATGTGACCATTCATTGGAAGCACTGTCATTGTGGTTGGTTAAAATCCTTTGATTATTTATCACTGTACAATGTACCGCTGCAGATAAGCCGGATATTATATTACGTAGCAGAAGCTTGCTTCGAAGTGAATTCATCATTACAACTTTCGCTTTTTCTCGACAAAGCAAAATCAGCTCTCTAATACAGTTGAAACATGGATGAGACTTGTCGTGTGGAGGTGTCAAATATGCCGGAGGATATGATTTTTATTAAGCCCGTGTCCGATTATTGATCAGCTCGCATGCAAAGTGACTGCGCAATTATAGCAAGTGTTCTTTACTTCCAAGTATATTAATACTTTGAGCATTGAATAATTGGGGTATGAAAAGAATGTGATCGAATAATTTGTCACCCGCAAACCGGCGATGATAACGGTAATGTGTCTCATTAGTTGCAGCTAATGAAAATTCCACTATAATAATAATAATAATGATAATTAATAGCGGTTGGTTGTTCGGCTCTAATGCGGGTGAAGCATTTGTGAAAAGTGAAGAATACTCCGGGATAATATTTTCGAACATTTGGTCAGCGTTGCGGCATTGCGGCAGCGCAAACGCAAGCATCGGAATGACTTCGCAGAACTTGTAATTAAATGCCCGATAAAAGCCCCATTACATTCCACGAGATCGGTTTCATAAAATCTCTAATTACTCTTTCTCCTCCCCTCTTTTCACCGTGCCTCCCTCGACCAATTCCTTTTCCCTCGGAGGGAATCCTCGAAGGAAAGAGAGCAGAGAAGTCGACCTCGGCAACCGAATCCCGATAAATACCTCGGTTATTATCGTTGCCTCGGAAAGAGTTTTGATCGCCTTTGAATAGACGGAACATGAATGAGAGATAGAGCCTGCTATGAGGTAAATTATACGCGGACAACAAATTCAGACAAAACTGCAGCATGAACAATCTGGAAGTGTAGAAATTTGGCATTCGCAGCCCGATGGAAATTCAATGTTATTCCAAAATAAATCGCATTTAGATATTGATCCTTGATTTATTCTCAAATTATGTGGCGAATTGGTTTCAACTAATACCTCAACCCAGGCAATCACACCTGATTCAAATATGGCATCCCATGATTTGTCAACTTATTCCTTCGGGATTCGGAATGAACATTTTTTTAGCGTGGAAAAATTACTGCTCCCCCGAAACTTCGTGATCTGTAAACGTCAAGAAATGTTTACATTTCATTTCTACAATTGTATTTTGATATTGAAAATAATTTCCCAGCATTTGCAAAAACCGTGTAAATTTCCATGATTTTCATTATGACCCCATTTATATAACATTTGACCTACCTTGAATCGACATCGAAGCCAAAAAAAAAGAAACTCCACGAAATAATTAATGTCGTTGAAATGACACAATTTTTTTTTTTTTTTACCTGTAACTGAAACACTTAATTACCTACGTGAACTGATTTTCTCGTGAGCTCCGTTTCGTGAAAATGTCATGGATAATGCATTGTCCCTCTTTTGCATATTTCTCAACCTAAAGTCTTTCACACGGCGCTGGCTTTTTAACGTTAAAAAGCCGTTTTGAACGAAGGGTTGTTTTCTTCATTTACTTATTCTGTTTCGAAAGTCACCCTTTTCATCTCGATTAAAGTGAATGTCTACCTCCGTTATACATTATACACGTGCGGCAAATTATAAATCTATAAATTCTACATGAATTTTATATTTTGGACCGAAATTTTCATTTTCGAGGTGTAACATCAAGACCGCAGATTGCTTCTTTCACATTGGCGCTGCAGAGTCGATTATCAGGCCCGTCGAGTATCGGTCCAGCTGTATGCAATTATTTTCGATGATCTAAATATGTACGGAATGCTAATTATTACTGCCGAAAATCAGAGCCGTGGCCTCGACATCCATTTGGATTCATGAATCGAACCATCGTGCAATACGTTTACCGGATTTTATATGTATTCGTGTACATTGAGCTCTTTAATTAGAGTAACAGCCAAATTCCAAACATTCGATTGGCCCACGGAGATAGATTGAAAACTGTGAATTTTTAAAATTTTGTTATGTGTTGTGGGCTTGAGAGAAAACAAAATTGAATTTTTCCACGCCGGGTTATATTATTTATCCCAAGTCTCGTTTATTCGGCGGCGCATGATTTCGCGCCACAGGGAGGTGATAAAAATGAAACTGGAAGGTGAACTCGCACGGTTATATGACCCCTTTTCTAACTCGGAAGTAAGACGACGTACGTGGGTGGCTCGGGCTATAGATCTAAATAAGTTACAAGCTCGCAGGAATTTACTGCAGAAGATGGTTTTTGAAACGAAGTTTCAAGACGCACGTGACCTCGGCTACGTGGCTTTGTATTAACGCAAAGTAAGGAGGGTACTTCCGTCTTCAAAAGCTGACTTTATTGGTGCGAGCGGTGGTTTCTTCTACGCTTTCGTTTGGGGATGAGGGTGGGGGTGAAAAACAATAAAATTAAATTGTTTTGTCCGTTTTCTTTTCGCTGCGCCGCTGAGAGTTTTTAATCGAATTTTAATAGCCGTACAATAAGCAGACCTGCTGAGTGGCGCCCAAGCCAAAGTTATACTCGTATATGTAAGCTTTCACAATTCAGCTTGCGAAAATTTCATTTATAACCGAGCGTATAATAACTTGAGCTGAAAAGTTCCCCGGCAGAAAAGAAGAAGAATGTATTGTTATATACTCCGCTGTAACAGTGTCGAGGCGGATGGATAGTAAAGTTTTGTGATCCGCTTTTCGCGGAAAAAAATATTACGCCTATCCCGTGCGCCAGGCTTCCTTCCGGCTTACGAGATTTTTGGACGGGCCGAAAGTTTTTATTCTCATTAATTAGAGAATCTCAGGCATTCGCCCGCGCCAGCGGTAGTATTCTTTGGTTTGCTTCGTTGGAACCAACCGCAACTTCGCCTTTACCTACATTCGGCTCTCGGAAAGATGAGGTATACATTATAATATTATTCAACATTATAATGTGTTATCTTTTGATTATAGGCATGGGTACGTAATGCGCTTGGAAACGAGATAGCAGAAGCACTCTCAAAGCGAAGCATGAAGGAATATAAACGAAACGGTGAAAAAAAAAAAAAAAGAGGCGTCTGGTATGGAGAACTTTTCATTCTCGGGCTGGTGATCACACAGTTGGGACTGCTTGCTTTGACAATCGCGCGCAGAAGCGGAGAGATTCTTCTTCAAGTAATCCGGAGTAACGGAGGAAATTCCGGAGACAGACCCGACTCCACGTGGATGTCTTCTGTCATATTCGTCGAAGTAAACCATTCTTTTCGAAAGCCCTGACAAAATCACGGCTATCTCTTCTCTCGAATCAACTTTTCGCCTCTCTTACTTCAGTCTCGACTCTCGTTCTTTCTGTCTTCTTCATTCTTACTCATGGTTATACAGCCGGTGCAGCGAACCTCCGATTCACTCGCTCAGACCGAAAACTGGGGAAGTTTTATTCCTTCATTAGTCACATCAACCTGAGAAGGATTCAATCCTTCGGCTGCAATCTTCGCGTGAGCTCAAGCACCGATCGAGCTGAAATGCAATCAATTTTTCTTTGGATTTTCATTAGTTAACTGGCGGAGGTTTCCGTATTATACGAGATGGTAGAGCTTACTCGTTAGTCACTGGAGACACACAGAGAAGTTGAGAGATAGGAAGAGAGAGAGAGAGAGAGAGAGAGGAAGAGGGTGAGCCAGAAGAAGATCGACTGACCGAGAGGTTGAGATCAAGAGAGAATGAGGCATCGCTGATCAATAATTCATCTCGTTCTCGACTTACGAACTTGATGGAAATATTCAGATTCCCATTATGATATCCATCTCGTCTACCTCGTTCGTCACGATTCGTTTTTGACAAAGTTCACTCGTCACAATTTTAGGTAGCATGTTTTTGTAACGCGAATCTTTGAACAATAAAATATGCTAAATGTTTTACTACACCACCGAATCCGAACTTGGCCGGCAATTACTTGCGAGTCCATTTTTTCCACAGAAATCAATATTCTGCATTCATTCGAAGAAGATTACATTTATCCCTATAAATACTCCCAAGTCACGTCTATTCGCCATGAGTCTTCTTCGCGTTAAGTGCAGGTGGGTGAAATGATTTTCGCAGAGTTTGCCGAGCGCCAGCTGCGTCGTCACGCTGCAATATTCGAGCTTTATCCAAGAGTAGCCGGATCGGTTTTACGCTCGTGTTTCTTTTTCTTTTCATCCTCGAGTTCTTTTTATCGCGAATTCCTCGCGCTGCTCATCTCTGCGTAGCCTCGTTCATGTAATTGGAATTCTCCCGGAAAAGGTAATAAATCCAAAAGAAATGAACGAATTAATTTTTGAAAAAGCTGGTCAATGCCGTGGGTAAGACTCGCATCGCAGTCGTTGAAATAAAAATGTAAATTGTTGCAGAGGCACTATAAAGATAGCCTCCGTGGTTCGCATTCGTCCGGGACAGGCGGGAAAGCCACGAGCGAGAGACGAGGGACGGACACGGGTCTCGTTCTGGTAATTCGGTTTGAAATGCAGATGAGGATTTGATGGCACGTCTCTCATTAGCCGTGCCGACCCTTTGAGGAATTCTTCGGTCTGCCTTCCGGTCGAGCCGAACACCCGAAACTCGGAATACTTTTACGCACTCTCATTTCATTGTCACTCCACCTGACGAGAATGACAAATGGGCTCGGAATTGGCCGGCTCATGTTGGAATTTTAATTGGCTCGTTGGGGCTGCCGAAAGTTCGAGTTCCCGCTGCGGTTGTACGCTTCTTCCGATTTTTGCAAAAATCGTTTTCTTGCGCGAGAAGCTTGTGGAAGAGGGTGAAAAACTTTCGCGAAACGAGCCTCGGCCTCACTTCGCGAGACCGATTGGATCACCCGGCCTGAAAAAAAAAAAAAAAAAAACGGAACTATGAATATTCCATTCTGCGGTTTGGTCAAATCTCTGCGACGAAATTGAATGCGTTGATTTCGAGATAAAATTTCCTCGGCAAAAGCCCTGCGGTTGATTGCAGAGGTGTTTTGAATATTTGATACAATTTTTGCAATGCACGTACTGCATCTGTCGGAAGACTGAGAGGGAGAAAGACGCTTCGTTAGCTTTTACGGAATTAAATTTTGTGGTTTGTAACGAGTCGTGTATCCGCGGAGCTAGGTGACTGTGCAATGAAACCTCCCGGCCATTTTGTGGCGCACGTAGGCTGCACGCGAATATCAAGCCCTGCAATATTCGGTCGGAACATTTTCATCCCGATAAACACCCACTCGAGGATCGGTAATGACAGAGTTCAATTTTCCATCGATTTTCCATACGTCGAATTGTCGGCTAACGACGCTGGTTGATGTATTGATTATTCGTCGTTGTGTATGAACGGAACGGAAAGGCTGAATGACGCGAGTATGAAAACGGCTGAAATGTAAAAACGCTGACGTGTATAACGAAAGCTTTGACGCCTAACCGAAACCTGGATTTTAGTTTTCCCTTTTTCGCAATACCGATATTCAAAGTTATTCCGAAAACCACCTCGGTGTAATGGAAGGTGTTGCTGCGCCATGCTTTGGTGGCTCGGCGACGTCCGAAGGAGCTGAATTTTTTAACTCGCGACAAATCAAATCAATTTCCCCGACATTTCTCGAGAACAAGGCTGAGAGGAAGAACGGGAATGTTATTCTGGAATATGAGCTCCAAGCTTATTAATCATTCTATACAGGAGGCTGCGTATTATTATAAATTTTGTCACAACACGCACGGCGTTTTAATTTTCTTTGCTAAACAATGTATAATATTTTGTACAGTACAAATATGTGCCTGCGTTTGATCATTTGAAGTACACGAATATAATCACTCGCGATATTCAACTTGTATCACTGCGATACTTCCGACAACCTTAGAGTTCGCAAATCATGACTTCTGTCCACCTGAATTTATGTCAACGTACAAAGCAAACAGTACATATTTCTAAATATGCTGAATGTTTAACGCAAACTTTGTAAAATGTATCGATTACGTACCTATGTAACAGGTCAACATTTATTTTTCAGTACTTATAATTCCGAATGGAATTCCGTGTTTATTTAGGTCGACAACGTCCAACTATCAATTAGCTGGTACCAAAACCGTTTCATCATTCAGAGCGAATGCGTTTCTCACGTTTCTGTTACATTGGATTAAGATTCTCACTTTACTCCACTTACATTTGTACTAGAAAAAAACCCGTTGGTCAGCTGATTTGGAAATATAAAGGGACAGATTTTCGCGGTGATTCTTCGCCAAATTCTTTTAACGAGACTGTAAACATAGATATATAATCAGAGATACAAATATAAATATGGAACTAGGGTGGTATAAATACCGGCTAATGACGACCACGGAACGCATACGGCTCCTAGAGCGACGCTTTAACTTTGAAGGAATTTTCTCCACTCCTGGCCATGGCGGAGAAGCAGTCGTTTCGTCCTGGCGAAGTTGGAGCTGGAGGATGGGGGTGAGTTCCCGAGGAAGAACTAGCGATTTCCATTCCTAAGAAAGTTTAATCACGGGGTTTAATTAAACGTGGTTGAAAAAAAAAAACTACCGAACCCGCTACTCTATAACCCACATTGTTCATCAGGCCACGGATCTGTGACTTCACGACGCCTAATTATAACCGCTCAGCAATATTATACCTATGAGTTGACTGAAATTTTAGAGTACCTGAGACGCACATTGACGTCTTTTTCGAATTTCGGCGAGTTCGCAGGTTTCAGAGAAACGTGACGCCGAAATTTAATTAACGGAAACATCGTCCCGCCCGGTGGTATACTGACATTGACGACGACACTTTATTAGAACCTGATCCAAGGCATTTACTCATAATCTTCAGAATCTTGCCAACGAGATCTGGTTCACGAGATTTATCGTGATATACTTGGGCCCGGGGATATCATTTGACGATAATTATTATTGTCAAGTGCCGTCGCTGCTTACACGAGAAAAATTTTAATTTCCATGGAATTCATTGATTATTGTTTTATTCTGCGAATCGTATAGAAAATTTACATTTCAAATGTGAAGTCGTGATATACATTAACATTGGAGCAGAAAACTGTGAGTGTGAAATTTTACGATATAAGGGACGATAATCTGCATGTAGAGAAGACCCGCACTTAAATATGAATCTGGAATCGATCGGCTGACATATACGCGGGTTTGTTAGTAAAAATTTTAGATCTCGTGGATGGCAATATATTGTACGAAATTGGTGCTTCGTGCGATACAGTCGAGTGGTCCGGGCACGTCGGTTCAGAAAGCCAGGAAAAAATAGATACAGCAGGTTCAGTGTACGCATATCACACATCTACTCACATGAATTGTAAGCGATGAGGCACCGTGTTATTTTGTCAACGCACCAAGGCTGCAGTTAGTAAAAATCATCAATTGTGTCTCCCTCGCGTCGATTTGGTCATCTGAAAAGGAAAAATTATCAGAAAATTAAGTACATAGAAATGGAGGGTGAAATTCGATTGGAGTAATCCATGGCAATCAACTCGCTGATCATCAACTCTGCGCGGTTACCATCTTCGCACCTTGCCAAGCACCACACGTTGATAATTGCTACGTGTTCAACTGTTTCGAAATAACCTGCCACTTTATTGTTACACCGTCGAGTTGGTACAATATGGCGGCAATTAGACGACCAGTGCATGGAGCCACGTGCTATGTGGTTGACAGTAGAAAGCGGAAGGAAGCCTAAGAATACCTCGGCGATGGCACTTTTGTCCGAAGCACGTACTGGCAGGGCGTGGTACACAGGGGAGTGTAAATGGATGACGTGGGCGTCGGGAACTCCATCCCGTATGGAGTGGTAGCCGAGGGGAAAACGCGCCGAGCAAATAAGTGGCCCAGAACAGAATGCGTCTGACGTCTCGGTAATGGTGGAACAAAAGTTCACTGTTGGGCGAGGCTGTATAACCTGTTTGCCGGATCACCCAGGGCGCTCATCGAACCTCGAAGCTTTTCGACTGGGGCTGATGTCTCGACGTGAGTTATGACGGCCTCTGACGGAAGGAGCCTTCTCCTCGCCAGTGTTGTTTTACTCTGACCCACCAGATCTGAGGTCCCGGAATAACTCATATCACGCCATCTTTATTTCTCGGTAAATTGCTACAATTATAGGAACAAGTTGAAAACGAATTGAATCAAGCATTAGCCGTACGTTCAATAAGTCGCAATGCTCTTAGTTGAACTTGGTTTAGATTCAAAATCAGGCTCGTTTGCCCCCGACGCGAAACGAATAAGACAACACGATTTATCACGTCTTGTCAAAGTTTGAAGCGATTGGCGCGAGGAAATTATACCCCCTACAGATTGATCGACCGTCGACAAAATCACGTCAAGTATTACGATCTGCAAAACCGTTTGACTTTTTCCTCTTCAATTTTCTTGCCTTTTTCCCTGCACCTAGTAAAAGCAGTATATATTTTAATCAGCGGTTCGAGTCTCACGAGTGGTGCAGATTAACTCGGCAAGATGATTGCTCCTACCGAGTGAATGATCTCGAAGCGAGAGTGGCCATCGTGATATTTACACGCAAGGTGTGATATGGAAGGCGGGCACCCGCGGAAAGCTCTTTGAGAAGAGACTGACAATTAGGTGGGTCCACGATGCGTGGGATAAGGTTTTCCCTTCATCTGCTTAATGTATTCGTTGACGCAGATTTGAAAACCGGAGAGGAGGAGAGTCTATGGGGCGTAGTGCCAAAGGCTCCTTCGGGTTGGCACCAGCCGGTGGCCGAGTCATCCTGTGTCGAATTTTCCACTGGTTTGGGTTTGCGTTGCGGCCAACTGAGGAAGGATAAGGGTTCAGGCACTGGTACATGGTTAGCATGCTTCTACGCCGGCTGGTCCAGGGACATGTTTATTCAGTGCGTCGGTGGGAAGCCGAAGGAACTCGAGCCGCTGCAACTAGGTTATGGCGGAGAGAACGGCGAGGAGGAACGGGGGGGATATCGCCACCGGTAAATCATTATAATTATAATTTACGTCGCGCATCATACCATGTTAATTATCAAGCCACGGATTTTCCTGGGCCACGCAACACTACTCAACAAACTGGTGTATGTAGGATGGTCATCCGAGATTCACGAGACTTATGGGATCACCGTTTTTTCACCCTATATTTCATCGTACGATTAAATGGATCATCACGTTCCCATTTTCACAAATTGTTTGATCCCTTTTTTCTCCACCACATCAATCAGAATTCTTGCTGTACGCTTTTTGTTTTGTACATCGATTGATACCGTTTGAGTGCACTGATCATTTGATTCGATTGAGCAGTTTATTTTGATATTTTTGTTTTCGATCAAGTGACATGCTTTAAACTTTATTACCAAGAAGGGCTCAGTTATAATCACCGAGTTTTTCCTATTCGGGATCACCTTTCGATTTGAAGTCTACGCGAGACCGAAGCCTTTCAGTTTTTGTCGTTTAATGCAGGCCCAACTCGGCTTCACCTCGGGCAGAATTTTTTTTATCGAAAATGGCTGACCTGTTGAGGATGATGGTTACCGATAAATAAATTCAAAGCTTGAATTAGGATCGCGTACTATTGCTTTTCAGACGTGGTACTGTCAGCATAATCTGATCCGTGCGGATATTAACCTTTCGCCAGGTAAAAGGGTACGAAAAGAAGGCGAGGTACTCGCTGAAGGGAACCTTCGAAAATTCCTTGGCCCTTGAGTTTCGTACAGGCAGAACGACTTTTGTAGGTATACACGGGGTATTCTAATGACAACTAGCTATAAATGGACTGAATGCCGAAAGGCTGCGTGCTCAACCTCCCGAGGGCTGTTCTATTTCGAATAGCCACCCTTGGCCATGCCTGATCCTGTAACTGATTTACATCTACACAGATCACGTGTCTCCAAGGCGTGTCTCGGAAAATTTGCGTGTACACATAAACGTATACGGAGAAATTTCCTCAACAATTGTGGCTATATCAGTCCTCGGTAATTTGCCAAACAATAATTCCAGAGACGGGGTAACTCGACGGGACGAATCATCCCCCATATCCTGCGTGCCCACGGTAGCAGTTTGCATGTCTAGGGACGTACCAGCCTGTGCCGTGCACCCTAAACGAGTCGGCCAAGCGGGTCCTCTTAATTATGACCACCTTATGCTGCGCAATAATCCGCGTGTATACACAACCGCTGGAGACACGAAACGGGAGTAAATTTTTCGAGATGACGTTTGTCGAGGGTGGTGATTTCGGGGCTTTTTACCGCCTGCGTGAATTTCTTCGACCAGCTTAGTAGAATTCGGAGAAGTCGATTCAGGGACCTACGGATCTACGGGGAAGTGAACGGAATCGGGTGCCAGGCAGAGAGATCGTGAAAAAAACTGTAAAAGTTTTCCAAGTAAAATAGGCGTGGCAGGGGCGAAACCTTGGGGTTCTGGGTAATGGCGGGGGGCAGGAAGGTTTTCCTACTTACCGCTGCCATCTGCCTTCGCAAACGTGGGACGGTCACGCAGCTCGTAATCCGACGAGCAATTTTACTTCTTACTCTAAAGTAGAGCGAGCGGCATGGCAGACCGTTGTGGCAATTTGTGAGCGAACCCTCGTCACTGCGAGGGGCGCGAGGAAGGGAGGGTGGCCCGGTACATTACAGTTAAGATAATTTTTAGAATCTTTTTACGTCGAGCCCTTTACAAGCTCCACTCTTGAATCGAGGGCGCTAAAATATCACGTGCTAAATACGTCAAGGGCAAAAGATTTTCCGACGTCGACGACGTTATCGCGAACCACCAGGAGGACTTACGGCCGTTCTCTCAACAGACTTGAAGGCTCAGCTTTTTATATGTCAACGCTCCTCGTCACTCTGAACAGATCCACGTCGCGTTCGTCATCACACAACAAGCGCATCGAAGATTGGGTGTCTTTATTTTGCGGGAGTTACGGAAGTGGTATAAAACTATGAGTTTCAATTAAGTCTTTACAAATGGGTTTGCGATACTGGTACTCAAGTGGAAGTTACGGAATGTGTCTTCCTCAGCCATGGTTACGGTGGTGCAATATCATTTCGAAAATGCATCAAATCTGGCAGGCTACAGGCCGTCATCGAGATTATTTCATTATACTTTGGATACCTTTCGCGCGCAATTGAGCAATCGATCGGGCGTTATCGCCAGTTGCAACCGAGTACCGTTTCATAACGATTGATTCATCACTCGCAGAATTATCGAATATGCATGACATTATATCGGAGTGGAACATCTGACAGACGCAATCCTCAGGCCGTTGGGACGTTCAGCACATTGTACTGGACGAAATTCATATAGAATCGCGGAGGACAGGTTTGCGCCCGTAATACCAGGGGAGGATGGGACGTCGCGATGCCGTTGCGAGATTCAGATCAGCCCCGGGAATCACGGAGAGAATGGTTGATAAAATGAGAATTGAATTCTCTAATCTGTCGGCTCATAGAGTTCGGAGGAGCTGAAGACAACCAGACAATTTGTATGCGGATTCGGGTTCATTGCTCCGCCCAACCGGAGGGGGAGGAACCAGCATGGACAGAGGGATCTCTGGGAACGGCACATGTCTGCCCGCAATTATATCAGTTGCATTCAACGAGATTCCGCGGTTGCATTTTCACAAGGAATTCCCCGGATGAGCTGGTGGAGCCGGGGAAACGCAATTCGGCATTACGGTGCTAATCTCGTATGCGCGATGCAGTTCCATTTCGTCCGTTCCTCTCCTCTGCTCTCCCTGCTGCTCCTCTCTCTCTCTCTCTCTCTCTCTCTCTCTCTCTCTCTCTCTTTGCCCATAACCTGTGAACAAAGTAAGAAAATAAGCGATAGTCAATAGGAACGAATTCTGACGATTCTTCCGCACCATTTTCGACGGCGAGCCGTGCACTCCGGGAAATTCTTCAGATCGAGGAGAGGCTACAGGCACTTGGGCTTGGCCCTCGCGATGTCAGTATCAATTACAGCTCAGCCTAACAATGCTTGATCGCGTGTCGATTCGGTTTACTCTAGTAATTGGTGGCTGTTTTGTTATAACGGCTGGGCATTAGGTGAGACTAGAACCCAGTATGGATTTTTCGTAAGAACCCGTTTATCATCAACGAACGGTCCCATGTTGCAGCTGGTTTTATACGAGAAAAAAGTGTGTTTGATTCACTATCAATTCCACTGGATCATATAAGACTCGTCATGTAAGCTGGAAAGCATTTACAAAACACGCTACGATATTCCCTTGGCCGATATTGGAACGTTTTTGCCCGCATACAGTTTCGCACAGTAGAGTTCGATTATTGAAACCCACGGCGTTCAACGGCAAATGGGAGTTGTGCAACCGCACGACATTGGAGCGGTGAAATATCAGCCTTCACGAACTGACTTGCGACACTTGAATCGCTGGAGGATGATCGAGTGATATGATCGCACCACATTACTTTATCGGGCACCGAGCGCGCCGATGATGGTCTTAAGCTATAACGACGTGGTTTCGAAGCAGCCAAGTCTTCGAATTTTTGCTACAGGGCGGGGTCGTTGTCATTGGCCAAGGAATGGCCATCACCGTTTGCGATTCAGTGTCACTCATACGCCGGAGCACTGGAGCAGCTGGGCGATTGCAGGGTATGACGTGACCGTAACGCGTATGCAATTTCTTCCATCAAATATAGGGGTCGATAGCATGTTGGCAACCTACCAGACGATCCCGGTCACAGATGTCAGGAAGAGAGCTAGGGTATGTATGCGCAGCATTTCCAGCCTTCCAGATACCACCGGTGGCTGCCGGTAGCATCTGTTTACACAGCAAGATCGAAAGAGCCGAGTCACTGACTGCGTAATCGTCTGTGTCATTGCTCACCTCTCTAATGTCGGATCTATCCAGCCAGCGGTGGAACCCTATTTCCATTTCAAGCTGGGATTTTTATTCATGTCAGTTCGTGCCGGGTGGTCGTACCAATCGTGCCTACGTACCTTCGATTTTTTCCGGATGGAGTCTTTCCTACTGAATGAAAAAACCCTACAAGTCTTCGTGCATTTTCACTTATGGAAACATTGGCTGGCCATGAGTTTTTTCAGTAAAAATGAATCAATGGTACCTATTTTGGATGAAGCAACACTTCGCCGTTTCGTGCCGTACACACCATGCGTTTCGCAATGTCGGCAGATTTTTTTGAAATCGAATATCGTTGCCAAACAGTTCACCTTTCCGGCTGAGTTTTTCCCCCTTTTTATCTCTGTCTCTCTCTTTCTTGCGTTTTTATTGTTTATTTTTATTTTTAGCCCCTCACGCCACACTTGACTAGTCGCTTTTACTTTCAAGCGAATTTCACTTTGTGAACCTAAAACCGGGTTTCACTTCCAACACTTGAATATTGGCTGCAAATTGACCGTGACCCGCGCTAATCGCGTGAAATCAATTGCCACGCCTAGGAACGCGCTTCTGAAACAGGCGAACCAATTCTAAGCTGTTAGGCTCGGTACATAATTCTCGGATCGTGGAAGGGAGATTGCATAATCACCTCTGAGCGAAGGAGACACAAGAGGAAGAGATAAAAACCGTTCAATGGTTGTGTCACCGTGACTTTTGATTGCGGGTCGGTGAGAAAATATTGAAACCCAAGTCATATTAGGTACGATTGCCTCATTTGGTACGTTCAATGGTTTGAAAATCTCACCGCGATCCCAAATTCGATTATGGTGGTAAATTTATTTCAGTTAGAATTCAGTGAAAAAATTATTTGCAGGGAAGTACCAAAACGAGGGTCACTTGTTCGGCTATAAATCTGACAAATTACATCCGGTTCATTAGCGACTCAGTTGTAGTTTGTCCCTTACATTGCTGAAAAATTTTAGCAGAATTTTGTCGAAATTCCGCGAGGAACCCCGCGCAAATTCCCCTCGTTCTACCGTTATGTAGATCATATATTTACGCTGTGAATTCGCGCTGATGCTGAGAAGCGGATCGGCAGTGGGCGGTGACAGGGCGGTCGAGATTTCGCGGGGATTTTGATAGATCGAACGTTCAAGATAATTCGTTTTACACTTCGGTTGAAATCCAATCTGCCTCCAAAAGAACGCGTGACGATGCGAAATTAGAAACCCCTTTCCAGCCCTCAAACCATTCCATCGACGAGCCGCGAATAGCGCGCCGCAATCGAATTACTATCAGTATCACGTCTACACCACATTCCACCAAATCGCGCTTTTATAGGTACCTTCAGCAATTTACACTCGCATACCGTTCTCCTTCTGTCTATATAGATTTTTACATCACTGAACGTTGTGGTGAGGCACGATATCGTCCAACTCTCCGAGCACTTATACAATAACGTATTGTCAGGAGAAGTTCTGTATCAAACGTTGTGTGCTGATGGAATGGACGCCGTATTATTAAGTTATCTTTACAGCTTTCCGGTACGGAAATATCACGGAGCCCTATCGTTGTGGCTTTAGCGTTGATCGGAAGTGAGTTGTATTTTGGAAACGGTTCGAGAATATTGGGTGTATGTTCCAGGGGATGGATCAGTCATCAGGCGGTATTCCGGAAACTGAAAACTTTGAAACCGAGTAAACGGGGATACGATAGCATCCTTGTGACTACAGATTCCGTCAATGATCCAATTCTAAAAAAATTATACGGAAATAAATGTCAGTTTTATTTACTGTTGTTTAGAGTTATTTAAATGCTTATGGCATTTGAATCGATGATACACGATCAGGCGGTTAAAATATTAAGTTATCCGGAGATAATGAAACTGTATGCAGCCACCAGCAGTGAAAACTTTGACTTGATGATATTGGAGGATTTTTCTTTCCTGCCTTCACGTATCCAACCGAACAATTCGAAGTTCTTATCACTGCCAAGTGATGGTAGATGTTTGTCCGCAAAGCTATCAATGCTATCGGATTACTGTATGTTTTCCACGATGAAATTTATACGTTTTAACTGAGATTAATTGAACACATCGCAAGTGCGTGTTTGCACGTGATTGTGAAATATGGAATCGGCAATGCTATATTACCTTCTCATCATTGGAAAATGGACATCAAAGCTTGTGAATCGTGGATGCCATGGCAGCAGCTGGATAACTTCATGAAAGATCATCCCAACCTAAAGGTTTTCATATAGCAGGGTGGACTTCAGCTTACAGAAAAAAGAATTTCGCATGGTGTTCCTCTGACGGGAACACCGGTATCAGGTAATCTAGACACAAATGTCAAGAAAATTGTGTTAGTGTTAACGAGGACGATCTATTATCCTATATCTCTATATACATATATCTATATATATATATATATATATATATATGTAAAGAAAATCACGACACGCGTGTACTTCTGTCGTGCTTCTCTCAAGTTTTGAATCTGCCGCATTACCGACGAAGGCCACCGACCGATGGCGCGGTAGAGCACGAGCTTGGGGAGACGACCAGTAAATTTTGAGAGAAAAAAATTCAAAAAGAAAATATTCAACAAGGTTGAACGAAGGAGATAGCAGTTATCACGAGACCTTTATATAGAATTAAAATATAGGAATTAGAAGCTTTAAATGTTGTTTCTCTTACTTTTACAGAAACGCAATTGAGTTTTTGATTCTAACCTAAACTGGACGCGGAAAGACTTATTACATATATATATATATATATATATATATATATATATATATATATATATATATATATATATATATATATATATATATATATATATATATATATATATATATATATATATATATATATATATATATATATATATATATATATATATATATATATTATTATATAGAAAACGAATGACGAATATGAAATGGCAAAAACCACGCAAATTACTGTTTGGAAAGTTAAAATGGCGTACTAAATGTATGAAAATGACATACCTGGTAGACGATTTGGTTTATATTCAAATAAAATGTACAACTATAATACAGTTTACACTCGGCTTAGATAATTTCAGATAAGCTCTGGTGGATCTGGGGTATTCGGTGCTCGTTGATAATCCGTTGTAACGAAAATTCACTGTCGATATCCCTTCCACCGCGTCGTTCATGCTTAAAGAGATTAGATCGAAGACCCAGAGAATGAACATTCTTGGCCACTGATACAAACAGTTCGTCAGAAAGGTGTCGCGTCAAGTTGCCATGTATTGGAAGCTTTTCAGTATGATCTCTTGCGGTGAAAACTGAGTTCGAACAAAAGTGCACAATGTTGTCGCGGTATTTTGTTTCCACTATTCTGACTTTAGCAGTCGTAGGTCCGTTGAATTATGGAAATTGTGCAAGAATCCTGGGGGTATTTCCAACTCCTTCATTCAGCCATCAGGTGGTATTTCGCGGACTTACTTTGGAACTGAATAAACGAGGCCACGAGCTGGTAATTGTCACTACAGATCCTGTTAACGATCCAAGCTTGAAAAACTATACCGAGATTGATATCGGTTTCATGTATGAAATGCATGAGCGGTTTGGTAGGAATATGATCGAATATCGTAGATCACCACCTTCGTTGACACAGATGAGCACTTTGTCGTCATACATGAACCTCGGAACTGAAAAAATTCTTACTTACCCAGAACTGAGGCGCTTGTACGAGCGAGATAGTGACGAAAAGTTTGACCTAGTTATAATGGAACAGCTCTTTTCGTTCGCTTTGTTACCTTTAGCTGATCGATTTGACGCTCCGATGATAGGTGAGTATTTTAACCCACACCTGTATTTTCTCTAGTTTGTAATAAATTTACACTTATACTTGGATTGTGTGATAAAAATTCTTTCGGGATTCCAATCAGGTATATCATCTTTGGTATTATCGACAAACACTCAATATGGGATAGGCAATACCATAATACCTTCGCATCCGGCGAATTGGGAACTCCAAGAAAATATTAACAATCCGTTGACATTTTGGCAGAGATTAAAGAACTTTTGTAAGATCTGGTCAACGATATACGTCTTTAGGACTTATTTCATGCCTGGACAAGAAGAAATAGCGAGGAAATATTTCGGAGACGACATTCCGAGCCTGTATGAGATTGAGAAGAATATCAGTTTAATTTTCGTTAATCAAGTGGGGCCCATTTCCTACGCCAAGCCAAATGTTCCGAAAATAATCGAAATTAATGGTTTTCACATTTCAAAGCATAAAAAACCATTGCCGCAGGTTTTTGTCAAATTATTACATGATTTTCGGTATAGTTTGCCATCAGAATGAAATAGATTCGGTTGATTTATGATATGGTCGTACCTTCGAAAATAGGATCTTCAGAACGTCTTGGACAGAGCTACACAGGGATTCGTATACATGAGTCTGGGAACGAATGTCAAAAGCATTACGTTGTCTGCGGAAACCAGAAGTGAATTTGTAGCTGCCTTTTCAAAGTTACCCTTCAAAGTCATCTGGAAGTTCGAAGATGACAATTTTCCAGACAAGCCGGATAACGTGATGATTTTGAAATGGGCTCCTCAACAGGCGATTTTAGGTACCGGTCCATACATACGTATACAGTTTGATAAGAGCGATACGGATAAAAATAAATTCTTGCTTAAAGAAATTTAACCCCAAGTATGGAAAAAAAAATGATTTTTCTCTTATATTAATTCAGCTCACCCGAATCTCAAAGTTTTCATCTATCAAGGAGGACTTCAAAGCACAGAAGAAGCGATCCAGCACGCTGTTCCGTTGGTTGGGTTTCCAGTTATAGGTGACCAGGATGCGATTGTTAATAAAATGGTGTCTCTCGGCGTTGCCAGAAAACTGGAGATAACTGCTGTCAACAGGGATGATCTGGAGGAAGCTATACTCACCGTTGCACTCGACGACGAGTAATATATCTTGCCTCTATCGTAAATTCTTGGTACATGCCTCAAATATACAAGCCGATTCTCGTCCATGTTTCAGGTACAAGAAAAAGATGCTTGACTTGCGGTCGCTGCTCAAAGACAAGCCAAGGGACTCACTTGAGAACGCTGTTTGGTGGACGGAGCACGTGATACGTCACAGAGGTGCTCCATACTTACAATCTGCAACAGCTGATGAACCATGGTACCAGCGTCAGGACATGGATATAGTTGCCTTCCTTTCTGCTACATCTGTGATAACTTTCGTCACAATATTACTAATTTCCTACAAGTCCTTGATATTCACTATCAACGCGTTGACGTATTCGCCACTCGATAAGGCAAAGCGAAATTGACTGTTTTTTCTATTTGCGTAACTCAGTGTTTGACTGAAGTTACGCAACGACATATTATTTAACAAACCACTCGGAATCTTAGATGTAATAACCTAGATGACTGTACCTTATCCGTTAGTACATATACAAAAGCAAATTGTACACAATATGTACAAAATGAAATTAGTGGCATAATATTTAAACTTAAACGTATCGCATACCTGTTTCTCTACGATAAGAGGATAATTGCCGGGCTAGCTCGCTTATAGTTTTGCTGAATCACTTACAGCTTTTCGTAGCGTTAATTATTATGCTTTGAATGAATATAACTTACGTTTGCAGATAATATTCACATTGAGTCTGAAATCGAGTTTTGTAAATATTTTCCGTTTCTTCTTACGTTTTCATGACGTTCAAGAACAGGTCGTCGCGGGAAACATAAACTAACACCGCTGGTAATTAAAAACATCACGAGACTTATTTGCGCTAACATAATTGACGTGTGTACGTAAATACTGTTGTTTTATAGTTATTGAAGACTCGAAACTACTGGCAATGAAAAACCAGTCTTTTTAAAAATCAAGGTACTCACGGCCGTGATATGATTCGGGAATATTTCTGTATCTATGAATTGCCGTGAAAATTTTGGCACTGACGATAAGTTGAAACGATTCAGAATTTTATTTATTAATATAAACTCTACAACAAATATTTCCTCAACTGCTGTACAAATTTACAAATCATTTTACGAGTGGAGTTAAAAGAATTACCAGTTTATCTAAAGAATGTAGCTTATTAAAATAGGTTCTATTTGGAAAACCAGCCGATAATGTGGTTGCGGTGAAACATCGTCACCAAGTACAACACGTAAGTATTTCTGTTAAATTGCTCAGTTTTACTGTCACAGTTGCGAGTGAACGATGGTTGCACGGCGTACAATTGTTGCTGCCATAATATGTATTTTAAACTGTGCGGTAGAGTTCATAGATTGCTACAGAATATTGTGCATCTGCCCGCGAGCTTCAATCAGTCATCAAGTCGTGTTTCGCAGCTTTACCTTGGCCTTGAACAAACGGGGGCACGAAATTATCTTTGTAACCTCGGATCCCATGAATGATCCAACTTTAAAAAACTACACGGAAATTGACATCAGTTTTCTTTACAAATCGAATTACATCACGGTTCTAGACGTGAAGGATTGGTTTGGCTCGTTTTACAAATTGAGCGGCATGGCGAATTTACAAACCGATCAAATTCTCCAGCATCCGGAGTTCAGAAAGATATATACAGCCGGTAGTAACGAAAATTTTGACATGGTACTACTAGAGATGTTATACTGGCCTGCTCTCTTCGTACTGGGTAAAAGATTCGATGCACCGGTTATCGGTGAGTTGATTCGTTCGAGAGTTCAATTCAATTTTTCATTTCAAATTCTGGAGCAACATTCGCATTTATTTGTTGAAGGATTGTCACCCATGGGACTGACGATGAACGTTCAGTACGTGCTGGGCAATCCCATTATGACGTCGCATCCATCAAATTGGGAACTCTACTCGAAATCCTCACCACTGACGTTTTGGGACAGGTTGGGAAATTTCGTCAGCTTCTGGAGATTTCTCCACTATTATAAAAACAATCACGTAACGGAGCAAGCGGCAATTGCACGAAAATACTTTGGCGAAGATATTCCCGATCTCGAGGAATTGGAGAAAAATGTCAGTCTCGTTTTCGCCAATCAACAGACACCCATATCCTTCTCGAGGCCGGAGGTTCGAAAAATTGTTGAAATCGCCGGCTTTCACGTTTCTCCACCAAGCAAACCTTTACCCAAGGTATTTTCGCAAACAGTTCAAGCTATTCAATCGCATGAAATAATTCCGAAACAATTCCATTCGATTCGTGTCGAACCGCGATGACTCTCAGAGATCTGATTGAGTTGCATTGCCGGTTTTATAGGACATCAAAAAAATCTTGGACGGGGCTACGCAAGGGTTTATTTACATGAGTCTTGGGTCGAACATGAAAAGCAGCATGCTGTCGAATGAGACGCGGAATGAGTTGGTGGCAGCATTCTCTAAGCTGCCGTACGAAGTGTTGTGGAAATTTGAGAACGATGTTCTTCCGGACAAGCCGAAAAACGTTCACATCTTGAAATGGACACCGCAACAGGCTGTTCTGGGTATTTCTTTAGTTGATTTACGGCCACGAATGGCTCTTATTGATCTAGGAATAAGTTTCATTCGAATTCAGAATATCCGTTGATTAACATTGCACCGCACTTGAAATATCACGATAAATGCACAACAACAGAAAATACGGGCTTGCAGTCACAATACAAATAATTGTGCGGCACAATGATTGATTCTGCGCGTTAACGGAATTGTTTATCATTTGATTATGCGATGAGTCACTATAGAAACAACATGAGCACAGCTGTCGCGACGAGATGATCGGTATAAATGAGAACATAAGAACGAGGTGGGTCTCTTTCATACCTTGTTTGCAGCCCATCCGAATCTGAAAGTCTTCGTGTACCAAGGAGGTCTCCAAAGCACCGAGGAGACCGTGTCTCATGGAGTTCCCGTTGTTGGAATACCAACTTGGGGCGACCAGAGAATGCAGATTGACAAAATGGTGTCACTTGGAGTCGGGAAGAAATTGGAGCTCCGCACGATGAACAGAAATGAGATCGAAGAAGCGATTAGAACTGTAGCATCCAACAAGAGGTATACATACAATTAATTATGCACATTGCGTCAGTCTCATCGGTGATTACTTCACTGTATACTTCCTCGTAATTGTCAACTTTCAGGTACAAGGATGAAATGGTAAAGCTGAGCACTCTGTTGAAAGAAAATTCACAACATCTGCTGGAAAATGCCATCTGGTGGACGGAGCAAGTACTTCGTCATAAAGGAACCTCGCATTTGCACTCCATCACAGCTGACGATCCGTGGTACCGTCGACAGGACATGGATCTAATTGTTTTCATTTCGGTTGGAACCACCGTAGTTTTAATTCTCATTTGCTACGTCTCGCACAAGCTGCTAACCGTTGTTATCAGTGCGTGGAAATCGCCATCACTGGACAGGAAAAAAAAATGGAAATAATTTCACAGCATGTTTTTCGCGTCAAAACAATGCGGATATTTAAGTTCATCACGATTCGTAGACTATGTGCCTACCACTATGAAATCATGACATTCAATTCATTTTCAACTTGAGCAAATTTATTTTGCAATTACTACAAGTAATAAAATGTATTAGATGTAATTCCACTTTGGAAGCACCGTTGTTTTAGCTAAGAATGAATCTGCTCAAGTTGAGAATTAATTGAATGACACGATTTTATAGTGGTTGAAATGCTTTACGAAAGAAACCCACATAATCTTGTGATGAGTCTAGTATTTTCGCAATTAATCTCGAAAAGAGCGAATTTTTACATGATTTCAACCTCAATCTTGAATAACCTTAGGAAGAGTTGGGTTATCAAAAAATGATAAGTGACCTTTTTTGTAGAGCGTTGAATTCCCTACAAAAATGTGTATATATTGCCGCGTTACTGAGCTACAAAATTCGGAATGAAATTAAAACTATTTTCATGTATTAACCAATTATAAAATAAAAAATGGTGTTCAAGAACCATCGAGTGTCAAAGTTAAAGACTGAAATTTTCACAGGCCTCTTATTCTTTCTTCCTACAACCATGAAACGGGTGACTTTCAGAAAAAAAACAATATTTGACTTTATTGTACCGGTCTAATGTACGTGCATACCTTGTTTACTTTCATTTCTAACGCAAAACTTGCGGTAATTCAGGTATACTTTCTCTTCGGTATCGAAATGGTATTATCAAACATCCATAAACCGCATTTGACTGACAGATACAAAATTCTCCAACAGCTTCGTATCGTAACAGAAGTATGAGTAAATATATAGCCGAAACACATTTCTGGTATTTTATTATTGCGATATGACAATTTATTATAGGATACATCTGTATTCGTCTTCGGAATTAAGTAGTCATACTACGCTATCTGACTTTGTAGTTTCGCATGCGTGAAAGTCTAGAGGCCAAGCCAAAGGTGCTGTTAGATAAATGTTAATCACGTTTTATCGTAAGCAAGTTGGTGGATATTATTAAGAAACCGGACTACTTTAACTGGCAATGAATTTCGGTAATATAATCTTGAACATACGCCAATGACAGGCAATTGGCAGATAGCGTCAGTTAATCGAATGGATACAATTTTATTTACGTACTTATCAACTGTGTACTCAGACACCATGTTTTCCTCTTGTATTGTTCAGGATATCAGGCTCGTCGTATCGAGACAAAGTTTCTTGACCCCAGACCATGCAATGAGTATTGGATATTCTCTCTATGGACGACAAGGATCGTTAAAGTCTACAATCAGTATGAATCGTACAGCTCTGCACAATAGATATAATATAATAGGAACCTTGCGGTGACTCGATATTGCTTCAAAAATAAATAAAATAAAATTCTCTGGTACTGAATCTTTTGATTCTTGACGGGACTTGAATTAAAAGTAAATAAATCCTAATTAGTTGGGTCATCATTGAAGATTAAGTAGATTCGATGTGATCCGTGTGTTGGAACATTTCGAGGTTAATTACGTGAATCCATTTCTTTCTGCTCATTTCTTTAAGAAAGAGATGAATTGTATTACATGTTACGACGATAACGAAAAACGTTTACTACAGACCAACATGCAATCACAATACAACGATCAGGATTATAACTTACAGCAAATTGATAAAGGGCAAAGGGGGATGTTTGGTTACGATATTAGAGTTCCATTCCAGGGTTGCGAGTTGCTCGCATAAAGGAGAAACGTATTTGATGCTCAATACCATTTCTTATCGGACCACGAAATCTATAAATAATACTCGCCTTGTTTCGGACGTAAACGATCGCGATGTCGTATAATTGCCCCTCGCTAACTTTCCTCTCGATTAAGCGGTGGCTCGTAGCTGCCACGCGAACTTCTCGCTGGAAGCACATTGCCGCAACTATTACTACAGAACGGCCGTATGGCCATCGGGACCCTTCTCTACTCACCTTTTTCTTTCGCTTGCTCTGAGGATTCCGATGGATTCTTGTTTTCCGGGGCGCGGTTTCCGGGGTTATGAATTTTGCAAAATTGCAACCTCATAATTTTGTGAGGTGTGCGAAACGCGGGTAATACTGCAGCTTACCGATTAGTATGCAAATGATGCAAGGTCCCATCACACGAAATATCGAAGTGCGGAGGAACAAAATAAATTATCACAATTTTCCGTGGTCGAAACTAATTTTCGATTTGGGTATTGAGACCGATCGCAGTGCCTGAATTCGACGACAGCTTCAGATGGTGGAAAGAATGCGTTGATCAACGATGATTTGAAGAGTGACGAAACTCTCCGAAGGGTGAACAAAAGCTACACCCAATCGCAAGGGGCCATAAATTACATAAGGTTGTGCTCGAAGATTTTTGCCCCCCCCCCCCCCCGGCCCTAAAAATTTTACTTGATTTTTAGACAATGGCCAAGCTAAGGTAACTTAGGTTTTCATGCTCATACCTGTGTGCTAATATTGTCACATTCAAATTAGAAACTTCGTTGAATTCGTGCCTGAATCTGATTTACTGACGGGGGGGCGACGGGGGTTGTTTTAAAAGATGGCTGATGCTAGAAGGTGGACAGAGGCTGCGCGGCGGCGAAAATGTGGCGTTATGTACTAGCACAGATATATGTGTACACGAAGACTCGGGAGGAGACTGCCGAGTAATAGCTGGTAGATATTGCGAAACCCGCGGAGAGTGATAAAAGTAAATCCCGCACCTTTCCGTGGCTTCGCTAAAATTTGCGGGCAAATTGCTTACTGGAATCCCGCGGGGAGTAAAAGAATATACTGAAGTTCGTGTAAAAAATCAGAAACAAGTAAGCCTCGATGCTTTCATCTAAACTATCGCCACAGCAGAGAATATACATATATAGACCAGTTTTAATCATCACCGGCTGCAGTCCTGTGATTTCACGTAACCATAAAATTTTCCAGAAAAAAACATCAAAGAAAAATGATCGAACGAAAACAATTTCCGAGTGTCCGATTTGTCGATTCGCTGTTCAGCGGCTGGCTCATCAATCAATAACTGGACATGCTTATCAATTTGATTAGCTTCGTCATTCTTGCTGGTTTGGAAAAGTCGTCAACGTCCGAGTAACTCTGAGTGGTGGTTTCGTTTGTACAGAGCACAATAATCAAGTTACCGCTGGATTTCTAATGGCATTGTCGTTGGCCGCGTACTCTTTTCTTTTATATTTTCAACGACCGTAATGAACTTTGGAGAAGACGTTAAATCGAATCAGGCCCAACCCGCAGGAAATATCAAGCGATACCCACACCGATCTGTGCCCATATTTTCACAGTCACGTACACCAATCGATGCATCACTTTTATCCAATCATCACACTGCGGCGTAAGCTTCCAGCGACCGCTACATCTCGTCTCAGAAATTTATTGAAAATAATTCCTTGGACTAACCATAATCGAAAATACACTAACCTCGAGAGTTCGACAAGTTTTAAAGGTCATTTCAAATGTCGGGATTCACTTACACGCTATCTCTGTCTGTAACGCCGAACACAAAACTGAACAATATCGCTGCAGGAATCATCCGCGGAATTCCAGAGTTGATGAGGGTGTTTTTTCCCTTGATATTTTATGTTCACCGTAGATAGTGAACTCGGAGCATATTCCAAGTCGCGGGTCAATGAATTATACATCATATGCGGCTCGGCAGTAAGTGTTTAAGCCGGGGTGGAAGGAATGCCGGAGGAATACAAAGCATTAGAGAGATTTCTCTGGAGAGCTGAATGGACCACGGCGGCACAACTTTACCGCTGTTGGTTTCTTTTCGGCTCTTCAGCTCTTCGCGGATTAGTCCACTTTCTTGAATCTACTAAAACATAGCGGGTTATTGCGTGAAGTAATAATGTAAAGAAAATTCTTGCAATGTTTTTCATCATCCATTAGTCAATTTTATTCTTTCACTTAGATTCCGTATTGGACGTGATGACACATGTCACGCTTACCATTTTTCGTGAAGTGCAGTTTCCCATCTAACATCATGCTGATTACGATAAGAAGAAAGTTTCTTTTCCGTGTGTCGAGACGCATAGATTTATTCGCTTGGCGAATTTCTTATCGCTGGCGAAAAGCTCCTCGTTGAATTTTTCGGGCAGTCGTCGTTTCGAAATCAGCTCACGGTAATACTCTCCAGATTTTTTTATCGTGCGTGGTCTGCAAGGGTCTTCGAAGTCGACGTAATACAATCCGAACCGCATCCTGAAAAATAACAGTTTCTTGAATTGTCCAATGGTCGCGAATGGCCGCTATCGTGTTCTATCTCCAGCCAAAACCCGTGTATCTATCTATTCAATCCAAACACCGAAAATTCTCCGGGGATCTGTCAGAGGCTCTTAAGCAATAAGGCAGCTAGGAAGAGTGAAAAAGCTCACGTGTATCCCTGGATCCATTCAAAATTGTCCATGAGGCTCCAATGGGTGTAGCCAGTGATGTTTATCTTGTCGCGATGAATAGCTGTGAGCAGCTCTTCCAGATAGCGATGCGTGTAACGAATACGTTCCCAGTCTTCATGTTTTGATGAACCATCCTCTGGCCAACCATTTTCTGTAACGATTATCTCTCGATCACCGTACTCGTTTCTTAGCCATCGGAACATGTTGCCAAACTCTACTGCGTTCTCCTGCAAAAGGTGAAAAAAGAGTCAATGGAAAACGAGGAAGGTCAGTTTTCAACAAACTGTTTTTCCTCACTTTGTGCCAGAAGCACACGGATTCCGGCCAACCCAAGCCATCATTCGTTAATTTTACGCCACAGTCGTTAACCCAGCTTGGTTCTGTGGTATCTGGATTGGGAACGGCGAGCATCGAAGTGTACGTGTTGACGGCAATGAAGTCAGCGGTGCCTCTGATCAAGTCGACCCAATATTTTCCAAGTACCGGAAGTCGAGACCTTGGGAAACCCTGCTCCGCACTTTTCTTCGCTATGGCGTCCTTCATCACTTTGGGGTAGTCACCTTCTGCGCTGAAAATCGGATGAGCGAACCACCCGAATTTGAACTGCTTCGCCTTTTCGGCAACCGCAACGTCTTCGGGGGAATCGGTTTTCGGCACGTAACCAAACCAGTGAATGACCATCGATAGGCGACCTAATCAGTTCCATGCAATCATGGTGAATTAGTCTCTGAGGTTTCATAGATCCTGTGAAATACTTTCCAACCGGCATGTAATCGCACCTTCCTGCTTACTCTTGAAGCTTTCCTGGTACAAATGGTAAGCTCTCGCGTGAGACTTGAGGATTGTTTGGCCGACGAGATAAACTCCAACGCCAGGCGAGTGCGTCGCTGGTGCTAAGCCAACTCCGCCATGACTCAGTGCTGCGATTACCCAGGGCTCGTTAAAGGTGAACCAAGTTTTCACCTGGAGAATGCAATACTTTTAATTAGGATCTTCACGGAACCATCAAAATCAGCTCACTCACCCTGTCCCCAAAATTCTCGAACAAGACTTTCGCGTAATCCGTGAAATAGTCGACCAGTGCTTCATTTTGCCAGCCTCCGAGTTCCTGCAGGGGCTGTGGCAGGTCCCAGTGGAACATGGTTCCCATTGGTTCGATTCCTCGAGCAATCAGTCCGTCTATCAAATTGTTATAATACCGAATTCCGTCTGGGTTAATCTTGTTTGCGAATCCCGTTGGCAAGATCCGCGACCAGGAGAACGAGAATCGGTAAAAATCAACCTGTGCAAATGGAGTCTCCTAATTGAACAGCATTCGGCTACGTATTTCTGGTTTTTTGCGCAGATACGCACCCCAAGATCTTCCAGCATTTTTATGTCATCCTTGTATTTGTGATACGAGTCACAAGCGACGTCTCCATTGTGTCGCTTCTCGACAGTATCGGGTTTGGAGTGGGTCATGCGGTCCCAGATATTTTCGCCTTTGCCTAAGTTCACAAAATTTATCGGGTAATAATCCCAAGACTGAGATTAGCAGGTGAAGTTTTGAACCGTCACTCACTGAACGTGAAGAAATCGACTAAGAGACTATTCTGCAAAAAATTGAGTTCACTTGCCTTCTTCATTCCAGCCACCTTCTATTTGATACGAAGCTGTTCCAACGCCAAATTTGAACCCCTTAGGAAACGTTGTTTTTTCCGCACCGACCATGGTCTCAGACTAAGAACATCAGGGCAATAAAAAATAATGTAAGGCCCGTTGCTGTGAACACTATGCAAATACAATTATTGTTTGGACAACCAAAGTTCTAAACGAGCACCTTGATGTTCACTTTGAGAATGGATTGAAAATTTCCAACTGATATTTTATAGAGCGACTGCTTCAACTGCCAAATATTAAGTGATTGGTGATATTATAAGTAAGAGTAACTAATAAATTATGTGGTGGGAGCGATTAGTAGTTCTGTAATTGTCTGGGTGGACTTCGTTAGCCGATGACGATAATAAACTCACACATGACAGTTTGATCGAAAATTTATCACAAGGAAAATGTGTATGTAGCGAGATAACGATAACAAATATGATACTTCGCTTAATTTTGTTTATTTGAGGAGTGATTTTTTTTTTAATAGATCTGTATGCTCTCATCTTCAAGCTTGTCATTGTCGGATGTGAGTCAGTTCTTTCCTGGATTATTATCGCACTACTCGAAAGATTAATCCAGAAGCCAACTCTCATAGATACATAAAAGGCAGCATATGCCAATCCGACCGAGGTCTGACCCCCGACCTCTCCTATTTGGTTCGAGATTTTTTATTTTCTTCTTTCAACTCTAACGATAAAAGTTACTCAGATTTTTTTCAGGTTTTGTGAACAAAATCTTGTTTATTTCCGATTTTTCGAAACGAAAACATCGTTGGCCCAAACTCTAAAATCTGAAAAATATTTTAAAAGTCCAGTATTAGATATCAAAACATTCAAGTCCAAGCCCCAAGCTGGTTGGTGTTCTCCTCAAAATTTTAATTTTATAAAATTACAACCGAATTAAATCTTATTTGCAAGATTGCCATTAGAAAAATAACATAATGAAAAATATTGGACGGAATCGAATAGGTCGAGGACCCAGGTTGATTCGGCGTGGAACGCCTCATAACCTAATTCATATTAAAGAAAACTCGTGAGGTAAGCACTACGTCATGCAGGTGCTATGAGTGGTGTAAAATTGATGAAGTCTTGCGGTAAGGTAAAAGTCATAGATAAGCGAACAGGTACGGTAATTATAGATTTTTTCTTACGCTTTATCAAATCTGTTTATGAGATAATAGGTTACTGATTTGTAACAACGCCCTCACGTTTAACTTGTCGATATTACTTAAAACTTCAGACAAAATTGTGCTAGCATAAGCGACAATACAGTTTTTGTTAATTTTGAACACAGTGGCAACAGGATTGTCAACCCTAATGGGCTTAGGTGGTATTGTCATCCGACAATTATTATATAAATTGTCGTAATTTTTCTTACAGATTCTCTGAGCAAAATGGATGGATCGAACAATTTTTTTTTTCTTTACGCTTAACCTGAATGGATCAAAAGCTACTTGTTTAAATGTCGATATCTCCGGTTCCCTTTGTCGTACGGATTCAATCTGTCAGATTGCAGCAAAAACTCATTTTAAAGCTCTTGAATCGTGCTTTCATCTCATTTATTTCAAATCTACAGAATCAACGATTTTCGATTTACTTCAAACATTTAGATTATTTAAACGTGGTTTTCAAGATGATAACCTGCTTTGAAAATTTTGAAAAAAATCCGAGCATGTTCCTTGATTCATTCTCTGAAAAATTTTGAAGTTTTGAAGTGGAACTCCGACGAAAACTATTTGTAAAAAGCTATTGATTCATGAGAGAATCAGAAACAAGGAGGTATATTTTTGGCCAAATTCAACCCGCTTGACGTGGCAAACTCACACTAGGATGCAGTGGATTTTGAACAATGATGATATATATGTTTGTAATTCTTCAATATTTGTTTACTGAATATAATACTGAAGCGTGTTAGTTATAATCAGCAGAAGCAAAAACTATTTATCAATATTCGCCATGAAATAGCGATTACATGTGGAATAAGTCCGATAAATTTTAAGTTTGCAAGGAAAAAAAAACGTACCAGCAAATTACAAGAGGGTTAATAAAGTCATCATTTTTATGGCACACATCCACTCACCTCCCAGTTCTCTAGATCACGAACAAGCAAATTGTTATTGCACTTTTTTTTTTTACTAATTCACCAGTTTAACGTTCAGGGCTGTTGACAGCGACGCGCTGGAATCCAAACTAAACTGTCCTGCTTGGCCCAAGCACTTTCCTGTTCTATTCCCGTTACAAAATATGCCCTCCCTTCGTCTATTTTTGGGTTTGTTTTCTGGGGGCATTCTTTCTCCGCCAAGTCTTCAGGATTCGACAGCCTAGGCGGCATATCTGTTAGGATCGTTCAACTTTACCCTGCAGCTGGGTTTTTTCGAGCTGGAGTATATCAATTTTTACAAAGTAGAATTATACACAATGACTTTAGCATTTTTTTGTTAATTACCTTTTTCTATGACTTCGTTGTAACCCATGATACAGTAATTATACCAAAATAATGGATACATGATTATATCCTAAGTATAAAGCTAGATGTGATTATAATATGAACGTTTTTGGGATTGCCATTGAGGAACTGAGTGTTTTCTCGTAACAATTTACATCGTCCATGCACTTTTTAGCATAGTTACTTTCACAACGAGTATATCTACCGAATTTTCGAATAACGCAAATTGACAGAAACACCAACTTGTTACATTATTATTTTTGATGTTTTTATCCGCAGCTTCATTATTCCACAAAAACCTGAATGGCTGTGTAGTGCCAGCTGCAGGCCAGGTGGAAACTGTTGGATTACGAGGTAGATAAATCACTTTTTGGATCTGATGTAGATAGTAATAAGAAAGTATTTATCAAAATTTTATACTGGTTTCTACATAACTGGCATTGTAACACACCGTTCTCTTCGTGTACATCAAACGGCTCGTATCACTGACAAAGTACAACTGCCTTCCACACACCTCGGAGAGGAGAAAAAGAAAAAGAAATCGTGTGTAATCTTACGAGGTCAAGATGTCATATTTAGTTTATATATAGTACACCTAGTTAAGAAAGATATATTAAAATAAAATCGGGTAAGTACCCAGGACTGAGATTTAAGTAGATGTAGGGAGCTCTAAGAAGCATAAGCGTTTGTCCACAATATTAGACTAACTCAAGGGTACTTAAATCTACTGATATCTACGGAAATCTCGGTAAACATATGATTCTTTAAAATTTAGATCCAAGTTCATCAAATTTATTCAAAATCTATGAAAAAAATTTATACATAGATCCAAAATTTTTTTCCTGGGCTGTCTCTTAGCGTTTATCGACCAATGAAATTGCTAAGTTTTTATCTTTTAAGTCTCTCTTTGCACAGTATTACTTCTCCCTAGAAGGTATCACAGAAAATAATTTTGAACGAGAATACAGAGAAATACACCGCAGGAAAATCGAGGAAATGAAAATTATAACGCGTATGAAATATAGATATGATATGAAATAATATATGTCAGTAACGGCACATCGTTCATCTACCAGTACTCAGTCACAGGCTGCAGCTTTCGAGTTCTTAAAACATTTTTCCACCAATCCACTGACAGCTTGGGTGTTCGAGTTCTGTTTGAACTATTGAAATCCACATGTAAGATGCCAAAACGCTCTCTGGAAAGTGATTTCCCAAAATTATAAGCTCAAGTCTACCTGCAGGAGAAAGTTCGCTCTGTTTCACTCACGTATATCCTCTATTCCACTCGAAGTTATCGAGAAGGCTCCACATGGTATAAAGTGGCACGTTACACCCATCCCGTTTGACCGCTGTAATGAGTTCCTTCAGGTACGAGTAGAAGTAACCGATCCTCTGATGGTCGGTCAGTGTTCCCGAGTCCGAAACACCGTTCTCGAGAATATAAACAGGTGGGTTTTGGTACTCGTCTTTAATCTGTCTGAGAATATCTCCGAAGCCGAACGGAGTTACCTGAAATCAAAAGTGGCAATCAGTGAGGAAGGTCCATACCAATGGGTTTTCAAATTTACTATATGCCAACCCTCAGCCAGGCAGAAGCTGTCCGAGGCCAGCTTGGATCCACACTTTTCTCCAGACCAGAGTCAAGACCCCATACGTCGTCTGGTTTTTTTGTTCTAGGTGATACCTCGAAGGTGGTGTAATGATTCAATCCAAAGTAGTCGGAAGTTCCTCTGCAAACAAAGAATAAGACTTTGAAATAAATGCGCATGGGAATTATATGGATTCCAATCTATTTGGTCGATACCAACCTGATGTATTTGATCCAGTTCGGCGAAAATTTCGGTAACCTTGATCTGGGGTAACCTTCGTTTTTGCTGTTACGATCGATGTTACGCTTCATAACTTCAGGGTAGTCTCCGGTTTTTGAAAAAATTGGGTGAGCCATCCATCCGCAGCCGAATTGAAATGATGTTTCGACAGACGCGTTGTCTCCCGGATTCTTGGCTATTTGACCTCCGCAAGGTATCACGATGCCGATCTTTCCATTTTGGGATTTCCGGAATTCTCTGTCGTAAATGTGGTACGCTCTGGCGTGGGCCTTTAACACGTTATGGCCGCACATGTAACCCCCCGTCGGAGCGAGTTGTTTTCCTGAAAATTGTCATCTTGAATGAAAGAGCCTCTGCCTGAAGGAAAAAAAAAGAAGAAAAAAGGAAGAAGAAAGAATGCATCCTAAAATACCTGGAGCCTTACACCCATCCTCATAACCCTCCGTGCAAAATGAATTTGGCTCGTTTATCGTTGCAAATATTTTCACCTTCGGTCCAAGCTCCCGGAATACCACCCTTGCATAGTCGCCAAACCACTTGACTATCATGTCGTTCATCCAACCACCTTGTTCCTCGATCACCTGTGGGTGATCCCAATGATAGAGAGTGACTAAGGGTTCGATGTTGTTGCGGAGTAGTTCGTCGATCAGATTTTTGTAGTAACGAATTCCATCCTCGCTGACTTTGTCAGCGTAGCCAGTTGGCAAGATGCGAGACCAGCTGAGCGAAAATCGATAGTGATCGAGCTGAGCGTGAAAGGAATAAAAAGTTTAGTGAAGCGTGTTTGGGATACACATTTTCAGGTGAAATCAGTATTCGTGTACTAACTCCAATCTCCTTGAGCCATTTAACATCTTCCTTGTATTTGTGGTACGAGTCACAAGCAATGTCACCGTTACTATTATCTACAATACGCCATGGTTCTCTGTGCGTGAAATTATCCCACACACTGTGACCTTTATCTGTAGATTGTAATGTAATATGAATTATAAAATAAATCAAATTTCAAGAGAATTGAACGTTTTTCAAAATCACATGCAATTTGCAAGCTCCATACCACTTGCGTTCCAGCCGCCTTCAATTTGATACGACGCTCCTGCAGCTCCGATACGAAATCCCTCAGGAAAGGTAAGATAATCATCGTCGTGACAGAAAATGCTAAGAGTAAATCCAATATAAGGATTATGCATAAGGTTTTCACGGTTGATATCACAACTTGAAATTCAGTTGGTACTTACCGTGAGATCAGCAAGGAGTACAACAAAAGACTCCAGCAGAGTGTAGACGTCATGATAGAAACCGAGTTATTTTGAAGTTGGGGTAACAGTTCAACTTTACTGATCGTATTTTTTCTTTTTTCTTTCGATTATCAAGTACCGGTCTCGTCGTCCGCTTGACCTCTATGGAATTGCCTTTTCAAATCGATGGAACGTGATTCTTAATCAACCATCACTTACAAACTGAGTTGAGAAACTGAGCCTATCTCGCTCGTTCGCGGACGGTACTTGATATCAGTGGAGTGATTCATTTCACAACGGGAGGATAATAAGCCCGCTGCAATAATTTATTCCATTTGGGAGCATCGCCAATACCACAGCTTTGTCCATTGTAGTTACTAGGTTGAGTAATTCAGGTTGAAAATAACGTCTGAATGTTGTTGAGATGATCGAAATTTTCTCCCTTAGCTTACTGGGATGTCTACAGGGTCATTTACTGGCTGCTGAGAACTTCATTGAGAGAACAGGCTGCGTCCGTCGCATTTGTTTTCAGCATCAAATAAGTGTGCCTGTATATTGTATGCACGCTGTTTATTTGAGAAATGAAACTCAAGATAATCCAACGTTCACATACTCATATCTCTATATCAATATGATAACGATATCATGCTACAAACAGGAATGGGAGTAATGATGTATGTATTTTATTTATCTCTAGTGGAAATTGAAGATTAAGTATTGTCGTGATGCAAAAGATCATTTACCCTGCACCAGTTATATTATCAAATCCTCGGCATGTTGATAATATTAAATTTATAATTTATAATTTTTGATAATGAATGCTTGGACCTTCTGTGTGTAATCTATTTATCTCAAACTATTAGGAGAAAAAAGTTACTGTCGGTCGAGATTACCACACGTGGTAATTGACCAATGAAGATAATACAAACGAATCACTCTAGAAATGTATTCGTATCTTGCAAGACTCATTTCGCTTTTTGAATATCTTCTTGATGTCCGGTCACAAAGTCTGCTGTCTTACAATTAGTGAATAATAGTTATTTACACATCACGTATTCGTGTGAATATTCGACGTTAACAAATTATTCTAACTTCAATTGGTCAGTAAATGTTTGAAATACATCGATTATCACAGAACTCGGTAATGAATAACCTTCTTTCGAAATACGATCGTTCTTCAGTCAAGCTGCTTATCAACCAAATTCCTAACGTCTAGTACCGTTACTGGGAACATCCTGAAGTGTACGTGTACTGATAACTTCTTGCCACCATGACGTAGATAGTTTAGCTGATCTTGTTCTGTTTGAACTGTTGAAATCAACACTTATAATGCCGAATAATTCTCTGTAAATTAAAACAACCAAGGATGTGACCATATTGTAATATAATTCAGATAAATGTTCATATACAAGAAAATATACCCACGTGTAGCCAGCATTCCACTCAAAATTGTCAAGAAGGGACCAAATAGTGTATGCCACGACATTGCAGCCATCATCGTTGATGGCTGTGAGCATCTCGCTGACGTATTCGTAATAATAATTAATTCGTCGATAGTCTTCCAACTCGCCGGTGTCGGAATATCCGTTTTCAAATACATACAACGGTGGATTATTGTACTGGTCTCGAATCATACGCAAAACATTACCGAATCCTTCTGGCAATACCTGTGAACCAATTAAATTACTTCAGCGAAACCGAATTCAAGCGTTTTCAAATTCATAATTCTAATAGTTTTCCAACACGTACGTATAACCATGAAGAACTACCAGCTGACCAGCTGGAATTGGTATTTTTAATTATGCCACTATCCCTGGTATATATGCCAAGCTCTTCGGCTGTGTCAAATATGGGCATACTTGACGTGTAGTGATTGAGACCAAAGAAGTCTGCTGTTCCACTGTAAAATAATTGCGGCGAAACGTTAATACTCAAGCGCGTTAATTATGGCAAAGTTTTGACGGTATACGAACTTTATGTACTCTATCCAATCCTGTGAAAATTCGGGTAAACGTGAAAATGGGTAATTTTCGAGTGCACTGACATAGGCCACTCTCGTTTTCACAATTTCTGGATAGTCTCCAACATAAATGGGGTGCATAATCCAACCGCAATCGAACTGAAAGTGTCGTTCGATGGATTCTTCGGTTACGTTGTCCCCTGGCACCCAACCGGCACACGGCGTCACTATTCCTATTTGGCCTTCTTGAATCGCACGGAATTCGTCATCGTACAGATGATACGCTGTCGCATGAGCTTTCAGAGTATTGTGAACGCACAGGTAATGGCCCATATTTTCTAATATTTTTCCTGAATTGAAATTCAATTATATCAGTACTTCGCACTGGGTTCTAACTCCCTTTTAATAACGAATAGTCATCGTACCTGGAGCTTTTATAGTAGTCGAGTTGTATCCTTGTTCGCAATATACTTTTGGCTCGTTAATTGTGATGAAGGTTTTCACCATGGGTCCCAATTCTTCGAAAAGAACCCTGGCGTAATCGGTATACCACTCCACCATTAATTCGTTTGTCCATCCACCCAAATCTTCGAGAATCTGAGGATGGTCCCAGTGATATATTGTAACGATGGGCTCGATACCATTTGCCACTAGTAACGTGGTCAGATTTTTGTAGTATTGAATTCCATCTTCACTGACTTCATTCGCAAAACCATTTGGAAGTACGCGTGACCAGCTGACCGAAAAACGGTAGAAATCCAACTGAAACGTTTAATTGTCAAATCAACTTCTTTTCACACATTATTCCGACTGTTTTGATGCTGACCCCTAGATTTTTCACCCACTGCACGTCTTCTTCGTATTTATGATAAGAGTCACAGGCCACATCTCCCGTACTTCCGTCTGCTATGTTTTCCGGTTTGTTGTGTGTGAACCAATCCCAAACATTTTCTCCTTTGTCTGTAATAAATTGATGTAACATTCTAGTTTATAATGAATAACAACCTGACATTGCCGTAGGTACAGAAGTTGAATACTCACCGCTGACATTCCAGGCCCCTTCTATTTGGTAAGATGCGGTTGCAGCACCAATGATAAAATTTTCCGGAAAACTAAGATTTGCACCTTGACACTCGTGTAGTCTGTCGAAATTTTAAAATTAGAATACTGTGCTAGGGTCAAAGAATATTGAAAAAACTTACTTTGTGAATATTACACAGCAAATAACAATTCTCCGTAATTCTTTCATGATTAGGCTGCGGTATCACATTGACAGTATGCAGCACACTCAATTCAACATTCGCATTTATAGGAGGGGCATTTAACTGGACCGATAGTGAAATTGTATATACATATATAATAGTATATATCGTATGTAAGCCAACTCTTGACATTGTCAACTCTTTGATAACCGTTGAATTCAGTCAATCACATTTTTTATAAGATAATGGGTATCATACCATCAGTTGCAACCATTTTTTCATACCGTACATTTATGAGAGCTTTGATGGTATCCAACAACTACCAGTACCAACGATATGGCATCACTACCTTTTTATTAGATTCATACTGTAATTCCGAAGCATTTATGACTCGTAGAATTTGCGGGGCTCATTTTTACAATTATCTCTGTAACCCTGAGTTCAAATTCAGTACTGTAATTCTGCTGTTATCATCGTACACTGAAAAGGAGAAAATTTTTTCAGAAAAATACTAATTCAATCGCAATTGTCGTCTAAGATAGACGCGATTCTCTGTAGTTAATAGAATAGATCGCGGCTGTAAACAAAAAGTGCTGGAAAATTGAGTTTTGATATTGTCGTTTGTCCGTGTTATAGGAAACAGGTTATTAAAAAAATATTATCTGGTTCTAGAGATGATTCTCTCGTGATTTTATTCCACACTTTTGGTACGTCTTCTTCCTAGTAAATATTCGTCAAGCCTGAGGAACTGAGGCGCTGAACAAGAATCGGTTATTCATTCGTACCTGTCGCTCTGGATACATAAGAGCGTAATACCTATGAGCATAAGCAATTCAGGTTCGACAAATCGTCTTTGCACATGACGAAACCAACACGTGTAACAAAGAGGCAAAGTAAAGATAAAAATCAGTGTAACTATTTTGTTAGTTGAGATGCATCGGTGCTCATCAAGTAGGCTAACGGGTACTGTTGGCAGTTGGAACACTTTGAAGTGTCCGAGTACTGATGACTTCTTGCCACCATGCCGTGGAAAGCTTTGCCGACCTTGTTCTGTCCGAACTGTCAAAGTCCACTCCGACGATGCCAAATAATTGTCTGTGAATTAACAGTATAAATATTTTGCTCAATTATGCCATGATGAAAAATTATCCTGAAAAAGTACTCACGTGTAACCAGCTGTCCATTCGAACTCGTCCAGAAGTGACCAAATTGTGTATCTCACAACGTTGCAGCCGTCATCCTGAAAGGCTGTGAGTAACTCGGTGATGTATTCGTAGTAATAACTGATCCTGCTGTAATCATCTGATTCCCCAGTGTCAGGATATCCGTTTTCCAGGACCCATACTGGAGGATTATTGTATTGGTCTCGAATCATGCGTAATAGGTTACCGAATCCGGCTGGTACAACCTGAAAATGGATTTAATCAGTACGGTCTTATAATCGGAAGTGTGTTTCATAGGATCGTTAAAAAGATAATTACGTGTAACCACGCAGCACTCCCAAGTGACCAACTTTCATTAATAGAAGCAATTATACCACTATCTATTGTATATATACCAAGATCCTCGTTTGAATCGAACACAGGCATGCGAGACGTGTAATGATTCAGGCCAAAGAAATCTGCGGTTCCACTGTTGAATTGAAACTTTCGTGAATCAATCTGCTTGAATAACTAACCACATTAATTGCCCAAGTATTTGATCAAATACTCACTTAATGTACTCTATCCAATCATCTGAAAATTCTGGCAATCGTGAGAATGGATAACCTTGGAGAGCGCTTATGTTGGCTATCCTAGTCTTCATTATTTCTGGGTAGTCCCCAACAAATATTGGATGCATTACCCAACCACAATTAAATTGAAAATATCTCTCAATGGAATCGTCAGTCACGTTGTCCCCTGCCACCCATCCATAACATTGTGCAACGATGCCTATTTGACCATTTTGTGTTGATCTATATTCATCGTCGTACATATGATATACTGTCGCGTGAGCTTTTAAGGAATTGTGCATGCATATATAGTGCCCCATGTTTTCCAACTCTTTACCTGTTTGAATATGTTACTGTAGAAGGCCGTCCATTACCTAATATATTATTCCAAGTTACTGGCGACGAGCACTTTACCTGGAGCAAAATAAGTGGTGTTGTATCCAACTGCACAGTAGGATTCAGGCTCGTTGATTGTGACGAAGGTTTTAACCAGGGGCCCCAGTTCTTCAAAAATGATTCTGGCATAGTCAGCGTACCACGTCACCATCAACTCGTTGGTCCATCCTCCCAAATCTTCAAGAATCTTTGGATGTTCCCAGTGATATATAGTTACGACTGGTTCGATACCGTTATCGATCAGAGCTTGGGTTAAATTTTTGTAATATTGCAGCCCATCCTCACTGACTTCGTTTGCAAAACCGTTTGGAAGTATGCGTGCCCAGCTTACCGAAAACCGGTAAAAATCCACCTGAAAGATTTATTCTTTGAAATATTTAATAGCAAAGTTATGTGGAGACGGCCGTCTCTTGACATTGTTTGCAACACAAGTTTGGCAGGTACCTCCCGAATGTCGAATGGAAGTACCTGGTTGCGTGTTATTCGCCTCTCTCAAGTGTTAAAGCACAGCTTGAGTTCCGCTTCCTGAGATTAATCATTAAACACTAGCACCGAGACAAGTCTCGTGGCTAAGACTGGAGTTCAGATTACGTTTTCCAATATCGATTCATTTGATGAAGATATGTATACAATGTTGAATGTGATGCACAGAAGTTTGGTAGTCTAAAGACAATGAAATGGTTTAAGTAATGTTTGACCAGCAGATAGTAAATGAGCGAACGGGTGATTGGGTAAAGAGGAATTTAGGTGGGTAAGTCAGAAGGTGGTCTGCAGCCTGGCCGTCGATTTTTACAAGCCTGCAGCCAAGGAGTCCAGCACTTGATTTACCGTATAGTCCGTTAGGTGTTCTGGCGGGAAAGATCACGGCGATTCTCTCCTGTCCCAGGCTGGTGAACACGTGGATCCCTTTTTTACTCCAGGAACAAGGCGCGAACGAGCTTGTGAGCCGGCCTTAGTGAGAACTTTTGTCAGCCGCCTCGTCGACGTTGACTGGTTTTTGGCAGTCAAGGTTTTTCGTAGGTCAAGCCGATCAGCATGTCACGGTGCAATTTTGACTTTGGTGGAAGTTATTGAGCAATCGGGCACTATACACTCTTGGCATGGCATTGCTCAACCAGGCGCAAGTTCGGTAACTTAAATGGACCACCTTCCAACTCACCTGCTAAAGTTGGCCCTGATTGCCCATGGAATTCGTTGACGCGGCACAGGGATGATTGGGACATCCGCGGTCGCTTGGTGATGGAACTGGAGGCTCGATTGTAACAGTACATCGGTGATCACATGTATTTAAACTTACTCCCAGCTCTTTCAGCCACTGTATGTCTTCTTCATATTTATGGTAGGAATCGCAAGCTATATCTCCATTACTTTCATCTGCGATGTTTTCCGGATAGCTGTGTGTGTACCAATCCCAAATACTTTCTGCCTTATCTACATTCATGGCACAAAAAAACATTATGCGTGAAAAACAGTTTTGAATTCCCGAAAACAAATACCGAATACTTACCACTTACGTTCCAGGCTCCTTCTATTTGGTAGGATGAGGTGGCAACACCAATTGTGAAATTCCCAGGAAAACTGAGATTAGCGGCTTGGCATTCTTTTAACCTGGGAAAACTGCCCGATTGAAAGACTTCATCTTAATTAGGACATAATGCAGTAATTGCTCTTACCCTGTGAAGATTATACAGCAAATTACAATTTTCCACGTATGTTTCATTATTGAAATGTAATGTTCCATCAATACAATTCAAGATGATTATTCGTTAGCAAATGGCTCGTTTCCTTGAGTTCAAAATGTTTTCATTAGCACTTGGAAATTCCCCTCCCCAAGTTTTCCATCTTATCAGTACCAAAATTGACACCATTAATCACATAAGGCGTTAAAATTTGTCGACTTAAATGGCAACTGATTGCTATCATATATATCTCTATACTTCGCTAGAAATCATTTTATATCACTGTTGTTATCTGGGAATCGATACTGAATGTGAGAACTCAATATAGTTTTTGCATAAATGATAAATGTCAAAAATGTTGTGTGGTAAATCGGCCTGTCAAATGTTATCGTCAAACGGCCGTGAGTGATGATTAATTTTTGTGACAAAGAAGTATCACACTTGATAAATAGTATAAGCTTCAAGATTTCTGCATCTGCGAAAATGAATTGAAGTTCGTTTAGAAAGAAAATACCGCCACCTGATAATTAAATAAGGTATGAGGAACATACACGTCCAGTGAAACTTTGCTGTCAGGTTGATCGTTCCGAAGTTACGGCTTGGTAAAGTATTAATTTGTCAAAAAACAAACTTTGAATTAGTCTTAAAAATAAAATAATAAATACCACCCCTACATATTCGAACGAGGAACAAAAAGTTTCGGCAAGACATTGTCCTCTGAATGATTGTCCCGTGCTACAGCATGATAAAGTTCAGTTTTGCAGATGCAGAAATCTTAAACACGGTGAAAATAGTTCGTAATCCTGTATGAATAAGAATGGAGTCAAAGCCTTCCGAGTGATGGCTTTATTTAAAATCATTCATTTAACGTCAAAACCGTGCCGCTTTACTGGCATTATCTGTATAATCTAATCAGGTATTTAAAACGTAAGGATTGTAGTAGTGCAGTAAAGACTTATTGTTAGGCCAAGCCGCTTTCGCTAACGATTTGTGCGTAAAAGTTCACTGAAATCTATCTCTCTTGAAGCTTCGAATTTGGTAAGTTAGATAGAAATTGATCTTGAAAAATTTAGAACATTGAAAGAAATAAAGGATGCAGAAAGGGAAAAATTTTTGATTCGAAAAAAAGTATTTTCGAGTAAATTCCTCAGAAGCATGAGTGTGAAGTCTGATGCTGGTGATGGATTGATTTTTTTATTTTTACGTAATAATTGATCAGTTGAGTTAAATTGGACTCGAAAAAACATTCGTCACTTGGCACGTTTTTACGACCTTGCAGAGGGAGCAGGCGTCCAGCGGGCGTTGATATTTATTTGCGCTTCGTCGCGCTGGGCTAAAGCCATGACATTTTTACATCTAAATGCTTACATTTGAAGATCATACGACACAACTCTCACCACTTACATTTATATATATGATATATTCATGCCAAGGGATCATGCACGATGATAAATTTGCCTAACGGCGAGTACTATTCGCGGTTGGAACCGCCTGAAGTTCTCGCGTGCTGAGTACGTCTTGCCACCAGGTAGCGGAGAGCTTGGTCGATCTCGTTCTGTTGGAACTGTCAAAGTCCACTTGGTGAACACCGAACAGTTTTCTGCAAATTGAAAATATGTAAGAAATAGATGTGGCCTAGGTTACTCTTCAAAATAAACCGAATACTAAACTCACGTGTAGCCATCAGCCCATTCAAAATTGTCGAGGAGTGACCAAATCGTGTAACCTTCAATGTTGCAGCCATCGTCGTTGATAGCTGAGAGCACTACGCTGAGGTGGTCATAATAGTAGCTGATTCGATCGTAATCGTCAGATTCACCTTCGTCGGAATATCCATTTTCCATAATCCATACCGGCGGGTTGCTGTACGTATCCCTAATCATTTGTAGCAGATTGCCCAATCCCTCTGGTACTACCTATGTATTAATTACATTCATTTAATGGCATGATGTCAATTAACCAAGGAATCGCAATACAATAATCCACAAATCCATTGATATTTACATATAACCAATCCGAAGCTCCAACTGACCAACTGCTGTTAACATTTTCGATTACACCACTGTCTATGGTGTATATACCAAGGTCCTCATCTGAATCGAATACAGGTAACCGAGAGGTGTAGTAATTAAGACCGAAGAAATCTGCCGTCCCACTGTGGAATAAAATCGCTACTAGGTCATTTCTTCCGCCTAAATGACGAATAATCGTTTATGACAGAGTATTCGATACGTACTTGATGTACTCTATCCAATCGTCCGAAAATTCCGGAAGACGCGAGAATGGATAACCTTCGAGCGCACTGATGTTGGCTATTCTAGTTTTCATGATTTCCGGATAGTCCCCAGCGAAAATCGGATGCACTACCCAACCACAATTGAATAGGAAATACTGCTCTATGGTTTCGTCGGTTACGTTTTCACCTGAGACCCATCCTCTGCAGTATGCGACTAAACCTACTTCACCGTTTTGGGTTGCTCGGAATTCGTCGTCGTATATGTGATAAGCTGTAGCGTGGGCTTTCAAGGTGTTGTGTATGCAAATGTAGTGCCCCATATTTTCCAAAATTTTTGCTGTACAAAAATCATACTGCGGTAAAATCCTCTGAAAATAATAATCACCAATGTTATTGATCACGAGCTCTCATACCTGGAGCAAAGCGAGTTGCGTTATATCCATTTAAGCAGTAGGACGTGGGCTCGTTGATTGTAATGAATCGCTTAACGTAGGGCCCCAATTCTTCGAAAATTATTCGAGCGTAGTCGGCGTACCACGTCACCATCAACTCGTTGGTCCATCCGCCCAACTCCTCAAGAATCTCCGGATGGTCCCAGTGATATAGTGTTACGACTGGCTCGATATCGTTAGCGATTAGCAATTGGCTGAGATTTTTGTAGTACTGAATCCCATCCTCGCTGACTTCGTTTGCGAAACCATTTGGCAGTATGCGTGACCAGCTGATTGAAAACCGATAGAAGTCGACCTGGAAAAGTGATCGTTAAAAGAGAGTTCTTGAATTGCTTATACTGCGCGTATCGAAACTTACGCCCATATTCTTTAAAAGCGCCACGTCTACTTCGTACTGATTATAAGAGTCGCAAGCCACGTCTCCATTACTTCCGTCTGCTATACTATCGGGGTAATTGTGGGTGAACCAATCCCAAACATTTTCTCCCTTATCTGTAACGATGCAGATGATCGAATAATTTGGTAGAAAAATTATTACCGAGATTTATTATGGAAAAGCTTAGTAGTTACCGCTGGTATTCCATGCTCCTTCTATTTGATAGGATGCTGTTGCAGCGCCGATTGAAAAATTGCTGGGAAAAGTGAGATTTGCCGCCTGACATCTGGAAATCCTATGATAAGTGCCGGAATTAAAACCATGTCCCAAATTGAACAATATCACATAACTTACTCCGTAAGAATTACACAGCATATGACACTTATCCACAAATATTTCATTGTGAAAATTGTGGAGACCTCTCGCGGTGTCTCAATAGGTTAGTAATCGGCGAATGGCTTGTTTTCGACACCCACTGGGTTTTATTATCACATAAATTTGGCCCTATCATGTTGTGTAATATTATCATTCTAACATCAATAAAACTTTTCAAAGATTAACTGATCGGTCATCTCAAGTGGCTGTAGATGGTAATCTCGCTTTCTTACTCGTGCCGCGAAGAGCCACCTAATTGACGTCATATAGTCAACGGTTCCTCATTTCAAACTATAGCACCTTGCCATTGCCAATTACTACTTTAATATCGTGAGTGTTATTGTACCCACATCGCAACATTGGATCCGGTTAATAACTTATTGCCGGTATTAAGTGTTAAGCGTATTTCAGTGCTCGAGAACGGGTTGAGTTATTTATCACTGCACGAGAAAAATAAGAGTAGCACAACGTTCGGCAATGACAGACTGTAAAAGATATTTCGACGAACTGAATGTCGATAAACTTGTGCGAAGGAAACGCGTGTCAAGTTAGATGGGTATCTAGTTTCCGATTGTTTTTCGAGTATCATGCAAGCAGTATTTCCACCACAATTATTATACGAATAAATGAATAACATGGAATCCTGACTCCGAGCATATATAATTTTTTATTTTACATTTTAAACCTAGTTTTAGATTAAGTATTCTTTATTTTCCAGTCGTAATGAATGCAAACTTCATCAACTCGCTGAAATTATTACAAAAACATGTACCGTACAGGTTTGTAAGTTTTATTCGTGCGTTCTATTGATACGGCTTATACCGGTTCGCGGCTGCATTTAAGATAAGGTAAAACATCTGAACGGAAACATGCAGAGTTTTATTTAATTTGAATTGCGTCTAAATGAATAAAATATTTCAAGCAAACGTGACGCATTCGAGAATAAGTGCCGCCGTTGAAAGATGACATTGCAGGTCGTGCACTGTCCGTAGTTTCAAAATTTCATTGACGGTGAGTGTTATACACTGGTAGGAACATCTTGAACCGTTCGTGTCTGCATGACTGATTTCCACCAGGATGTTGATAATTTTGATGATCTAGCCCGATCTGGATCGGTGAAGTTCACACTGACGATACCGAAATTTACTCTGAAAGTAAAAGGTCATTTAATCTTCAGTTACACGCTTAGACCAGAGCGGCGAACGCTTCTATCATATTCCAATAAACAAGCATGTTTTTTTTATTGACTTACGTATATCCATCCGACCATTCGAAGTTATCCAGTAGACTCCAAGCGGTATACCTAACAACATTGCAGCTGTCGTTCTGAATGACCGATAATAGCTCCGTCATGTAACCATTGTAGTAAGTGATCCGAGCATAATCGTTCAGCTCTCCAAGATCGCAGTACCCATTTTCGTATACGTGAACTGGGGGATTATCGTACTCGTCTCTGATCATGCGCAGTAAATTGCCGAATCCTTCGGGTGTATCCTGGATGAGCAATCAGTTAATTCTATCGTATTGTCCCAATGAGTGCTTCATGCTCAATCGGGCCTGTTTTTCATATTCAATACTTACATACATCCAGGAAAGACTGCCATGCGGGTAGCTCGTATTTACAGATTTTATAATACCACTGTCGATATTATATATACCAGACTCTTCGTCTGGATCAGCACTTACGACGTAAGATGTGTAGTGATTCAAACCGAAGAAGTCGGCTGTTCCACTGCAAGATAGTGAGAAATAAGCTTATAGGTATCTTACGGATGCGATCATTTGCAGTCTTATTTAAAGTGATGTTTAACGGGATACGAACTTGATGTACTCCACCCACTCATCCGAAAATTCCGGCAGACGCGAAAAGGGGTAACCTTCGAGTTCGCTGATCATAGCTATTCTTGTTTTCACGATTTCTGGGTAATCTCCGACGAACAGGGGATGCGCGACCCAACCGCAATTGAACTGAAAAGCTTGGTTGATCAAAGTCGCGTTACTGTCATCATTAGAGAACCATCCATCGCAAGCAGTTGTTAGGCCTATTTGACCCTGTTGTTCTGATCTAAATTCGTCGTTGTACATGTGGTAGACTGTCGCGTGAGCCTTTAATGTGTTGTGAATGCATATGTAATGCCCCATGTTCTCCAATATCTTCCCTGAATTGAAATATTGTTTTGTAAAAATTGAATTTTCATCACATCGTTCACCCAGTTATAAGACAATGAATCGAGTTCATCAGAGACCTGGAGAATGTCTTGTGCTGTTGTACCCATTCGAGCAATAAACCGAAGGCTCGTTGATCGTGATAAATGTTTTTACGAGAGGTCCAAGTTCCTCGAAAATAACTCTTGCATAATCTGCGAACCACTCCACCATAAGTTCATTTGTCCATCCTCCCAACTCTTCCAAGATCAGCGGATGATCCCAGTGATAAATGGACACAACTGGTTCGATGTTGTTGGCCAAGAGTTCTTCAGTCAAATTTTTGTAATACTGAATCCCCTCCTCACTGATCTCATTTGCGAACCCGTTTGGAAGCACGCGAGACCAACTGATCGAGAATCGATAAAAATCAAACTGGAAAACAAATTACGCATTAATTGGATGTGAGTTAAATTACGCATGCTGCAACTGATAGACTCACTCCTATATCTTTCATTATCTGCACATCCTCCTTGTAATTGTAGTAAGAATTGCAGGCAATGTCCCCGTTGCTTCCATCTGCGATATTCTCGGGATAGTTGTGTGTCCACCAGTCCCAGATGTTCTCACCCTTGTCTAAAATGATTTATTTTTTGGTATCATGGATTTGAAACGCTTGTATTCAGGAGATGAACACACAGAAATTTATCTCACCGCTAATGTTCCACGCTCCTTCTATCTGGTAGGATGAGGTTGCTGACCCGAGAGTGAAATTCTCGGGAAATGTGAGATTTGTGACTTGCGCCTCAGGCACTCTACTGGCAATCAGACAATTGGATTAGACGAATTGTACTTATTGTGACTTTATTCACGAAACTTACCTGCAAATGAGTATCACACAGATGACAACAATATTCACGAACCCCTTCATGACGAAACTCCCGGATGGCAATCCTCAGTAATTTGCAACTTATATTCGTAAATGCTAAACCCCCACTGAGGTTGCCACAAGGGACATCGACTCTCATAAAATGTAATCCAATATTTTTAGCAAATATCTCAGATTAACTTATCGCGTGCCATATCGTTAATATGGCTCGATTTCCATCGATTAAAATGTTAAGTTGAATTATGGCACCCATGTGACACAGGCTTATTTTTTCATGAGGCACGAATGCAGTTCAACCAATTATATCACCTGTAGTTGCTAAAGTGTAACGGTATATTCGTCACGACTTGACATATTTTCGTATTCCTTGCTGTGCTTGGAAGAAAATGGTACGACCAAGTGACAACTATCCCATGCCTAGATGAAGCGGCATTGCTATATCGTCTTTTACTTAATAATATAGTTAATGGACTATGAAATGTCGATATTTTTCTTACTCTAAGACAGGTTCATTTACTAATTGAAACATAGGTATAAATATTATAAATTGTCGAGTGTAAAGTCTGGTAAATTTTTGTATTCATCATTCGAAAAAACAAACTGCTCCAAAATGCTCTGTGAACAGAGGTACATTTTGAACTCGACTCACGTGGTCTTTCAGCAACCAATCACAGCCCGTCGAGCCCGGGCCCCAGCAGCTGCTGGCAGATGCCAATAAGCTTACTTTCTCGTATCTGTGTTCATGCATAAGACTTCTCTGTCACGCAGCTTGATGCTCATAAAATCTTTATTCGTGTCAGGTAATTATTTAAAACCGTCGTATTCATCAGGATTTTTGCACATATTTACAATATCAATTAATAAATCTGCTATGAAGACTACAAAGTGCCTAAAGTAAATTTTTCGAATATGTTAATAAAAAATTTGGGACAGTCGCGTCATACGTCAGAATTGTCCAAATGGTCTGGGATTTTTACTTCTGGATTCTATATAAATACTAAATTACCAAATTAAAAAAATTCCAAAGTACATAAAGAATATGTTTTGGTATTAATAATTTGCTAATCTCATGTGCTGCGCATTAGCGCAACAACAGCAGACGCCCTTTCAGACTCTCGATTACAGTTTCACTAACATTGATATAGTACTGGTTTTTATAATTTCATATTGCCTAAAATATCTTGCCCGTATTCGTCACTAGCTCTTGGGCTATCGGTCAAATTTACTTGTCTTGAGAATCATTCTTTCTTTTCTCTCGGTATTTCTTTTCTGCTTTAAGTTTTACAAAGTAGTTTCTTTCTCTCGAATTGGTGTGGGTGAAGTTTTTCTCAATAGACTATAAACCTTCTTGGAAAGCACTCAGAGAGAGAGAGAGAGAGAGAGAGAGATGGCAGGACGCACGATCAAGGGTTATTTTGGTTTTGGCGATGACATTGGAATCGTTACATTATTGTGGGATAATCCATTGTTATATATCACAATTAGTTACAAAATCTCATCTTGTACACATACTGTATTATTTCAGGAAATACTGTTAGCATTGTCTACGTAAGTTTGATACTTATTTCACAAAAGCATACAGTTAATAACAATGATCAAGACGGATTTTGTTGCGATTAATTAAATTACACACTTTTTCGTATCTTACATGGATATCTGTCAACATAAAAATATTAAACATATTTCATTGCAGCGGAATATGTTTAAAAAAACGGTGTGAAAAGTTGATAACTTACGAATAATGAATATTCTTATATTTAATATTAACATAAAAATAAAAAATCAATTTTTCCAGTCAGTTAGAGTCACTCCTCCCCTTATTGAGACATCCGATTGCCACGACAGAATAATAAGTTGAGCTTGCATCGCTGTCAAGTTCTTCTATATTACTTTTCAATAAAAAAATTAATAAAACTCATTGTCAGTCACGAAAATCTTCAGATACTACCCTGATTGATACCCCGACACAACACATTTGTTTCAAGCCAATTGCGATAACAATTAAGTTTTATTACTTCTATCGCGTATTACTCAAGCACAGAGTGGAATATTTTCAGTGAGTCGCAACGATCCTTAAGTCAATCGAGCTTTTACGCCAAGTTAATCCATCGATGGTTGTGGTTAATAAAAGTAACGTTTGATTGCACTTGTGTAATGAAAAATGTACAAAGCAATCATATCATTGAAGTCCAACGAAGTTGGACCTAGCTCTCGTCGCTGCCACGATAAACTCTGACATCAGATTTTACGTTGTTTTGCAGACACAAATATAATTTTCTGTTCCCCAGTTTCTAGCTTGATTCTAAGAAGAAATGTCAATATCGAAAAAGCATTGGAATAATCGGTTGTACTGTACTTTACAAACTTAAAATAAGACTTTTCAGCAAATACTTGGGACTGTTAACGTGAACGAAACATCGTAATTCCTAGCTTGTGCCTAATTCCTTAATTCATCACACATCGTCTTTGTATTCTGTTCTACAAATTACAGGCAAGATCTTGCAAAAACTTTAATATAATGGGCATCAGCTATAATAAATTGGATTTGTCGAATTTTATGAGTGTCTATTGCTTTTCTTATGCATATATTTCAGTAATACTATTCGATCAAAGTCAAGATCCAATCAAAATCCTTTATTTTGTATTGATTCTCTAACAGTGCCCCAAAGATCGACACAACCTCACCCACTACTAATTTTTTTTGGACCATGTTTTAATGTGTTCCGTTAGTTTTTTTAGCGTTTTTATCGGGATTTTGACCTCAGTTTAGTGTGAGAACTGTATGGAATCAAGTACCAGCCAATTATCGAACACTGTTGGAGTGATTCTTTACATGTCATCAGTCAATGTAACTCTGTTGTCAAAAGTATTTCACCGCAGAGTCAAAATTCAACTAAATGGACCATCAGTCTGTTTTTCCATTCTCCCATTTCTTTCACAATTTTTCAGTCATCCCAGCTGTAAAACGATATAATGGGTTTTTCAGCGTTAGCCAGTAATGCGTTGCAATAAAAGTTCCTACAAGGATGCGATTTATGGTAAAAAATATTACAGATAATCTGAAATACAGATAATACTGATCTTTGGCTAATCATACAGCTGATGATAACAGTAATCCAAGAATTTTTCACGGTTACCGTAAATCCGAATAGATCAGTGATATAATTATTATTCAATGGAGGGCAATAATTCAATATATGCTACATTTTAATGCTCCGTATCGCAGGAAATAATTGCAACGGAACCATAACCTTATAATTATAAAATTTATAAAATGATGGAACGTTACAAGCGTCACAAAACGTCAAATGATAAAGTTCGGAATCAGGTTTACGCGACGACCACAAGTAATAAAACAAACAATAATGGTCATATTCTACAGTTATATTGAAACACGCCCTAAGATATCAGCTGATATTTATGGTTAAGCCTTATAATACACATCTGCTCGCAATCAAAGATATACGTATATGCGGCGCATTAATCACGCACCGTATATACGTAAATATAAGAATTTTTATCTTACGCAGCACGGTATACAAAACCGTTACATAACCGTTATATACCTGTATTAATTGTAAACCTGAACATAGTCCCACCTTTCTTACGTAAGAGGATTGAATCTTACTCTGGGATAATTTCGCTGATACGTGACGTCGAAATCGTGATGAACCTTCAATTGGTACAATCATATCGATGTATAATCCCACTGTTATACAATGGTGCTGAGAAGAATATGTAACAAACAACACTTCGTATCAAAGGTCACTTATTATTAGTACCGGTAATAATACTTGATAAAATTCTGGAGCTGACTATGACGTGCAGGAATATTTACATTTCACGTTTCTTATCTGATTTTCCCGATTTCGATTAAGGGATATTGAACAATACGAGATGAATCAATTTGGTGCGATTGCAGGCTATCTGCAGTTCGATCAAACATGTTTTTTCACTTGATAACTGGGCGCTGATCGCAATCCTAAAACGTGAGAAATTGGTTTTGATTAATAAGCAGGTGATAAAAAGTGATAGATAAAAAATGTCAAGCACTCTTAGACATCACTATCAGGTATAACATTTGTGGTTCAACATGTGTTTTGATGTCGTATTCACTGTACATGATATATTTAAAAGTATGCAGTATGCCAGATACCGACTTTGACAATTTCCTATATTTCCGCCAATCTATCAATATCCAAAATTGTACGTCAGCTACTAATTTTGGGGGAACTTTGTCGTTAACGAACGAAGTCCATTTCAATCTGTGCCATAGTTTGCGGGGCGGCATAAAATTAGTATTATGGATTTCAAATCTATCAAGTTTGTAAGAAATTATTAAAATATTGTAGAAATACTCAATTCAATACCGTGTACGCAATTTTCTGAGTTCTGAACTCGTGGTGAAAATGCAAAAAATATTTCCGCTGCTGTACATACTGGTTGCTGGGCTTTCGTACCAAAAAAATTACATTAGATTTCAAAACATGAGAGTCTCTGCATAAAAGTTCAGTTTTCGAATACATATTTGCATAGAGATCGAATGACATAATTTCAGACGGTTTACTACAGTTAACAATGACTCTTAAAATAGAAGCCTAACAACGTAAAAAAGTATCAATATAGTTAAAGTACAAAAACGAGGCTTCGGTTATGCTTCAGATGTTTTTCTACAATGACTGAAAAAAAAACTATCAGTTCTATAAAATTAATATATCTGTTATTTCACGAGATCTCGATAAAGATCGAAAGATCATGTTTCAAATCTCTTTATCACTATCTTACACAAACACTCTAGACAGCGCCCATCATTTTGTAATTTTTTTTAACCGAACGTGTCTGAAATATGATTAAGATCGTTATTTTGAAGGGCCTATTCGAATCGCCCTAGAGAATTCAAAAAAATTCAGCAAACCGTAACAAAATCTTGGAGCCCTAACAGAAGTGGGATATTACATAACAGCAAAGGTGAAATTGAAAACTGATGTCCATAAAAAATATAAGACAAATAATCCATCTTTTAATAGTACGCTAATAAATTATAGCACATTTTTCAGCATTATTAGAAGATGGATTATTTGCATTTTCTCTGATGTCTACAATTTTTAAGCGTAATCTCTGCAGTTATGAAACGTTCAGCTTTTACCACGGCTGAAAAATATCTATATGTTTCAAGTGAATAGATTCCGGCTGTAGAGTAAATGGAATTCATTTTTTGTATGGGTAATTGGAGGTTTGACTTTCGGCGGTGGCTTCTGTATAAAAATTGTGGAGTAGATCTGAAACGGTGACTTTTCGATCTTAACCAAGACCTCGTAGAATGCCTTGTATATGATAATAAATCACTAGTAGCATTTTATGGTAATGGAATATAATTTTTATAATCATTACAGAATTAAATAATAGTAAGATTATTCTTTTCGTTTCGTGAAAATATACGCGATTAGAATTTAGAATAGAAATGATTGTGGATTCGCGTGTACATTGTATAATACAATAATCGCAACATTTGGTAAAGAACATTTGGTGATTGTATGTGGCAATGAAGATATAAAAATGAAAAGTTGAAATCAGTAAGCATGTATTGATATGTACTAAGCGGTCGACGCGTGTTCTGTTAATTGTAAATTTTTTCACAATAACTGGCTAGTGATATTATGCGCTATTTTAATCCAAGGAACTTTCTGTGCGGCACGAAGGTAATTTTCTACCATTTTCAGCTACAGTAAGTTGTGAATGGATATTCTCTAATTATTTTTGCCATGGTAATAGGGTTCTAGTAGCAGCGGTGTTCGTCGGGACAGCCTGAAGCTTACGTTTGGAAAGAACTTTGGCCCACCAAGACTGTGAAATTTTTGCGGTTCGGTTGGTATCGGCATCGTCAAACTCTACATGGGTAATTCCAAATCGTTCCCTGTCGGAAAAGACGAGTGACAATTAGAATATTCATTTCGAACAAAAGTTTCATGACTTTTTAAACGTGAAAGAATGAAGGCCGAAGGTCGACTTACGTATAACCAGCTTGCCATTCGAAATTGTCCAAGATACTCCAAACGGCGTAACCCTCAACGTTGCACCCGTCTCGTTTAATGGCTATCAGCATTTCTCTCAGGTATTCGTAATAATAGCTGACGCGGTTGTAGTCGTCAAGTTCCCCGGTATCGGAGTAGCCATTCTCTGTAACCCACACTGAAGGATTGTTGTATTCATCTCTGATTTTACGAAGTAGGTAACCAAATCCTGAAGGATTCACCTGCAATGGTAACGTGCGAGCGCATATACATACACATTCACATCCCAGTAATCATATTTGAATGGAAAATGCGAAATTGAAATTTGAGGATACACTCACGTAAAACCAATTCGAAGCTGTTGCAGCCCAACTAGAATCCACGGTTACTATCAAACCGTGATCGTAAGTGTAAATTCCTTGCTCTTCACCAGAGTCAGGGTAAACGAGTTTGGATGTGTAGTGATTAATACCAAAGTAATCATTTGTTCCGCTACAAGAATTATTACAAAACGATAATATAATGTATTGAAATGAGTGAGGTTTGTAGCAAGGATCGCGGTAGTCCATTTGAAAAACTCACTTGATGATGGCTATCCACTCATCTGAGAATTCTGGAAGTCGTGATCTCGGATAGCCTTGGTATTCACTAACCAAAGCCACTCTAGTCTTCATGATGTCCGGATAATCTCCATGGTATATTGGGTGAGCCATCCATCCGCAAGTGAATTGAAACGCAGTCTCAGCTTCTGCCTCATAACTGGAGTTGTACGGTAAGTATGCCATAAGAGGCAGTACTATGCCAACTTCACCACCCTGGGTTTCACGGAACTTTTCGTCGTACAGTCGGAAAGTTTTTCCATGAGCCTTCAGAACGTTGTGTCCGCAAAGATATTTGCCGATACTATTAGGTATCTCTTTCGCTGAAAGAGCGTATCAATCGGGCCTTAAATAAGAATCCGATACGAGGACCTGCGCCGTTTCTTATTTGTGAAAAAGATTATAGACTTCTCATCACCTGGTGCTTTTGAGACTCCATCATAACCGCCCTCGCAGAAGGCATCTGGCTCGTTGATGGTTATCCATCGTTTCACACTGTCACCTAGTGCTTCGAAGAGAATCTCAGCGTAAGCCACGAACCAGTCCACTATCAGTTCATTTGTCCATCCTCCCATCTCCTCTATAACTTGCGGATGATCCCAGTGATATATTGTCACGACAGGCTCGATGCCGTTCGCTACCAACGCTGCGGTCAAGTTTTTGTAATACTGTAAACCGTCTTCGCTAATCACGTTAGCGAAGCCAGTTGGAAGAACGCGTGACCAGCTGACGGAGAATCTATAGAAGTCGAACTGGAAAAAAATGGTAATACGGAGATGTTGATTCGGTTTCGTGCAATTTTTCAAATTGAAATCTTAAGTGAACCAACTCCGAGTGTTTTAATCAAGTCTGCGTCCTCTTGGTACTTGTAGTACGAATCGCAGGCGACGTCGCCATTGCGTCCATCGGTTATTAAGTCGGGACGGTTGTGCGTGAGATAATCCCACACGTTTTCACCTTTGTCTGTAATCATTGGAATGGGAAATCAGAATAAGTTTCAATTTCCCTGTAACACATCGGCACAATGTTTTGACCCTCACCGCTAACATTCCAGGCTCCTTCGACTTGATACGACGCACTTGCAGTCCCCAAGCTAAATCCACTCGGGAAAGTAAGTTTCACGACATCGCAGCAGGATATCCTGTGGGAATTCAGCAGTTGGAAAAATAATAGTGATTACAATTTTCCGAAGCAAAAGTTTCAGCAAATACATACTTTGTAATAAGCGCACAGGTGATGATGGTCACCGCGATTACGAAACGCGCCATTGTATTAATGAAGCGTGTGACTACTTCCCTCTACCTTGGTCGATCAGTGATAGCCTTTTAGAATAATAATTCGAGCCTTATATCCCACTCAGATAGATATCTTTTATGTTAAGCCGATATGTCCGGTATCGCCGTATCGGTATTATGAGGACTAGTCGGCACTAACTCATGATTTCATATAGAAATAGATACTCAGTAATGTTTTGATTATTTTCAGTATTGTCTCCTAATCTCATACTTCTGGTAAGCCAATCAATTTATAACTTAGTACATAAGATACTAAACAGTGCATATTTTACAGTTCTCATTCAAAGTCATATACTGATATTTTTAGTGATATAGTTATTATTTTCATGACTGCTCGCTGTCATTGGCTTACAATTAAGTATTGTTAGAATCGACCATCTAAAGTTGTAAAAGTTTTGAAAAAAATTGTTTTCTGAACCGTTTAACTTATTAAGAAATGTTTAAACGTGTGTTAGACCTATAAACGCATATGGCTTTGATCCATGATCGCTGCAAATGAATGCATTTTCGGATTGCACTTTCCGGTAAGGGTCTTGGAGTATGAAAAGCAACAGATAAGTCGAAATTGCCACATCACTCGACAGATAGAGCATAATGAGTAAAAAAAGGGGGAAGGAGCTTTTATTTTTCTTTTACAAATTAATTACGGATCAAGTTTGTCTAACAGGTTTCATCCGCTCGAAGGCAGGGGTGGTTACAAGACACCGTGAGAACTCGTTGGATAACATCGAAGCAGTTATCGTTGATTGTACTGGGCTTTCCAGTTTGACGATAACTATGCAGACCATGTTGGATGTTGGCCGGTAAAACTTCCTCCTTTTTTTTTTTAAGTGCGTTTAGGTATAATATTTATCTGTATACGTAGCCCGGTGCAATATCAATATTTCCACGCGCCAACAACGAATTTGCAAGGTGCACGAATGACGAAGATCGCATCGTTGGTATAAATTGTTACAACATCTTCATCTGTTTCTACGATTCACACGGCAGAGGCTGATTTCAAGGTTATTTTCTTTATTTACAAACGTAGATCTCGGTGCGATTTACAAAAATAATGTAATCAGGATTACAATTGCGTATAGTCAATGAACGGTTGTATAATTTTCCGATTCAACCTTGATGAGAAAATATACATGAAGCCATTAGTGCGTGGAAAGGAAACAACCTAGTATTTTACGCGAGTGTAGTTCACTCAAAATGCAACTTTAATTGAAGTTGACGAAGAGTGCTACTCGAGAAAATAGGCAGTGTCAGTTTAGAATAAGCCTACATTCTAAAACGATTCTGCACACCAGTATTATCGATATGCACAAGTTCAGGTTTGACATTCATTTATCGATTACTTTTGCCAGGGTAATCTGATACGAGTGTAGGTACTTGTGGGGACAGATTGGAGCTTACGTTTAGAGAGAACCTTCGTCCACCAGGTTTGCGATAATTTAGCGGTTCTGTTTGTATCAGCGTCGTCAAACTCCACATACGTGATTCCAAATCGTTCCCTGAAACATGAATTGGAAAGGAGTATAACATTTTCCAAACAACTAGAGTGGGCATTTGAATTTGCACGGAGCAGACTCATTTGAGAATTCACTCACGTGTAACCAGCGCTCCATTCAAAGTTATCCATTATGCTCCAAACAGCGTAGCCTTCGACGTTGCATCCGTCTCGTTTTATGGCTATCAGCATCTCTCTGACGTATTCATAAAAGTAATTAATTCGATCATAATCATCTACTCCATCGGCATCGGAGATCCCGTTCTCCATAACCCATACTGGTGGATTGCTATATTCATCTCTAATCTGGCGGAACAGCTCGCCAAATCCTGCCGCGTATATCTACGATAACGTGTGATAAAACGTAGTCACAAATATTCACTTTGGAAATTTTTCATAAATGTCCAATCAATAACATACATAAAACCAAGTAGAACCTCCAAGGGGCCAGCTTGGATCAACAGTTACTATCAAACCGTTGTCCGAGTTGTAAATTCCAAGCTCTTCGTCAGGGTCATCATAGACTAACCTTGATGTATAGTGATTGAAACCGAAGTAATCATTGGTACCACTGCAATGTAATATGATGACCATGATGATCCATAATTTTTATCCACAACTTATAAATGCGTGTATTTAAGATTTCGTAAAACTCACTTGATGATTGCTATCCATTCATCTGAAAATTCGGGAAGACGTGACCTTGGGTAACCCTGGGATTTGCTTACCAACGCCACTCTCGTTTTCATGATTTCAGGATAATCCCCAAAGTATAGCGGATGAGCCAGCCATCCAGTGACAAATTGGAACGCGACCTCAGCAGCCTCAGTATAGCTAGAGTTGTATGGCAAGTACGTTATGATAGGAAGTACTATTCCAAGTTTGCCCCCCTGAGCATCACGGAACTCTTCGTCGTACATACGATAAGTTTTAGCATGGGCCTTTAAAACGTTGTGTGCACAGAGATATTTGCCAATACCGGTTATTACTTTGCCTGAAAAAATTAATTACATATAACTATTAGACAACCATTAATTAGAACAAATTCTAGTATAATTACTCGTTGTTTTATCGACGATTATTCACAGTTAAATGAAGAGACTTTATAGTACCTGGAGCGTTAACAGTGTCTTCATAACCATCTGTGCAAAAAGAGTTGGGCTCATTCATGGTTATCCATCTTTTGACGCTGCCTCCAAGTGCCTCGAAAAGAACCCTTGCGTAAGCCACAAACCAGTCTACTATTAGTTCGTTCGTCCATCCCCCCATCTCCTCTATAACTTGTGGATGATCCCAGTGATATATTGTTACAACAGGTTCAATGCCATTCGCCACCAACTCTGCGGTCAAGTTTTTATAGTACTGCAAACCATCTTCGCTGATTACGTTTGTGAAGCCGGTTGGAAGGACGCGTGACCAGCTGACAGAGAATCGATAGAAGTCAAACTGAAATGATACCCGCAAGTGAAAATTGTTTGATCTATCTATTGAAATGCTTCGGTGATCAAAACGAGTCTCGAGTAATTCTGGGTTTCTCAAAAATGGCCTTACTCCGATGGATTTAATCAGCGCCACATCTTCCTTATACTTGTAATACGAATTGCAGGCAACGTCTCCGTTACGTCCATCTCTTATGTACTCGGGATGATTGTGCGTCCAATGGTCCCAAATGTTCTCTCCTTTGTCTGAAGAAATCGAATGACAAGTAATAATATTGTTCAACTTATTTGTACCTAACATGTTTTTTTACCGCTGATATTCCAGGCTCCTTCGACTTGATACGCGGCGCTGGCAGTCCCTATCTTGAATCCACTAGGGAACGTGAGTTTTACGATATCACAGCAGGATATTCTGCAGAAATTCAATGATTAGAAAATTTACAAAATATCTATGTGGTACGACGCAAGACGGGCTAGTTACGGACCTTGTAATCACCGCGCAGAAGATGGTTACTGTGATCACATAACGCTCCATTACATAAATTTTGAGAGGGTTGAACCACTTCGCTCTAGCTTAGATGGTTGGCAATTGCCTTTTTACGTAGCATTTCGAGCCTTATATCTTGACTGCATATCTAACTTTGTAAGCCACTATAACTTTAGTGATATCAATAAGTCATTGGTAAATCAGATACGACTCATTCGATGATGAAGTCAAGCAGATAATATCTGGTAGGTATACATATATTCACGCGGAATTAAAATTATTTTTCTTAAGGGGGGATTTGCTTTTTTTCCACAAAATTTACAGCTTTTTTAGAATTTTCTAGTGAAGAAACTATGCAATGAATCAATTTAAAATTCGGCATGTAGTTTTATTGTTATTTCATGTATGCACAAAAAATGTCTCCTGCCCTCCCCCTCGTTCACGACGCCCGCGAAACGCCGCAGTCACTGCTGTGCATGATTACTCTCTTCTCAATGATCTGAAACAAAAAAATCAAATACCATATTACTCCATACACATGGAGCCTATCGTTTAATGAATCGAAAAAAAAAAATTGAGGATACGACTGCTAAAAAAAAATTACCGATTTTTTGTTATAAGAAAAAAACTTTCCAACCTATTGCTTTTTTGATTCATCAAACGATAGCTACATGTGCATGGAATAAAATGGTATTTGATTTTTTTGTTTTAGGTCATTGAGAAGAGAGCAATCATGCACACCAGTGACTGCGGCGTCGTGAACGGGGGGGGGGGGGGGGGGGGGGGGGGGGGCAGGAGGCGCATTCTTGAGAGGATACAATCGAACATTTTTTTGCGCACACATGAAATAACAATGAAACTACATGCCAAATTTTAAATTGACTCATTGCATAGTTTCTTCACTAGAAAATTCGAAAAAAGCAGAAAGTAAATTTTGCGAAAAAAAAGCAAATCCCCCCTTCAGTTCGTACGTAAATATCATCTGTTTCATGCTTTGTATTGAATTACCTGCCGAGAGTAAGAAGCTGAAATACGAAATAATCATCCTATATTTTTCACTGGGATGAAACGAATTATTGTAGGTAGGTCGCAAAGAACGCAGAGGGGGCCACGATTTGTGTTTATACGTACGTTAAAATTATTTTCTTTATTTATCAAAGATCATCTCGTCACAAATCACCAAAGCCATGTGACGACTAAATAGCTGAAGTTGCGATATATATTCGGTGAGATCGGAAGATCGACTAAATTATTTGTTGATAAAAACTCAACAACCAGATTAAGAAATTGAAATCAACAAATGAGAACAACTCAACCATATGCTTCACGAAATCAAATCTCGCTTTGTATTGCATTTATCTATTGATTATCAATTCCTGGTAGTAGTGGAATATTTCAATCACTTGTTTGGCATGATATCTATACTACTGATAAAATGTACTAGCGTAATTATTAACGTCGCAAAACTTCTTTGATCACAGAATAGCCATTCTTTCGAATGAAAATACTTGCTACAATAAGTTGCGAACACAATTGGTTGATTATTTCTGCCAAGGTAGTAGAGTTCGAGCAGCTGCAGCCGTGTTCGTCGGGACAGACTGGAGCTTACGTTTTGAAAGAACTTTCATCCACCAGTTCTGTGATAATTTGGCAGTTCGATTTGTATCTGCGTCGTCAAATTCCACGTGGGTAATTCCAAATCGTTCTCTGCAAACGAAACATAACAACAATTATAGAAATTGATGTGAAATCAGCAGAAAAAGGATTGCCAAGCGTAAAGCAAAGCAAGGCTAACAATCGTCTTACGTATAACCAGCGTGCCATTCGAAATTATCTAATATGCTCCAAACAGTGTAGGCTTCGACGTTGCAGCCATCGCGTTTCAAGGCTATCAGCATTTCTTTTATGTAATCGTAATAATAGCTAATCCGTTCGTAATCGTCCAACTGTCCCGAGTCGGAGTAGCCGTTTTCTGTAATCCATACCGGAGGATTATTGTATTCATCTCTAATCCATCGAAGCAGAACACCGAATCCCGGGGGATATACCTGTGATAATAACAGTACTTGATCGGATGTCCGAATTCATATTTCTACAAGAATAGTAGGTACAGTAAATAGATTTTTTCGTTACATAAAACCAATTAGAAGCCGTCGCTGGCCAGCTGAAATCGATGGTACGTATTACACCACTGTCGATTCTATAGACGCCGAGCTCTTCGGCTGGATCAGGGTAAACCAGATTGGTAGAGTAATGGTTCACGCCAAAATAGTCATTTGTTCCACTGTAAAATGATGATAACAGAATCAGAGACCTTTGAAACTCGCTGGAGGGTAGACACATTAGCGATTCATACTGAGTGAACGTCTGAGACTGACTTTATAATGGCTATCCACTCATCGGAAAATTCTGGCAGTCGTGAACGTGGATAACCCTGATATTCACTGACCAAGGCCACTCTAGTTTTCATAACTTCCGGATAGTCCCCGAAGTAGAGTGGATGCGCCATCCATCCACAGTTGAATTGAAACGCGGTTTCCACAGACTCCGTATCGCTGGAATTTGTGGCTACGTATGATGCGAGAGCTAATACAATGCTGACTTCACCTTGCTGGCTTTCCCGAAATTCTTCATCGTACATACGATACGTTTTCGCGTGAGCTTTCAGAACGTTGTGTCCACACAGATACTTCCCGATACCGGATATCACTTTTCCTAAAATGCGAGACATAGCTAGCACATATTCGTTTGCAGAACTGAGGCTCAATCCTAGAATACGTCACTCTCATCCATATACCTTAAATATAATTGTAAACTTTCTCGCATACCTGGGGCTTTCGTGGTGCCTTCGTAACCAGCCTCGCAGAAGGTGTCTGGTTCGTTAATAGTTATCCATCTTTTGACGCTGTCTCCTAGTGCTTCAAATAGTATCCTAGCGTAAGCCACGAACCAGTCGACTATCAGTTCATTTGTCCATCCTCCCATATTCTCTATAACTTGCGGATGATCCCAGTGATATATTGTCACGACGGGTTCGATTCCGTTAGCAACTAATTCTGCTGTCAAGTTTTTGTAATATTGCAGCCCATCTTCGCTAATCACGTTCGCAAACCCGGTTGGAAGCACGCGTGACCAACTAATAGAGAACCGATAGTAATCGAACTGAAAAATAGGAGAATACAGAAATCCGACGCATTTCAATCAATTTGCCGACAATTATCATTTGAATTGATGACGAGATTATACTCCGATATTTTTGATAAGTGCCACGTCCTCCTTGTACTTGTAGTAAGAATTGCAGGCAACGTCTCCGTTCCGTCCATCGGTTATCAACTCCGGATGATTATGTGTCCAATGATCCCAAACATTTTCCCCTTTATCTGGAATGATCAACGTATGCTTGCACGAAATATTCAAAGAATTCCAAATCGGTGGATGCATTGACCCTCACCGCTGACATTCCAGGCTCCTTCCACTTGATAGGAGGCACTGGCAGTTCCTATGCGAAATCCGCTTGGAAATGTGAGCTTGACGACATCACAGCATGATATCCTGCAAACATGAAAGGTAATGAAAAATTCATAAAACAAACAAAGGAATAGCTCAATACACACCGTGTGATAATTGCGCAGAAAATAGTCACTGCGATAAAGTAATGCTTCATAACAGAAATGTGGCGTGTGGCGAGCTCACTCTGGCTTAGTTCATCAGCAATTACCTTATCAATTAGAAATTTCAGCCTTTTATTTCCATCGGAACCTCTTATATGTTCAGCCGTGATAATTCATTGTTGTCGTAATAGTATTAACGTGTCATAGCCTCATCAGATGTGGCTAAGCTCATTATGAGTGAAGCGAAGTAAGTCCTAACGACGCCTGGCATAACATAGTTGACCGACTTGAGTCAAGTCAAGGCACGTGAACTGACTGAAACTTCTTCTCAAATTTTACAAATTGATGCAATAGATCCTGGATTAATCATAGTTCACGTAGGCCAAAAGCTGTGATGCATGACTGCTGTCGGATATGTGATCTTGGTCGGTGACTTGAAAAATGTACTGATGATAAGGCTAGTTGCTTTATAAGTGAATGTACCGTTCATTATATCTACAAACATTTCGCAGTTTAAATTATTACAACACTATGCTTTGCTACTATTTGACAACGTAAATTCACTGAAAAACATGTAATGGTAGAATAGAAAAGAATAGAATTTTATTACCATGGGATAGTGTCTCCTATCTGATATCACATCAGTATACTCTATAATATAATACACTGATAAAATTCAAGACATAGCAAAAAAATTTATTGATACATGTTGCGTATGACACTTCATGACGTATTTTCGATGTGACATATTTACCACTGGAACGTTCGTATGAAGAGCATCGTTTGCTTGGTCTGATTTTTAATATATTATTGATAATTGCAATATCTCGGCAGCAAGTATTCACAGTCATTTCTGCCAAGGTAGCCTGGTACGAGTGTTGGTGCTGGTGGTTGATGTAGGGACCGACTGAAGCTTGCGTTTCGACAGAACTTTTTTCCACCAGGCCTGTGATAATTTAGTGGTTCTATTCGTATCAGCGTCGTCAAACTCCACTCGGATAATACCAAATCGATTTCTAAAAAATTGGTGGTGGAAAACCGTTGTATGGTTTTTTTTACATAAAATCGGAGAATCGATTGTACGGAAAGTTAACCAAGCCGCGAGCTTACTCACGTATAACCATCAGACCATTCAAAATTATCGAGAATGCTCCAAACAGCGTATCCTTCGACGTTGCATCCATCTCGCTTAACAGCAATCAACATCTCTTTCAAATATTCGTAATAGTAGCTGATTCGTTCGTAATCTTCTAAGTTGTCGGTGTCAGAGTAGCCATTTTCCATAATCCACGTCGATGGATTACCGTAATCATCCCGAATCTTGCGAAGCACATAACCGAATCCCTCAGGATATACCTATAATGGAAACGTTCCTGATTAGTACTTCATACAGTACTGTTGGGGCAAGTATGCTATTAATAACGTACGTAAAACCAAGATGAAGACGCCACGGGCCAGCTCGAATCAACAACACTTATCACACCACTGTCGGAGTTGTAAATTCCAAGTTCTTCGTCAGGGTCATTATATACAAGTCTGGACGAGTAATGATTTAAACCAAAATAATCACTCGTACCACTATAAAAGAACAAGAAAAGGTGATGCGTTCTATGATCAGAATTTTCTAAGTATCGGATGTACTTCCGTACATGCAGTGCCAAGTTCTCACTTGATAATGGCTTTCCATTCGTCCGAAAATTCTGGAAGACGTGACCTGGGGTATCCCTGAGATTCACTAACCAATGCTACTCTGGTCTTCATAATTTCTGGATAATCCCCAAAATAGATAGGGTGTGCCATCCACCCGCAGTTGAACTGAAACCCGGTTTCGGCCGCGTCCGCATAGCTGGAGTTGTATGGCAAATGTCCCGAAACAGGAAGTACAATACCAATCACACCGCCTTGGCTCTCTCGAAACTCTTCCTCGTACATGCGATAAGTTTTGGCGTGGGCTTTCAAAACGTTGTGTCCGCAAAGGTACTTCCCGATACCTGTTATCACTTTTCCTAAAAAGTAAGTCATGATTCAACCATGAGAATCAGTTAGCTAGATGAGAAACTGATCTGCTTATTTTTCGTTGTATCAATAGCTCTTGAAATTCAAGTAAAACTCAAAAAGGACTCTCCCATACCCGGGGCAAGTCTCGTGCTTTCATAGCCTTCCCCACAGAAAGAATCAGGTTCATTTATGGTTACCCATCTTTTCACACTGCCTCCAAGTGCTTCGAACAGAACCCTGGCGTAAGCTACGAACCAGTCGACTATCAGTTCGTTTGTCCATCCCCCCATCTCCTCTATAACTTGCGGATGATCCCAGTGATATATCGTGACAACAGGTTCAATACCGTTAGCTACTAACTCCGCGGTCAAGTTTTTGTAGTATTGCAAGCCATCTTCACTGATTACGTTGGCGAACCCGGTTGGAAGGACGCGCGACCAACTGACGGAGAATCGATAGAAGTCGAACTGAAAAGTTTAGTATATCAAGATGCCCGTTACACGATGCGTGATGTTTTAATAACCGAAACGAACAATGAGCACAGTTTTTTCTATATTATCAACGTACTCCAGTGGATTTGATAAGTTCCACATCCTCCTTGTACTTGTAGTAAGAATTGCAGGCAACATCTCCATTACGTCCTTCAGATATAATTTCAGGATAGTGATGCGTATAGTAATCCCAAACGTTTTCTCCCTTGTCTGCAAGAAAATAAATGTTAAATTGGGGTATGATTCGGACAATTGATGTGAAGCATAAGTGATAATTACCGCTGACATTCCAGGCTCCTTCGACTTGATACGACGCGCTGGCAGCTCCTAGACTGAAGCCACTCGGGAAAGTTAGCTTGACGACATCACAGCAGCACACCCTATAAGAGGATTTCATTAGGAGCAAGTTTATAAAATACTTACATCTAGTCTTGGTATTATTTTAATCGAACGAATCTGAGCACCTTGTTCGGCAATGGCTTTTATATTTACAAATAATTCGTATACCTCGATGCAGATGCAATTACACTCGTCAATCAGATATTTCGGTGTTGCTTCTCGAGTTTTTCTTTAAATTTATTTCACATAAGTCCACCAAATACTTACGTACTGATAATCGCACAGATAATCGTCGCTATCGAGCAACGTTTCATTGTGTCACTGTGGCAAGGTACCTGCACATTCACTATAGGACGTTAACGGTTGACTTTCGACGAAAAACTTTTGGCTTTATATATCACCTATCACCAATTGTACCAATAAGTTGGTATCGGAATATTATAACATCTTGACAACAGATTAATTCTTCCATCCCAATGACTGGTTTATCATCGAATCTTAATATATTACGTCATCATTGGCAATGCCACGGTAGACCCGGTTGTCGGCTGCAATATACACAGCAGTATTTTATGTAATATGATAAATAGAGCATTACAATCTATCTCAACCTTCAATTAATTCAAATGCAAGAACCAATGTTAAAACTTTATGATCTTACGTGCAATCTTGTAGCTTTTGTAGATATCATCTCAGAACACTATACTTACGAAATTTAATGAACCTACTGGCTGAGCCTGTACATGATCAGTGACTAGTGTGGGTGAAAATTTGAATAACTCCATACACAGTACCACCTTGTGGCCGTGGTGGGCCAGCTTGAATGGAAGGTCATACCGTGACAGACACAGACCAAAAAATATCAACATCCAATTCGGATTCTAACTACAAATTCAGATTCGTGAGCAGCGATCCAACCAATTCAAGTGCAAATTTTCATCATAATCGATATGTTTTTTTTTTAGCACATTGAATTCGCAAAAATCAAATTTTGCAAATGTGAGTTTAGATTCATCATCAGCGACTTCAACGGCCTTACAATATCAATTTCTATTCGGCTCCGTTCACCCATTCTCAAGACATCATTATTTTTATTTCATTTTTTGTAAATTTGTTATTTGAATAATTCACCCTTTGATATTAGAATGAAGACCTTATCATACCCGGTGCAATTTGTGTGCTTTCGTAGCCTCAGATTTTTCAAAACTTTCAAATCTCAGATTTTTTGGATCTGATCTTCTGGGATGAGAATGATTCTCCTTGTACTTTTTTGAAAAATTGGCAATTTGAAAAATCTATCAATTGGTCCTTCAGTGTTCCTAAATACAATCCAATGAAGCTGTTTGAATGACCCATACATATTATCAATGTATAAGCCCTGAAATTTCCGACACTGGTAAGCTATAATCGCAGTCAAATCGGACTATTCAAATCTTTATTACGTAAAAGTTTCTGCAGCTGTAGATAGAATGCGACATTATCGTATCGTCTAGATTTTCAAACGGAACTCAGCGATACGACATAGTATGCGAATATTTTTTAGCCTGACGAGATTTCTCTATTCGGCAAAGGATTTATTTCCATAGTATTGCTGGTAAGGTACAAAATTCAAACTCGTATTAGCCTAGAGAATTCATTTGTTGGCCCGGCGCACGAATTGCCACATTATATACTTCATATATGCATATTTTGAACTACGGTTAGGTTAATACCTAACGTATCAAATACAAGCGAATACTTATGGCGTGAATAATGATTGGAAATGCCCATTTTCACGCGCAAGGATTCAGAAAAGATTGCTACAGTCTTTATGCAATAGGTGAAACCAAATTTGAAGTTGTTTATTTTTTTTATTTCATAAACTTTTCCTCGTCATGATTTGCAAAACTGACGAACTGGAAAACTTTTGAACACTGAACAATGATTCAGACGCCTCGAAGAATAACTAAATAAGTTTAAGAACTTCAGCAGTTACATTTGCACGCTTAATAAATATGTCGTTTCATTGCGTTACTCTTTCAAAATATTGGTAATTACAAATGCTTATAAGTATGAACATTTACTTCTGCCAAGGTAGCAGGTATCGAGTCGTGGTGCTCGTCGGGACAGCCTGGAGCTTTCGCTTAGAAAGGACCTTAGCCCACCAAGCCTGAGACAATTTGGCAGTTCTGTTCGTATCGGTATCATCAAACTCTACGTAGGTGATACCAAATCGTTCGCTGAAAAAAAAAAAAAAAAACGAACGATAATCATGAATCGCACAACTTTAATAAGACGAAGAGAGGGCCGCCGTTGACTTCATGTATAAGTATATAAAACAGCGCGTTTACTCACGTATAGCCGGCGTGCCACTCAAAGTTGTCCAAGATACTCCAAACCGCGTAACCCTGCACATTGCACCCGTCTCGCTTGATAGCTATCAGCATTTCTCTCAAGTATTCGTAGTAATAACTAATCCTGTCGTAATCATCTAAAATACCGGAATCAGAGAAACCGTTTTCCGTTACCCACACAGGCGGATTGTTGTATTCGTCTCTGATTTTGCGAAGCAGAGTACCAAATCCTGACGGATTCACCTGCAGTGAAAACTTGTGATAACTATTTGAAAGTGATATTCGATTGAGGAATGATGCATGAGAATCTTGAGTTTTGCTCACGTAGAACCAATCCGAAGCCGTGGCAGCCCAAGTCGGATCAACAGTGAATATTAGACCCTTGTCAGAGTTGTAAATTCCATCCTCCTCATCGGGATCATCGTAGACGAGCTGGGATGTGTAATGATTCACACCAAAGTAATCGTTAGTCCCACTGCGAAGTGGAGAAGATTATGTTACGATGATCTTGAACTGTTCAGACATTTACGCAAGGATATATTTTTGGAAACTGACTTGATAATAGCTATCCATTCGTCTGAGAATTCCGGAAGACGTGACCTCGGGTAACCTTGATATTCACTGACCAAGGCCACTCTCGTCTTCATTATTTCCGGATAATCGCCGAAGTAGATAGGATGCGCCATCCACCCACAGGAAAACTGGAACGCAGTTTCCGCGGCGTCCAAATAACTGGAGTTGTATGGCAAGAACGAAATAAGAGGAAGTACAATGCCAACCTCCCCGTTCTGAGTATCTCGAAACTTCTCGTCGTACAAGCGATAAGTTTTCGCATGAGCCTTCAGAACGTTGTGCCCACAAAGGTAAGTACCGACACCTGTTAATAATTTGCCTGTAATTTGAAAAAACGTTATTGGGAATGGCTATTTGTCGGTATAAAACAGACTTTTGTCATATATGTGTCGTTTTTCAGCTATCCGAACTGAACCAAGGATTTTTCTATACCAGGTGCTTTTCGGACGCCTTCATAACCGTCGACACAGAAGGAATCAGGCTCGTTGATTGTTATCCATCTCTTTACACTGTCTCCCAGTGCTTCAAATATAACCTCAGCGTAATCGACGAACCAGTCGACTATTAGTTCATTGGTCCATCCTCCCATGTCCTCTATCACTTGCGGGTGATCCCAGTGATATATCGTCACGACTGGCTCGATACCGTTCTCAACCAATTCTGCGGTCAAATTTTTGTAGTACTGCAGCCCATCTTCACTGATTACGTTTGTGAAGCCTGTTGGAAGTACGCGTGACCAGCTGATGGAGAATCGATAAAAGTCAAACTAAAAGAATAGTAAGATGAGAATATTCATTCAATTTCATCTTTTTTTTAATGATCAACGGCCGTTCTTTTCACAAAAGAACGTACTCCAAGGGATTTGATGAGCTGCACATCCTCCTTGTATTTGTAGTACGAATTACATGCAACGTCTCCGTTCCGTCCGTCTGTTATCAATTCTGGACGATTGTGCGTGAAATAATCCCAAACGTTTTCCCCTTTGTCTGCAAAAATTGTAAGCATTAATCAAGATATGGTCAAATAATACTTCAAAACCTAATTACACGTAACACGACTAGTTACCGCTGACATTCCAGGCTCCTTCGACCTGATAAGAGGCGCTGGCCGTTCCTAAGCTGAATCCACTTGGAAACGTGAGCTTCACGACATCGCAGCAAAATGTTCTGTGGGAATTGGACAGCGAAAAAAAAAAAATTACCGAATATGGAAGTTGCACATTAAAATATCCATTTCGTGGATACTCACATTTGTATAATCGCGAAGATAATCGCCACGATCAAGTAACGCTCCATTGTGTAATGGAGCGTTTTTGTAGGTTTGTCTAACTTAATGAATTACTTACTGGCTTCGCAAGCAACATTGTTCTCTTTAAATAGTATCGATGCGTCTCTTAGTTCATATCACAGGCGATCGGTATCACTATAATAACGTATATATTTTGTGAAAAGAGATCGATATTTGAGGTAAGATTTGGTTTCGTGATATCTCTGATTCGTCAGCTGGAGAGTTACAAGCCTGATAAGTATATTTTTCATGATTATTTCATTACTGTTATTCCCTTAGGATGAAATATTATAATATTATAAAATTAATTATTATTCCCTTAGGATTTTAAGCGTTGTATTTATTTCATGAGCGCAATCCAATACGATCGTTAGTTTTTTTATTTAATCACGTCTTCAAATTTTTATCCACGGGATTCTTAATTAAAGATGTAAGGCAGTATTTAGTGAATCATCCAGTATTTTTTCTTGCGCTGCGAAACCATATTCATTGATGATTCGTCGTCGTGTTGACGGAGGGCGACGGAATTGGCAGCTGCAGTTGTCTCATACGCATCACGTTTTGCAGCCAGGTGAACGAAAGCTTCGGGGTTCTCTCGCGCCCTGGACTGGTCATATTAACGTTAATAAGCCCGAAGGTGTGCCTGGAAGAGAGACGACCCTCAATGACATTATATCCACATAGGCCCACTATTTCGGTGGTGTACTGAACTTCAAATCTAATTTTCACTCACTGGTAACCACTACTCCATTCAAAATTGTCCAATAAACTCCAGAACGTGTATCTCTGAACGTTACAACCGTCACGTTTTACGGCTTGTAAGAGCTCCTTTAAGTACAAGTAGTGATACTTTATTCGTTGGTAATCCTGCACTTTATTATTGTCCGAAAATCCATTTTCCGTAATGTATACAGGTGGGTTGTTATACTCGCTTTTAATTTTTCGCAGCAACGAGCTGAAGCCCTCTGGAATAATCTGAAATTTGAAAATTAACATTCTATAATGACTTTTACTCAATGTTATAAAATTTCCGGAAATGTTTTTGAATGCATATGACGATTGAATATATTTTTAACAATGTTTTGGACATAAATTCCATACATCTTATGACACATACATTTAATCATGTATACGACATGCATATCCGTATAATCACGCAATTTGCAGAATAGAATACATGTGTTCATGAATTTTCCACACATATACTTTTCTATGCGGACATTTTCGAGTAGCAAATTGTTTGATATCAAATGGTTAATAGAGCAGTGAGTCATTACATGAATCCATTTCAACGATCCAGCCTCCCATCTCGGATCACTTCTTACTAATAGGCCCGAATCGTGAAGCACAAACGAACCATTTTGTTTTGTAGTTGTTGGAAACCCCACGAGGAATGACGTGTAGTGATTGAGACCAAAGAAATCCGCTGTGCCCCTGAAACCGATGACCCAAAATTATTAATAGTTTAAAAATAAACGGTGAAGTACGTGAAAAACGTAGACTTTCGTCTAGACTTTTTTTTTTGACTCATCTGTCTTCGCTCACTTTATGTATCGTATCCATTCGGGGGAAAATTGTGGAAGTCGAGATTCCGACAAGCCTTCATCCCTGCTCAATTGGGCCACCCTACTCTTCATTACCTGATGATAATCGCCAACGAATATAGGGTGAGATATCCAGCCGCATCTGAATTGGTAAGCTAATTCCAAGGGTAACGTTTCACCTTCAGTCTCAGGCAAGTATCCATCGCAATGGGAGACAATGCCAAGCTTTCCGTTTTGGATAGAGCGATACTTCTCATCGTACAAGCGATACGCCTTTGCGTGAGCCTTCAACATGTTATGCCCGCACGTATACGTTCCGGCAGTGCCCAAATCTCTACCTAAAGTTAGAAGAAGCGCCCGTACAAATTTTCCAGGAAATGTTTTTACATTTTACGTACCTGGCGCGATAATGCCGCTGCCGTATCCCTGGAAACAGAGGATTTGCGGCTCGTTGATGGTCAGAAAAGTCTTGACCTTTGGTCCCAGTTCTCTGTAGAGTACTTCCGCGTACTCCGCGAACCACGTCGCCATCGACTCGTTCATCCAACCTCCCATATCCTCCAGAACTTGGGGATGGTCCCAATGGTACATGGTCACGATAGGTTCTATGCCGTTGGCTACTAGCTCATCAATCAAATTGTGATAGTACTGAATACCTTCTCGGTTGATCGAGTCTGCTGATCCATTGGGGAGTACGCGAGCCCAACTTATCGAGAGTCGGTAATAGTCGAGCTGTGAAATTGACGTGTCTTGGAGATAATTTGCCGCAATTGTTTTCAACGTTCTAGTGACTTACTCCCAGCCTCTTGACCATTTTCACATCGTCCTTGTATTTGTGATAGGAGTTGGAGGCTGTGTCGCCGTTACTCTGATCCTTGATCTTCCATGGCCTGTTGTGCACAAAATTGTCCCAGACGCTCTCACCCTTGTCTGGTAAAAACGAAAATCACGTTATATGCGAAAAAATTGACCAATTTGCAACGTTAATGAAATTTGAAGTAGGTACTGCTGATATTCCAAGCTCCTTCGATTTGGTAGGCTGCTCCGCCGACGCCGATTTTCAATCCAATCGGAAATTTTAAATACACATTTTCGTCATCTTGCGTTGACAATCTGTAATAACCGAATTATCCTTCGTTCGCCGTATGATATCCTGATGAAATGAATACACAACGATTGCTCACCTGTGCGTTAGGACCAGGAAGACAAATATGAAACTCTTTTTCATGTTGAACAGCTCGCCAACTCTTTCGGAATGCGCCTTTCACTAATCACAAACCTTCCGATAGGCGAGTTGCGACCTTCGACACCAAAAGAACTTTGGCCGTTAAATCTGATACCCTGCTCACTGTCGTGAATATTCCATATCTGAAATACTTTATCAGAAGACGATGATGTTACGCATAAACTTATAATGGAATTAAATTGATGACTTTGGTGAAGTTTGAGGCTAGCTTGCCTTGACGACGTGACATCGAATCAGTTTGCTCAAATACCTGTATACCAGTACGTGAAATCGCGTAACCTTTTACTTATTGGTTTATCTTCTCAATAACATTATTAGTATGTTTGGGGTTCAATGGCAAAGCTGCTTTTATTTAGTCGCTCAACTACAACTTATAAAACTTGCATTAGTTTCAACCGAGTGTCTACGATTGTCGGGAAAGAAGATGGTTTAGAGCGATATCATTTTCTGAACGATCGTTCCATTCTACAAAGCAACGAATATATAGGCTGAAAAATAGATAGAGTCGTTACGGGACGAAAAAAGAACAGTTTCTTTGTATTCTTCGAGTTGAAACAGAGCCGAATACCGAAGATTTAGACCTTGTTCTCTCTTATTTTAACGGAGGGGCAAAGCGGGATCTGAAAATTGCTTTCTTGCAGACGGAGTGGTGTATATGTATGTATATGAGGCATTCCACCTCAAACCGACCTACGCCTGACCCTGACCATCAGGGATTTCATTTATATTTAAGTATGGTGCAGAGTGTACGAAAAAATCATCTTGCACCGAGTTTTCAATTTTTTAGACGATGGGTATGATTTTTACTCCTCGCAAAAACATAAAAACTCAATTTTTTAATGAACAGGTTTAATCGATTGGGTTTAAATTTTTCTTACAAATGTTTTGGTAAAAAACGAAAATTTTAAGACCAAGATGGAAGTGGACAAGATATTCGTTTAGAATCTACGGGCGAAACAAATAACTCGGAAGTGAGAAAAATCAAAATAAATATAAATTCTATTGACTACTTGAGAAAAATTCATTCGTTTTCTCTCACTTTTGAATTACTTATTACGCCTGTAGCTTCTAAATCAATAGCTTGCCCACTTTGATCTTTATCTAAAATTTTTTGTATTTTCACAAAAACTTGAAGACAAAAATTTGAAGCCAATCGATTTTGGCCATCGTTTCGATAATTGGGTTTTCCTGTTTTTGGAAGCAGTGGAATTATACTTGTCGTCCAAGAAATCTAAAACTCGGTCAAATATGATTTTTTAAAGACTACACTATACATAAAAAAAAAAAAAAAGACTGAATAAATAAATCGCCGATGATGAAACGAAGTTCAGAAGTAGGTCGGTTTGGGTCGAATGCCTCGTATAGTATCAACCTACGTTCCCTCGTTTCTAATTTATGAAAACTCCAGCGTGTAGCGACGCGTAAGGATTTATGATTTTATATTAAAAAACAAACAGTACGGAACATTAGGAATTACCAAGAGTATAATATGAGCCAGTGTGTTCTTACCTGGAGATACCGAACGTGGGAGGAATGAAAACAATTTTATAAAGGCGGAGGAAATTATCATCCCTATCGTCCTTATTCTCGATGTAATTGGATAAACAGATTCGAAATTAATTCCAATAAGCTCTGAGACAAAGAAATGGGAGATTCACGATTTCCTCTCACTTTCGAATATCGTAAGCATATTACTTCATAACTCCTTGTACAAACAGCCATGAATATATTATGACGGTCTGGGTTGAGGTATTAGTTTAAACCAATACGCAACACAATTTTGAGGTGAAATCTAACACCGACACCTAAAATAAAAACCTAAATTTTGGAATAACACTGAATTACTATCGAGTTGCGGCCAAGTTCGAAACAGAGCTGACTTTCTGGACTAAAATTTAGAACGTAATTTTTTTTGTAAAGTACGCCGTTCAAGAATTGCGTTACACTATTTACGCAAAATTCTTCCGTTGGCGGTAATTGAAATACTGTCTCGTTCGGTGAGGATGAAATATGCTCTGATAATCATCTACTAGGATTTTGGAATTGGTTATTGTTTTCTACAGTTTTAGACTATTCTGGTATATTATGAGTTCCGCTTTATCCTCGATTTGAACAGACGCTATTGCTGTAAAATTAAATTCTTTGAAATGTATTCCACGTTCAATCGCTTCAAGCTTGTAAAATTTCACCCTTTTACCGAGCTCTGCCTCTTTCTTTAGTTGTTTGGAGATTTTTCTCCTTGGCATCTGTAGTGTGGTTTCATGGGAAATGTGCAAGAGAAAGTTTTGGACGGATAATTCACCACAGCCAAATAAGGCGCCGGCGGATACACTAAAATGGGTATGGAGACAGTTTAATAGAGTTGCCAATTTTGATACTGACGTTAACGTTGTAATCTACCGAAACGATTCCTTTTTTTTTTATTTTTTTAATTTTTTTTTGCAACACTCTCGTCGGCGAAAATATACACATGCCTGCAGCTGTTCAACATCGAGGAGCGTAGATATGGCATCGTTTTGTTCGTCGTATTCTTTACGATATTTCCGGAGAACCATGGCGATTCTTTTTATTCATCCCCTTTTTTTTCCCGTAACTCCCTCCATTTTTTGTTCTGAGACCCTAACAAATGTTTGTAGAAAAGAAGCCGTTACCGGATGGTGGAGGAAAAACCCGAACCCGGGTTCGATGTGCGAGAAGAAAAACTGCAGAACCGCCAAGCGGTGGATCTGAAGTTTTTTGGCTTCGTTCCCAGATGGAAAAAGAAACTGTCCGATCCGATGTACGCGATTCACGCTCACGTATTAATCATGCACCGCTGGGGGAGCAATGCCAGTCCCCGTGCATATGGGACCCGCGTTTAACGTCGGCTTACCTTTATAAATGACTGCTCTCCGGACCACATTAAAGTACCTCGGATGTACACCCTGGAATTTCTGATCAAAGAGCCTTCCCGTATTTTACCCCGATGCCGGGCTTCGTTATACCCAACACTTTCACACTTTATCGAATAACACAACATTCGGCCTACGGTTTTATCCACGTCATTTTTAAATTCCATTTACGTGTCCAGCAAGGACTACCAACATTTCGTGTGGTTCAGCCATTTGACCACATGCGAAGGTTACGAATCAGAAAAGCCACCTGACACTGAGAACCAAGCATTGAATGAATAATGCACCGTTCGACTTCCGTACAGTCTGTACGGTATTTTACCGTCACTACTCGTCAGATGAGAGTTCAACTTACAGTGTTGTTTTTAGAGAGAAAACTTTGGCCGAGGCGGTTTGCTTGTTCCGAAAACCAATAACGAACCGACTTTTGTTGGTATCGCCTTTTACCCCCTGTTCAAACAGGTATATATATATATATATATTTACAGTGCAGCCTGGGGTTGCGGTTCATTCCGTAGGTAGGTCGCTAACTTTAGACTTGAGCTGGTTCTCAATATTACGTTTACGAGGAATCGACGAAACTCGAACAACATTAAATCAAACACAATTATCGGCAACTAAATCTCCTTCCATGTAGGCGAGTATTCGGTGACTACGTATATCTATTGCTGAAAATATTTCAAGCTCCGCAGAAACTTTATACATTGCCTTTTGCCGTCATGGATCAAAATTCATCTCCCATACTCCCAGTCCAACCAGCATTTATCACCTAGTGCAACGTTGAGCTTTCAAAGGAAAAACTTCCGCGGCATGAAATTTTTCGTAGAATTGGGAGTCTCTCTTTCATTTCTCGCTCCGTTTTACGTTCAACCGAATCGATGGGTATAGTATCGTTTAGAATTTGGAGAAATTCATAATTTCTATTGAATTTCAGAGGACAACTGAATGTATAAGGCAAAAGGGAAGAGATTTGGGAAATTCGGAATCGCTCTGTGAATCAGAAATTTTTCAAATCCTATTTGCTGGTACGGTAGTAAAAAAATCACGCCAATATCTGATCTGAGAATCTAATCCGTGAATCTAAAACAGGCTTTGGTGTATCATTAAGCCACGAGGAAACTGGCCCGATGATTGAAGGAAAGAACATTTTTAAAAAGACCCGGTCCTCGGGAGATTCCAATAATAACAAATTGGTACAAAGAGTGATTGCCGAGTCTGATTTCCGGAGACTTTCTTCAGCCACTACAGCAAACTGACGAGGGTGGTGACGGCGTGCGAAAGTGAGCGATGAAAAATCGACGCGTTGAAAAATGGTGATTGCGTCCTGACGTGAGGTGCTAGGTGCTAATACAGTAACAATTTCAGTAAAATGTAAACGAGTTCGTTTCGTATCGTGTGTCGCAGAAGTTTGCTCGTATTTGCTGAATACATCACGGCGACACAACCGAGTGACATTTTCGAAGCAGAGCGTCATACCGACCTGGTACCTACTTTCACTGATTTCCATATGAAAATACGCGACGAGGTTTACAAACAACTGTTCGACGCTTCCAACTTTTCCGAGATCCGCAGTGCAGCGTTTCCTCGGTGAAAAATGAAGTGAAAGAGCGCTTTTCGGACGCAAAACGATTCTGCGTCTTTCCACCTTTAGCGTAAAGTCCTGCTCGAGCCATTCTGAAAACTTGTATCACTCCCCTTAGGATCGAGATAGATTATTTTCTTTTCAACCCACTTTACAACCCCCGCGTAAAGAAACTACTTGCAGTGCAGTAAACGGGCACGTGCTGAGAAATCGATGGCAATATTTGTGTATCAAGCAATTAATTCTCCCCAGCTCCAGCGGTTGATCGTCATATTGAAACAACTTATCGCGGTCAACGAGGCGGGCTCCTTGATAAACAAAACGGTGATGAAACGGTAATGCGCACTATTCGTGTCCGCACATCTACGCACGACGGCCGAATTCTCGTTTCTGATATAAAGCAGCCTGGATCTCGCACGTGGATCTGGACGGCCACTAATTTGATTGACCGGCAGATCAGCACGTTTCGGCATATAATGCGTCCCGAGTCCACATCGTGCACTGGGTACCCTGTACAACGTTCCTCCATGAGGTGTCGTGCCAACCTCAGTATGCAAATTGCGACTATTAGTGTTGAACGGAATTTAAATCAGTCCTTTAATTCAAACCCAGGCCAACCCTTTCTAGTCATCCTGGCCCCAAGTGGCTTGCTGATCACTCACTGAAACGAAATGTTGTGAAAAACATTTACATGAACGTTCGCAGTTTTTTTTTCACAAGTTACATCGTTTCTCGAGTACATTTAACACTTTGGGCTTACATTTGTTTATGTGTACCAACCGTGAACTTGACCCGAATCTGTCACCGGATGCCGCTTCAAGCTCAACGCTCTTACGACGCGTTGATTTGTAGGGAGGGTGACAATTTGAAGGATGTCGTCCCAGGTTCCGAAAATAGTCCCCTTTTCTTGTCGCACATGGCTGAGGTTGAGCACCTGGTTATTGTTTCCATCTTATCTCAATATCAAATAAATATCACTCGATAAACAGTATATTCATCGATAAATCGGATTTGCAGTTTCACCAAGATTGAATTATTATCTCTTAAAATTACGTTACGCTCTTTGACTTAGTATTAATTATGTACCGGGGCAATGACAATGGAAAAGAAAAAACCAATTGGGCGATAACAATATCGAATAAATGAATATAAACGAAGTGTATCCGTTAACACTTTTATGCCCCACGGTTCCTCGATAACACGCTGCGTTTTATCGAGCAGTATCAGATTACGTCGATCGAAAATTGGGTTGACCTTATTGCCGGTATTACGTTAATCAGCTTTTTCGTTTGTTTGTTTTTTTCTTCGAGATTTCGCGATCGTTGTGCAAAATCTTAAGTGGGTACCAATTAATCTTGCTTATTTTAAGGTGGCGTCATGTAATAAAATCTCAAGAACGGTATTCGAGATGGGAATAAACAAACAAACTTGATAACAGAGCCGGGTCATAAGTCTTGACGAGATTACTGAATAATCTAATCATATTTGGGTGGTACACGCGCCTCGCTGGTATAACCGATCAGCAATGCAAATTTTTTTAATGAAAATCGAAACCTTTTGTCAAAGCTATGAAACAGTCGGCATAATTGTTTTATAAGGAATATGCTAGGGATGACGCCGACGGATCGTTCATAAGGAAATTCGAACCTGCGGCTGATGGTGAAGCGTTTCGTACCGCATATTCGCTAACATTTGACTAACGTCAATGAGATGTCTGCGACGTTGGCTGCCGCATGCAGACATTGACGAAAATTTCATTTCACAGTTACAACCGTCCTCGTATCATTATATGACAGTGGGTATTATTCGCAGGCACAAGCTGCCGGAACGGCTATTAAATTACGCCGACGTTAAGCGTGAGAATTTATAATTCAACCCGACATACATCGCAACGTTTAACATCGATAAATTTTCTCTGCTTTCGTCGTTTCGAAATTTAACACACACATACGGGTTTGGATCGACGATTGTTCAGATTTTTAAACTGTTATTGCTGATCCACCCGTGTGTGAAATAACTTTTTTCGTTACAAATAACTTTTTTCGTTACAGGTACGCCGCTGAAAAAAATCCTCCAATTCCATTGCAGATAATTTCACCTGACTTCGGGGGGATTTCTGGTAATGGGAAGTGCGTGCACGAATTGCTATTAATGGGATTTGACACCTCAATATCACACGACATGACTGCTCAGTTGATTCGCGTCAAGCACGATCATCTACTTCACTGTTAAAACGCAATAATGAACTTTACGCTGAAGGTGGTAATCGAAATTACAGCTTGATATCGATATCTAAGTTTTTCCAATACAATTCGATGAAAATATCAATTTGAGCCCGAGTACTTTCACTTGCACAATTCAAAATGCAGGTTGCACTTTCCTCGTTGTACTCGTCAAGAGAAATAAACCACTCGGTGACCACATGTTCTGCAAATATGTTCTGCGAGAGACGATCCGACGACGAAGAAAGAAAAAGGTAGCAAGATCGAGAGAGAGGAAGAGACACAGAGGGAGAGACAGAGAGACAGGCGAGAGGGCGAAAAAAAAGAAGAGGAAAAGAAACAAAGAAGAAGATATTAGGTGTGGTTTTTCCTTTGAGTTTGCGGCACATGGCGACACGCGCGGCACATACGAAGACGGTCTTTGGCGAGGTACGAGGACCGGGATGGCCGGCATGATGGTGGTCGAGGAGAACCGGGGAGGATCGTTTTAATCTCAGAGCGGAACAGCAACTGGCGCGTTATTGCCTCGCCTATATTGAGTGTTCATTCTATCGTGACCAAGTCGGCCATCCTAGACAGACCTAGCGGAGGGTAAAGAGAAGAAGAAGGAGAAGGAGAAGAAGAGGAAAAAGAAGAAACGGGACTGGAGGGTCAATGGTGGCAAAGGTACGGCACGCAGTAAGAGGCGAAAGGACGAGGGAAGGCAGGATCAGCCCTCCCCTGAGTGGGGTCACCTTTGTTCATTCGAGTCTATAGTTCAAACGATCATATTTTCTGGTCATCCGATCAGGATCTTCCGCTACCTCGTCAAACGTTCAGGGACTGCCTGCAGCAGCTCCCTCCCGGCCTTTGCTTCGTTGGATTTTATGCCGTTCCCGTCATCGAACCGAGGGTATATAAGATATATTCGTCTCACGGGAATTCGAATTAAATTGGATTTGCCGTTTTATCTCCTACCAATCTTGACTACCGCCGATATTTTCAGATACGAGAAACCAACCTTCCCCGCTCGTCTGCACGAATCTGGCAACTTCTCGGCCAGTCACTTTTCCCAAATTAACGAAGGATCGTATGGCGGTGAATTTTGATCAACGGGATGAATTTCCCGATGACCGGAGTGCGACTCGTTCGATAAGAATGAAGAGAGGGTCGGTAAGGTCTCTCTGCGTGGTATTCGACACTTACGCGTCGAGCGTTCGTCGTATCCCGAAGCGGGGTTTCGCCTGAACCGGTTCTTTGCATAATTACAATTCAGTGCAGAGTCAACTGTGGCAGGGTGCTTCTGTGTACCGCGCGCATTACCGGAATATGTAAACCTTATTTACATCTAGTTCAGCCAAGTTTTGTCGTACCTGCTTCAGTCGGCGTCGACTCGCCTCTCCTTCGCCTATAATAATTCGTCGAGACTCAACTTTGGCTGTTTCGCCCGGATTACGCTACTTAAGCGAACTGCATGGGCCCGCCTTCGCGCCTCCAAGCGTCTGAACACACGCCTGTGTACGGGAGCTTGAATAATGAATTCCAAAAACGAACCATGCACCGCAATGCACTGCGTAGAATTAGAAATATCAGGAAATTTCATCATCCCCAGGTCTGATTGCACTTGAGGGAGAAAACGACGCTGAGGTGGCGCTGGATTCTTCAGGTGGTACGAACTCTGCATTTTGTCGTATATATATACATACGACAATAAACAAAATCCGGTCAATTTCGTAATTTGTTTATTTGATTACGAAACTGACCGGATTTCGACTAAACATGGTTCAATCTATCTCCCTGGTCACGCATACATCGCAAAACGTATATATGTATATGATACATACATGTATACGATATTTACATATACAGAATCGGGTCGCGTTGCATGCGGAGGATGGTTACGATCACGTTGGTAACACCGCCAGCATCGTTATAACCGGACTGTACCAAGTGTGAGGTAATTACCCGACCGTCTGGAGACTGCGATAATGCACAATGCAAATCTCATTACACAAACGGACCATTTCTGAAGTGACCCGTCGCCTTGGGACCGCCGGCTTTGACGGAGGGAAACGTTGCTGAATATCATCATGGAGTTGCCGGCGACGAGAGACACCGCCTTGCGCAATGTCCGCCTCGCTGTTCAACTGCACGACGTTAATTAATCTCACTTCGGCGAACTACGAACACTCAACACCTCGCAAATTGTGGCTCATTCTCTTTCTCCCTCTACGCCCTCACAGTTTGTGCAATTCTACTGTTGATCGTCACTCCGGCATTGGGAAGTATGATCGTGACGATTCGACCATGCGATCGGAACACTCGCGTAATTCATTTATTTATTTGTTTTTTATCGTACCTTAATCACGAGGACGTAGATTTTAATTTAATATTCGTGCAGTTGGCAGTTGGTGCCACATGTACTCGAAGGACGTATGCGATATAGGTTGGTACGGATTGTTTGAATTTCACCGGATATCACGTCACCTAATGGATTTTGCAAATATCAACAAGCTTAGCTCCGGCTTGTTCAGCAATTTTTCATTTTATCACGGGCGCATATCGGGTCCCTCGAGTCTCGAACGGTGAAATCTGAATGACAAAAACGCCGATGGCACAAACTGGCACAAAGTGCACAACGCTTCGCGATTTATTTCGAACAATTATTTTGTCTAGATTCAATATCAGTTTGCTGTTGTTTTCTATTCACTTCTTCCCTTCTTTCGTTGTCACCCAAATCACTGCGTGCGCTTTAAACTTTGGGAATTTCGAGGGGCACTGTTTTAATCTAATTCCATCGCACTCTGTGTTCTCAAAAAGTAAACAAATTCTATAAAATTTCAAGCAAATATTTGCCCTGCCAGAAGAAAGTCGAAATTATGAGGTGACGACGAGGATGAGGGGTTGAGGGGATGAGAGGTCGTGTCGGGCATAAATATTTGTATAGTTGTAACGTTTGGCGTGGTCGCGATCGCGAGGGTGCCAGAACTCGGGGTGACGATGTCGAGTCGGGGATGGTTTCTGGGGAAAAGGAAGTTTGGGGCGCGACACGAACGATATTTTGTGTTTACATGACGCAGCCAGCCTACGTGGTTAGACTCGGCGCTGCATCTGGTTGAAAGGAAAGAAAAGAGACGATGAAGAGCGAAGACGAGAGCGCGAAAAATAGGGAAATACATACATGCCTCACCGCTTCGCGTGTAAAAAGAAAAGAGAAAAAGAAAATGGAAAAATCTAACGCACGTCTCGCCGCATACGCTGTCAGAATTCTAAAACTTATCCGTGAATTGTCAACAGTTTACAAACCACCAATATGAAAGAGCCTTCGTCTAATTAAATTTCCACCATAATCTCGTATGAATCAAGTGACGACTTACCGCAAAGCCCGGAAACACGACCAGGTAATGATCGTGGGGAAAGTTTATACCGGCAAAGTATTTTCTCGGAAATCGCGTGCGGAAAATTATACGCAAACTCCGTCTCCCGTGCGGAGTCATGTTTTTCGAGGTGTAGGGAAAAAATCGATTCTAAAACTGTCCGCGAACTATTGCAGCAGCTCAAACCCCAGGCCTGGGCTTCTGTTTGCGTTGGCAAATTATACAGATCGCACATCTCGTAACAATAACAGGTATCGATGTTTTTCACCTCGCGCATGAAATTATTTTTCAAATTGCAGTTGTTCCTCGCTCCCCGCTCAAAGAGTGAGGTGATCTGGAATTCAGCAGAATTTCCGAACCGTTTTTGCACTCCCCTGCTGGAGTTTCCGGAAAGTGTCAGACGATCACGTGACTCGTAAAACCTAAATGTGGAAAACGCCGTTCTCCATTGATCCTCGGGGTAAACACTTGGTTCATGCATCATTGAGTGCCAAAAACGTCGAGCTCCGTCCGACGAGCAGAAGTTTCATGTGTTATATGTTATGCTGCACTGACATGGGAATCAAGGATGCCGTATATTACTCTCGGCAACGTGGTTAGTATTTCTCCAGCCCCGTTCATTTTTCCCCGCAGAAGCAGCTGCGTGCTGCGCGCTGCAGTTTGAGCTGGAAAAATATCGTGGAACGAAAGCATAATTATGGGTAAAAAATATTACACGGTTTTCGCATATCTTCAGGGTGCTTTGCAACCCCCGATGAAAAATCGCTGCCTGACAATTAGCACAGCGTTCGTCTGATTGAAACAAACTTTCCTTACTGCGTCGGCCTTTGCAGCTCGCACAAGAGTCTCTGATTGAGTGTAAGACATGTCTTCGGGATCCTCGACAATCGTTGTTGCTACTGTTGCATAATTGCTGGTTTAAATTTCAAAAGTCCGAGACGTAAGAAAAGAATAAAAAGAATTGTAACGGAAAGATTTTATCATGAGAGAATATTGACAGAGGTGAGAACGATTTCCTGCTGATATTTGCCAATGCAAGAAATTATTTCAGAAAGCTCTTCAGAGACTCGTTAACGTTAAAAAACGTTTTCAAATTTGCGATGGGTAATTTCAACCAGAGAAATCCGATTTGCGGGGATCACAGGCGGTCTGCGTCGTTGTAAAATAACGTTAACGCGATTTCTCGCGTGCCTAATTGTTTCGTTAACCAGCCAATGGGAATTCAGCAATTACGTTCGCCGAGGCAGGAGATGTTGGTCGGTTTCTCGGACGGGTCATAAAAGGCCGCCGGCACATGCCGACGGAATCCTGAACGGAGTTACGGTGCCATAATATGTCTACTTCTGTATTTGAGATAACGGCGTTACACTTTCCCCCTGTATATAATCTGTAGTTTACTCTTTCCTACACCTAGGTAAGCGATTCGGATGCGACGCGTGTACCAGAGTAATAATATCGGTCGTAAAATGAGAACGCGTATGAAACCTCAAACGCGCGTGTATTAGACGTCTCGTCTCGACCAATTCCCTGCCGTCATAATCACTATCAGCTGCGCCCTGCGTGCGGTTACTTACGATTAGTTACGTTACGGGGAACGCAGCCGGTATACGATGTGTCGAAATTGATTTCTACTTGAGCTAAAACGGCGATGTTGCTATGTTACAATTACTCGATTCGATGTTATCAATTAAAAATTATCACGAAGATGCCGCAATGTCACACGACTGCTCGATAGATTTACCTTTCGACTCGATCAGTTGACGAATGTTTATGTACAAATCGAGGGCAATTCGCGATTCTGAATTCGATGAAAAAGGGAGAATTAGTACCTTGCATTCCTTGAAGACCGTCGAATCGATTGACTGGCTTTTTTCGAAACAAAATTTACCTCCCTCGTGGTCCTTCAAAATCCTGGAGTTGTATGTATGTAGGTATAGCTGCGGTGACCGTCGAACCGGTATTGCGCAAATTACTTTCCGAGTGGTTTCCTGGAGGTCGCCGTTGCTCAAGTTTTTCCTCCCCTTTTCTTCTCAGCTCTCCAGTCGTATACGTTTTCTCAAAATCTTCCCTGCGTAACAGCTATTTATTGTTATCAACCACTACCATTGATAAATCAAAGAGCAATCTTCAACCGTTTTCACCCTGGATCGATGTACCTAGGCGAAAAAAACTTGACCGACGGGAAATCTTGAGCGAGTACAAGTTACGCAGAGACGAAAACTGTCACTTGATAATTACTTTCCCCACTAATTTCGATAGCTTAAAAACCTACCGCCGTAAATTGACTGCAAGCATTTCGTTTCCTGATTTAAAATTTGTTTTTTGAACCAACCCTAAAACCTCAATCGCGCAGGGACAATATTCGAATGAATACACGGCTGGTGAAACATACGTTGATTCATCTGTGATCGTGTTCGATTCGAACGTAATCGCGACGATGTGATCGCATCATGCAGATAGATGCGAATTGCGGGGGAGGGTCAGGGTTTGGTTAATGGTCGTTTTGAGGGGACCCATTATAGCCGGGGCACTTTGCTGCTCGATTTCATATCGCGCTGCAAGTTTATGACTTCCTGTTTCCACGGAAAAGGGATAGATAGAGCTGTTGTACGCGTCGCCTGCGGACGGCATACAGAAACACGTAGAAACACGTAGAAACACGCGTATAATATCCGAGGAAATTGACCACCGCGCACCGCCACACTTGCGGGAGCTATTGATATATTTTTACGAGTGGCCCAGGCTGATAAGTCGAAGCGTTATGTGCGCTTTATTGGCACAATAAAATTGTGCCTATAAATTTTCAGGGTAATTTCGACCCTGGGTGTATAACGTAGCTGCCCAACTTCGTAAAGGAGAATACAACGCGGAGGTCGATATATGAGGATTATACGGATCAAGGTATGCGAAAATACACGTCAAGTTACTCCAGGGTTTACTTCCCCGTTCTCACTTTTATTTCGTTTTTCCTTTCATTCTTACAGTTTTCTTTTTTTTTCGAAAGCTAAGTGTGTATTTAACCTTGGACGGATTTACGCGCGCCACGTGCCTCGAATCGTGACAAGGGATCACTTGAGCCTTAAAATACTCGTCTTAAGCCAGCAGTGAAGCTTTTAAGAAAATGAGTCAACTCAAAATCCCTGCTCCTCGATCATTCTGCGGAAATGAAAGACTTCGAATCCGGTTGATAAGAAAGCAACTAAAATAAAAAAGAAACAGTATTTTGTATCAAACGGTGAGAGGTATTCCTCGCTGGTCCGGTGCGTGGTTGGAGAACAATTACTATTGAAATTAAATCGGAGAGAGAAAATGAACAAGCGGAAAGAAGACTCTGTTCGTTTACGAGAAAAACATGCATCTGTAGGTACCAATTTCTCGTATTACATACATTTTTTCAGCGCTTTCGATGATATATCGTGAGCTGCATCGATTCTGTGGGGTTGTTTAACAAATAAATAATGATAAAATTCAACACACGGTCAATTTCGTATACTTTTTACCTAGAGTTCGTAAACTAGAGAGTGAAAAAGTACAGGAACTGCGGTTTACCTAATACAGCTCGTGTTGTGTTTATTATAAAAAGGAACGAACACTTACGTCTTCCTTACATATATGTACGTGTAATATAATCGTGTTTATTCCTGACTCAACCACAATGTTAAATTTCTTGACCCAAAAAGCGGGACAAAAGTAGAATATTATTCCCTTCGAGAGATCACTCGTTTCGCTCGGGCAGTAAACTCACCCGTGGAAATAATCTTCGCCTTTATTTACTTGTTGCATAACGTACTATCGGCTCAGCGAAACGAGTCGAAAAAGAAGCAATTCTCGGAGAAAAGAAGGTGATACAGAGATATACGTTACATGTACGTACAGGAGAGAAGAGGAAATTCGATGAGGGGTGGAAATTAATCGCAGGATCGCATGTTCCTCGGATCGAATTTAGAGTCAGTCTGATGCAAGGCAACGGTGAAACGATCCTGTTTATTCAGAGGAGGAGCCAAAGACGAGTAGGTACTGCATCGAGTGCGCGTCTACCGTCGGCGTAGGAGAACTCCGAGGGGAGTAGACGTGGATAGTCTGTGGATAACGTGTTTAACTTCCCCGACGTACAGTGCAACCCTGCACCGTATGTATTCCGGCGTCTGTGAATTGCGGCTTCATTACTTAATCAATGTTCTACTTGCCGCAGCGTTTGGCGCGCGCCCGACAGTCTCCCCGTCTGCTGAACAAGGATGCAACTTTAATGCCAGACGACGCCAAGCAATTTTCAACTATGAGTAACTAGTCGCGGGGCGAGTCCTTACAGCCGCCTCAGCGACTCCGGCGACTCTACGATACGAGTTTCAGCCGCGTGTCTACAGCCTTGCCCTGCTTTTCAACGGCCGGCGACGGACTTGCGACGTTCGCGATTAAGCCCTTAGTCCCGGTGAACGGACGTACGCCAGGGCTGAGGGCGAAAAACTGGATGAGAAACTGCGGGCTCCTTGCTGCACTCCTGCTAAATCCCACCCATGATCTACGCTGCCACTTGCAGATAACTTCTGGTTTGAACCGCGAGTAAACTACCCTGGCTGTGCAGATCCAGGCGCTGCCCTGCTGGATGTAATTCCTCTAAATGGAGAATTTTATTTACTTTTTTGTTTTACAAAAGTTAACGCGGCTTTAAACCTGCCGTGAACAATGTTTTCACCGTGTGGGTGACGGTGCGCTTAACGGGTACGAGAAACATTCAGCCGTCGAGGTTTGCGACCAACTTTTTGTCAAAGACTTTGGAACAGCGATAAAACAAGTAAATAAATTTCAAAGATGACGCGTGGCTTTTCGAACGAAAAATCAACTCTCCCACCCGCGGTCGCGTCATTAGAGAGCTTCCGAGCTGAGGAATCGATCAACGGGCAATGTCATATGTGTACGGGTCTGCATGTCCCGCGTATTTTATGCGCCAACATTACACGTAACACGCGTGGAACCCCATCGTTTAGTGACAAGGTAAGTTCGTTCCCTATTCGTGTCAGGCCAGAACTCGTTCCTCGGCACGTACGTCGCAGGATGAAATTTCGTGCCATTATATCCGATTCGCAGTCGGTCTGGATTATTTATACCGGACTCCCCGTGGCCACGTACTGGTGACGCGTCACGACCGCGACGCCAGACTCGGTTGCCTCAAAGAGTGGGCAGCGAGCGACCTGCAGACGCCGTAATGTATGCGGCGCCTCCTCTATCGACATCGTGCGGTGACACGATTACCCTCGACGTGCCCTTACCCATCGAGAAAAATCAGGCGACTTGGAAAATCGGAGGTTTTACCTGATCCTTCCTTTCACGTTTCCAAATCAGCTTTCCAAAAACCGTCCGAGAAACGCGAAACTTTTCTTAGGAACTAGGAAAATACCTGTCGGTGTCCGGTACTGTGTCAATTCTCAGTAATTTTCAATTTGAGATCCTTAAGCCTCTTCGAAATCTTGATATCAAGACTGTGTCCGTACTGCCAAAAAAGTATTAACCCTAGTTGGTCACTCTGGGTGAATCTCGTGATGCCATTATTTATGACAAATTAAGTCCTGTTTCGACATTTTCTTTAACTTTCTTTAACTTTGCCGATGTTTTGCAATATTTGATCAATTAATTTTGGTTCGGAGAATTGAGAGAGTTTTTCTGCGATCCCCAAAAAATAACTAGATAATTTTTGGTAGATATGTAGAACTCATTTTCGAAGCAAAGATTCATATTTGGAGTGTTTTTTTTTTTTTTTTTTTTTTAATGGGGGTTTAAAGGGTTGACGACGCTTTGTCGAATGTTACAGATTCTTTTCGAGTATTCAGAGACTCGACGAGACTAGAAACCCCATTTCTGCGTCTCGGATTTCGGCGATACGATTCTTCGGAGTCGAATTTCGGATCACGGAATCACGCGAGCATCGACACAGCGACCTTGTTCTACGAAAGTGGAATTTTGATCGGGCAATTCTCGACCTTCGGAAACGTCGGTCCCCGGTGTCTTGGCTGCCGGTACCGCAGACCCGAACGTGGAGGCGTAGCGCCCCCGAGTCCAAGGGGGACAATCGAGTTAACCGTAGTGAAGGGCTAGGGTCGAGGCGAAGAAAGACACCACAAATATCCAGAGACCGGAGAAACGTCGTGGCCTCCGAATGGGATACGCGTGATTTCCGGTCCATTTGTTAACAAGGAGCGAAGTTAGGCTGGCTTAAATCAGAGCGTCGTTAATTACCAGCCGGGATTTTGTCGTACATAAATGAAAAACGAACCAGGACTGAATTTGTCCTTGCTCCAAGTCAGGAATACTGTAAAATTGTTCCCGAGAGATGATACGCGTCATGCAGAAATGCGGAAGGTCGATTTGGGGAACGGACAAGGCAGACGAGGAGCATCCCCAGGGGATTATGTGTACATGTAGAGAGTACATGCACTGCTAGTGGCCGGTTACTGCAACTGTTTGCAACTAATTGATTACCTCGTTGGAACTACAGCCAGCAATATGCCAATTTTTTTTAATATCTCTGCACGTGGATTACCTTGCTTCTGCGTTTACACTGCTCACACGGACGCGCGTTTGAAGCGCGATGAAAAACAGTAAAACAAAAGAAAATAATAATAACAGCAACGAGGGCACATAGGAGAACTGAAGAGAATGGAGGATCAAGCGTTAACGCATCGTGGACTTTGGTTAATCACGTATTACGTTCAACTTCTACGTCGACACGTGCACGTGCACAACAACTTACACGGTAATTGGCAATTACGGTTTCCATCCAGCAGGAAAATGAAATAAAAAAATACTCAAGTTTCTTGTTTTGCTTTTTTTTTCCGAAATTATTACGTTAGTATAGAATAATGATATCGGTCGATATATATGTTCCGACACTACCAAATAGGCTGAACTTTGAAAATTTTACACCTACTGGCGAAAAGATCCGAATCGCACTGTCCCGGACACTACCGGGACACGACAGCCGATAACGTCGTCTCTGCTCCAGAGTCAGGCCACCAAGGATCTCTAACGCCATCGACTCAACGGATTCAGAGTACAGAGAATCGTGGTTAGATTCACAAAGATCTTTCAATCTCGTCCAAATACTCTGTTATTCTGTAGTTCATAATTCTTTTCAATCTGGCGTACACGCATGTCAAACACAATCGTCATAATACAACGCAACGCATGATCAAGGAGACACATTTTCGAAATGTAGCGTATGTACAAACGGCGCCCCATGCCGGAGTCCCAACGCGGGCCACATGAACAACTCTTAAGTCCATGCCGCCACCGCTAACTTACCAATGGTGACGTCAGGGGCTCCATCAGGCACATGTACACTCACCTCAAGCGAAAAACTCCTCAATATTCAGCCACGGGAGCCGTTAACGCTTTCTTTCAACGACGGCATCAATCCGGAACAATGATAGATTCGACGCGTGCATTCTGCTCGTAATCAGACACTCGGATCCCTACGCGGTCACATGAACACCTTGGTGTCCACGCCGCAGAGAACCGGGCGCCTCTAATATGCATCTGCGATTATTCGTCTTCAAATTCAAATTGAGGGAAGCCCCCCTTGTACCGCTTTTGCTTGGAAACAGATATTAACTTAACTGTCACGAGCACTTCTGGTCGTCACCATGTCTAGAGCTCGACTGAAAATTCCGAAAACCAGCGCGCTACCCGCATCATTTCAGCCCGATTGTAGCGCCCGACTCCGGTGGCTAATCCAAGAAACTTTTGACCGACAACAAGGGGTCCGTTACTCTTGCGTACCTCCCACGTAATTTGACTCAAATTTCGATCCGCAGATACCGTATCAAAAATATCTTTACTTGCTGATTTTAACTAAACATTTCTTCTTCTGTATTAACATTAACGTGAACATACATTATTTTTTTTCGATTTTCCAACAATACGCAACGCTTTGGAGTAATAAGAAAAATAAATTATAAGTAACGAGGATCAGGTTTCACAAGAATCACTCGGGTTTGTTCGTTTTGATCAATTAACGATACCCATCCCTCGAGTTCGCTGCTTTACGGAACATAAAAGTTCGTTCCTCGTTAGTGGAGAAAATTTCTATAGAATTTTTTTCATAGTAAAAAAATGATAAAAAAATTAAGATTCCAACAATAATGAAAAAATGTTCGTGTGAGTACGAAGCAGAGACCTCGTCTCCGGATATGTGAAGGTTAGATTTCCGAACAGATATAAAAATAATTGCGACTCCGTACGAATCTGTATCCTCCCGACTTCTAGAAGCGATCTCGTATCTCGTCTCGCTTGTGAATACCTACGTCGCTGAGAGTAAACAATGGACGCCGAGCAGGGAGGTCAAGGGTATTGGAAATCTTGACGAGGGGGACAGGAGTTAGCTCGAAATCGGAGAAGCCGGCCGGACTTTGGAGGAAGACGGATGATATCCCGTCGAATCCCTGCCAGGGTCTTGAACAACCGGGTTTGTCAACCCCTTGCAGGCGGCTCCCCACAGCCGACAATCGCTGATAGGGGAATTTCACGAATCCGGTCCATCCAGAATGCCATAAAATATTTATGTCTTCACCCGTCCCCAAGTTCGTTCCCTCGTTCCTTCGTTCGTTGGGTTCTCCCTCTTTATTTTCCCTTCTCGGCTGCCGCTGTCACCCGCCCATCGACTCCGCTCATCCCTTGTTAAACTCAAATGCCTTTCTTGCCTCGTATGAAGGTATGGGTGATAAAAACGAGGAAAAGGAAGAGAATGAGAAGAAAAAGGAGACGAGGACGGGGAGGAGAAAGCCCTCGAAGCCCGATTCTGTACTCTTAAAACGGCTTTTAAAACCGTCGACAGAATCCTCCGCTATTCGTCATTCGTGATTAAATGTCACAGAGAATCACTCGAGCTCTCAGATTTTTCCACGATATTGCTGCCGTTTATCGTTTCTCCGATCAACCAAAGAATTTCAGACACTGCGGGGAAATCGTATCCCCGTAACACGTTACCTGCATATACAGTCAAGTATATCCGCGACTCGGTGACTTGGTAGATGGAACAAAAATCATCTCGTCGAACAAATTTCCATAAGTAGTATAAATTCCGCGGCGTTTTTGCCACGCGTGACAGCTCGAACGAGATCAGCGACGTCGAGACGATAGGAGCCGCGGCTCGTCATTACGACGTCGGTGCGTCAAGAGGCAATAAATAATTTACCTCTCTCCTACCGCGGTCCGATCCAGTCTCCGCCAAGTTTCCGATAACAAGAGGATGATGGGTTATTCAACGGAGCGATCCACACCCGCCACAATTTCTATCATGTATTAGAATTATGCATGAGCCCGCGGAGCGTCCGTATCTTTCCCTCTCTCTCTCCTCTCTCTCTCTCTCTCTCTCTCTCTCTCTCTCTCTCTCTCTCTCTCTCTCTCTCTCTCATCCTTCGGCCACACCACGAATGAACAAATAAATTAATAAATAAAAAGGAGAGCCGAAAGAAGATCGATGGTCGGCTGCAGTGGCGCAAAGTTTGTCAGTAACGCTCGTTATCTTCGCTTCATTCCCTCTCCGTTGTATTGTACAGATTCTTACCAATAAGGCGGGCTTATCCTTATTCACGTTATCTTCCTAGGGAGGGTTGGCTCTCCTCCAGAGTTTTGGCTCGATCGCCTTGTTTGGCCTACGCTGCAACGCGTGCCTTCGCCTAGATGCGCTCCTTTATCTAACAGCTCCGCCCAGCAACTTTGTTGCGATACCTGCGCTCGAGGAATATACGTGCACTATGCGCTAGCAGCTAGGCGATAAGGGGATTTTAGCTTCGGGGTGATGTGCAGGCGTGGCAGCTGAGCTTCTGGTCCGGTTCAACGGAAAGCTCATTCTGCCAAACTCGTATATACACACGTTTCAATCGCTCTGTTTACAGTGCCGTTTTTCTCGCATTATTTCCAACTTTACAGAATTTTCCAAAACCCTTTCTCTCGTCCCGTGTAAAATCAGTACTGAAGTAACGAATACTTTGAAATTGGCTTTTATTTGAAACATCTGTGTAAAGCTTGGAAGCGATTGTCTCAATCATACCAGGGCTATTATACTTAAAATATTTCGTGATCTTACATTTATTCTTGTGGGAAATTGTAAAGCTCAATGCGAAATTACGGAGGCTTAAAAGCAAATAACTTCGGTTATGATTCGGACAATTGCTTTCTAACTTTACACGTGGTGTTTAAAATATAAATGAGAACGATTTGTATGATCTTCATTGACCTAGCACGATTTCGACCTACGTGCCTGTGCGTCCTTAAATTCCCTCATAACGCATCTTCAACCGTGTGAAAAGTAAACTGTTTGAGAAAATAGCTAGTGGAGTCGTTTACCACTTGCCTGTATAGTAATTGGTGTTTTATTCGAGTGGATTATTCGTTTCTTGATGGAACGACGCCTTTTACGACTCGCTTAGCGCGTTTTACTCGGGGCTGAACTTAACTGAAGCCCTCTACCTGACGGGAGAAATGAATAAACCGCAGTTTGTATTCGCCTAGGAACTATGCTAGCTGAAATGTAGCTCAAAGATATAAACACGGATCTTGTACCGTATTTAAAACCCTCCCCGGAATACCTCCCCGCACTTCGTCTACCCGCGATGTCCATCGTCTTTCACGTTTTACAAGGAGGAATGGAACATTTCCAGAATCAGTGACAAGATTTCCTGGTCAGAAAGAGAATCGCAACGGCAATAATCCGTTCCGCGTCGCTTCACATTCATTACTAGACCCCGAAAAACCGCAGGGGCTGCGCCTTCGGGGATGAAAATCTGTTTGTTCCATTATTTCGCCTTATCCAGGGAGTCTGCCTGACGAGCAAACAGTCGAGACTTATTAGCCAAGACCTGAAGCGACTTGGGTGCAGCAAAAGTGGCGGAAGGAGTAGCTTAAATCAACTAGGTGAAATCAAGAGAGGAAATATTCGCTGCCCGGCGAAAAGCGAGGCGCTGCAAGTATTTGTATGATAAACAGAATTTAGCGGATTAAGGGAAACTTTCATTCTTCAGATTATTATACTCGCTCTCTCCAACTCTCTGTCTCTCTTGCTTGGATGTTGATATTATGCCGTAATTAATTTCTGACTTTAGCCTCTAATTCATTCGACGACTAACTTGCGTTGCGTCTTATTATCCTCCAAAAAATTTGGAAGGCCAAACAACATGTCGCGGAAAAAAATCCAACTGCGTTTCTTTATTGTCTAGAAAGAATAAAATCATTCGTACTCTTTTCCTCATTTTCGAGAAATAATATACTTTCGCGTGACACTGTCGTATTACGGAAAGAAAGACGATACGTCGGATCACGAATTGAAGAATTACTTACTCAAGGTGCTTGAGAATTTCATCGCGCAATTTAGAAATTGTGTTTTTACATATTCTATACTCTTCGATTCTGTACGTAAATGTATTATAATAACTCTGAGATACGATACGTGTGATCGTATTTGACTTGTCATTCTCTTAGCTTCTGTCTCGAGAGTATTGAGATGAAAATGTATACTTGAGATGGGAATATCTTGTATGAGATTTGAAAATTTCCTCACAGACAATACAATTTTTTCCCGCTGACGCAATTTGCGAATTTGTGCACATGATCAAATAAACGAAATTTCCAAACACGGACAGGCTGGAGAAATTTTCTTTTCGATTTTCAATAAGAACATAATAGACAGAAAGAGCGTATTTGCCTCACTTTGTTGGCTTACAGAAATCAAGCCCTTATCGAAGAAAATATGTTCAAGTAGGCTCTGAGAAATGGTGAAAATAAGAATTCAATCACGACGGTGAGATGAAAATAATTTTATAAAAATTCCTAGCGGCCAAATCGCAAGCCGAATTCATGTGATCAGGAAATTGTGCATTATTATCACAAGGTCGGTTACACCTATATTCCCGGCATCAACGATTGTCGAAGTGGGTCAAAGGGAAAAGGGTAGAGGAAAGATTGCTGACGCGGTGTAATGAAAACGAATTTAAGACTGTGCCAGGAGCTTCGAAGATCTTTAGTCGTCGTTCTCGGCGGTATGAATAGCCGGGCTTACATATAAATATCGGTATTGTACGAGGCCTCAGAATTCCCGCAGGCTAATATACATATTTCATGCGAAACGACTCGCTAATGTTCGTGGCTCTTTTTATTGCGTGTATTCAAATACGCAGGAGACGAATAGCCTTTTCAAGCCCAGTATTTACCGTTTACTCAACGGTGGAAGGAAGGAAGAAAGAAGGAAAGAAAGAAAGGTTAGTCAGGTTCGTTCCTTCCTTCGTTTCTCTGATGGTTTCTTTGGCCCAGAGAATACGTCAAGCATGATGATCAATTTAAATACTCTGGCAGCCGGGCCTGTTCCTCTTTCATTCTTTCACTCTCACTCCCTCTTTCTCTCTCTCTCTCTCTCTCTCCCCGAAAAAGCAGAAAAGGAATGAAGACGTTATTCTTGCGATAGATGTAAGACGTGTCCGGGTACCCACCGACTCGTTTTAACCACTCTGTACGAAAGTAATATTTCTCCCCGAATCGTCGGAACAATAAGGTATGATGAACAATTGCATTCGCAGAGGCGAAGACGAATATTACGAGAGAAGATTGGAGTTGTTCGATGGAAATGGCGAGTCCTTGCCATTACGTACAACGAGGGCGAGGATCAGTGCGAATGATATAATTATGCTTTCCGTCAAGTTCGAACGGAGCGAGGCTGACCTTGAACAGGCATATGTAACTAATTAGATTATTAGTCAAACGTTTATTCGAGTGAAGCCTTCCTCTGCAAGGGCGTACTTAGGAGAATAATCTACATACATTAAAATTATACGAGCTCCAGGGCACTCCTTTATTATCTTCGGCGTCCCTGCGCACCTTTGCTTCTACCGCTATGACCGCCGCTGCTACACGCTGAGTAAAGTCAATTATTTTGAAAACCTCTCGTCAAGTTTCTTCTGCAAACTCTACGGCAGCGGTGAAACGAGTATACCTAGTTGAAAAAAGTTAAATGAAACGAGAGAATCTCTGAACGAAAGAACTGAAGAGCGGCGCACATGTTGGGAAAAAATAAAAGTGCGATGATGAAAAGAGAATAGGGCTTACGGGAGAAGAGGAGAAAAAAATAAAGCAAAAGACCGTAAAATCTCGACGAACGAGAATTTCCATGTTTTTTATTAGGATTTATTTTAAGGAGTGATGCGGTGCCTACGAGACCTTTTTCCTCTCGTTGATCTTAAGATGCTGTACTTTCTCCGTTCTTACGAGGAAGATATCCCAGGTCGCTTTCTCCGATTCGATTTTTGTTTTTTTGTATAATTTGTTATAGTAGATTAAAAACTAAGCGGCACGCAATGTTTGTTTTTTATCTGCCATTGAACACTTTAAGAGGGTGAAACCACTCTCCATATATCGTCAGGGGATCGCTTGGCAGTTTCACCCACAAGAACATAATACATTTTAACCAATCCAATTGGAAAAGTTTTCTCATAACGAGAAGTGAAAAATGTAATCTTCTCAATTAAAAAAACAACTGCCAAATCACCCATTGCCACGCCTTGCTTTGGAGGTTGATTTTACTCACTTAAAATATTTATTGGCAGATGAAAAAAAATACGTATCGCTTAGTCTTTAGGCTACTAAAATGTGTGACGAAAGAAATCAAATCGGAGATGTCGACCTGGGGCACCTTCCTTGCTAGCCTCGGTGTTTCATACCCTTGGGTACACCACTCCGGTATAATAAAAGTGTCTATATTTTATTCTATTCTCTCTTTCTTGCAAAACCTGCGTTAGATGCACGAGCAGAGAGTTTCGCACATCGCATGCGGCATCTGCAGCTAGGTGTTGGAGAGTAAAGTAACGGGGAAACCGGTGAATTTATTTGCCTGTGAATATCAACAGGCCGTTCGATAAGGAATGAATTTGAATATTCCCGGGCTTGTTCGGCAGCTCTTTTCACTCCTTCAATTCTGTCGTTATCTCGCCCTCCTCCGTCGCTGCAGCGGGCGAATCCCTGCGCCTGATTTAAGCGGAAGAGAGAAAGCTTTTTCCTCACGCGTAGGTATTAAGTTGAGCTGAGCTAAATTAACGGGGCTGCAGGTAGCCGGCTGACTGGCGCAACGGCTCGTTATCAGATCTGGGTATTTAATACTCTATTACTGGAACAAAGCGACCGAGCTTTACCCCGCGCCTCGCCGATTTTAATGAATCAACAGGACCGGCTGGCCGTTCCCCTTTTTCCTCCTTCCCACTCTTATTTCTCAACTCGCGCCTCTCGCCCGGATTCTCCTCTATCTCTCGTGCGGGACAAATCATAGGGAAAAACCGATGGAGCAATTTAAACTTCGGAATATTCAGCGCAAGCTTGCGTCCGGTACAGTAAGCAGAAGTCTCAGCCGTTTTCTTTCTTATTCCTCATTACTTGTTCGACGCGTCGAGGAATCGAGGGACAAATTACAACTTGAATCCGATCGGTCGGAACACTTCGCTAAAACTAAATCACTCCGCGTCCACTCGAATTCCCGCAGCCGTAAGTGTAACGTCTTATTGTCAAAGTGAGAAAAACCCTTGGAGAGGAAACCGTGGCAATGTGTAAGCTCATTGCGCTTTCATTCACCCGAAACCTCCGCTGATCCCGCTTGCCTCTGTGGACTTATTTGCGAACGAAGCTTCCGATTCCCTGATAAACGCGTAATCTCTACTTAACCAGACCGGAAGGTTCTCACTTCCTTCAATCCTCGAGGGTTCGCCGAAACCGAGCCGCTAATTCTCTCCGCTCGGTTAATGCCACGTTTTATCAATATTTATGCTCCGTACACGAACGCCTAAGCGCTTTAAACGCGGTTCAAATCTTCACCCTGTAAATTCGGTCTGCGTTTTTTCCGCTGCCGATTATCGCATCGATTCCCGGCCGACTCGTAAAGCAATTTACAGTATAGATTCAAAGGGACGGTAATGCATTGTTACAGTTCTGCTGAATTGTAGTTACATCCGGCAGGTGGGCCGTCTTTTTTCAGTACCTGCACGAAGGCGATGAATAACTAATGAGTTAAACTGTTTCATCAATCAGCCATGCGATACCAATATCGACATCGATTCCTCGCGTCCATTGCCAACAAAGAGCCTCTCGCGAGGATGATGGACGCGTTTACTAATCGATCAACTATCGACGACTAATATTGAAATCACCCCTTCTCTCCTCGGCAAATACTGACGGCAGCATCGAACAGTCTACTTTTCACTCATCCTGCACAGATTCATCACCCTCGATATTATTCAGTGTTATACTCTGTTCAACGCAAGTCTGGAAATTTGATTTTTCACTTCATTCTCTGATTTGCGTTCCTATGCTTCTTGCTTCTATCAATGCAAATGATCCGATCGAATTCGTTGAGTTATTTCAACAGGACGGGGAGACTCGAGCTTTCGGTGTTTGTCACAGCGAAGAGCCATCAGGCTTCGATTTCCTCGGGCAACAACCATCGAGGGAATTACATGGAGCACGCGACCGTTTCGTTGAGCAATCGCGAGTCTTCCTCCTCCGACAGTTGGTCAATAACTTTTCCATTTTCCATCGACGTGATCGATGACGCTAACAACGCTGCGCATATTTATTCAAATTATCCAAGCTACGCGGTATCACCGACCATCATGACTTATGCACCAAAGAAATCGCAGCTCTCATTTTAAGGCGCTCACAGTAATTGCGGAATTGCTCTTGACCTGCTTGAAAAATATTCTCACCGCTATTTTTCGCCCCCGACTAACAAAAAAATTCCCATGTCACACGTGCGAAGCTTCGTCATTAAATTAACGAAGTGCTGTTTATACGATCTAGTTCTACGAATTTTTAGTTATGAACTTGGATTGAATTACACAAGTCGACACGAAATTTGAATCTGGCTTATAGATGTTAAATTTTGATTTCTTTTGTCTAACTAATACGTGAAAAAATTGTATTATTAGATAAAGTTTGTTCTTTTAGAAACCAGAACGATATTTCGCAATTTGCGAAAAAATTACCTATCTCATCAAACAATTATTGTGAATAACAACTAAAAGAATTTCAGTTTCACACTCAAATCACTCTTATTTGAAAATAATAATTAATAATAAACTACAAACTGTAAGAATTGCTAAGCAAAGTTTAAAAATGAATGTTTTTCATACTTCTTCCCAAACGTAATCTCCATCATGCTCTCATTATACTGCCCCTGTTAACTGTAATAACAAAGTCCATCTCATCTCGGTGAAAAGGTATTTCTTTTTCATCTGAATAAGCACCCGTATTAGCTATTATCCAAAATCTTCAAGACTTATTTATGAACGTTGAAAAGAAGAAAACAAAATTTACAAGTAATAAATAGAGGTTTTGGTTATTATTCGATGCACAGAAGCGAAATATGTTTATCTCAGTAGAAATTCACAACAAGAAAAAAAAAAAAAAAATCCTTTGCCGACCTGTGTTATTTTAACAAATATTCAGGGGGAAATACTGAAATTGTTTGATGGTCAGGAATTTTAGAAATATTATGTTACTCGCGTGCGTCCATCAAAAGAGGGTTCACGGTATCCGTCATTTCTTCCTCTCCTTTTTATGGACCACGTTTATTTCATAAAATTTTGAAGGAATATTTTCCGGATGAAGTATAGCCGCGGAGACTGCACGCCGAAGTTAATCTGCATCCAACAGACCACGGGGAATTTGAGGTGGTTAAACCTCGACGTGGCTCCGGGGAACGTTTTGATTGATACGGGCCATAATTCAAAGTCAAGTAAACAGAGGAACCTACTTTCATGAACTTGATTAATAAGCTCGCTAGGCCATTACTTGTTTCCTTGCCAATTACTGCACAAACACTCTTACGTTGCCGGGGCAACTCGGAACCACACGCTTACTTTGTGTACATTCTAGGTACGTTGTGAATAGGCGGGTCCTCTAGGAAGGCTCAGCTGTGCTCTTGCATGTCTCGAGTCAGCGCTGCAGAGATGGGTCTGTGTACTCATTAATATTACCGCAGTAATTACCTCTGACGGATGCGCGTTCAGAAGTTCGGCGCCAGCCTTGTAACCAAAGAGTTTCGCAATCCTTTGTCTCGAAACTCACCCTGCGAGTTCCGGACCGTGAGCAGAGTCGGCACGCGGAAATTTCGCCCCCCGTAAGTGCTTTGTTAGTAATTCAGGTCTGAAAAACGCTTCGCAAATACGTAAATCGGGCCAAACTCGCAGCCCCGTAACGAACGACGCGTGTAACAAACTCGGCGACTGCTTCAACGCCGTGTTCGAGACTCTAAAACGAGCCTGTCGATATTGATCAGGCTTATAAATTTTAATGACGCACCCCGTGACATCTCGGGGTCCAACGGCAAAGTCTCGAGAAGCTACTCTCCCAAGTTCGAAGTCACCGTCTCTGCGCACACCGACGATATCCTATATCGACCTGTTTGCACGCCCAGAAGTTTAATTGAGATTCGAAGCTCCGATTCAATTCAATTCATTCCCCGGTGACCAAACACCGCGTAAGTCTGCCGGGCTCTTCGACTCTCAAGAATATCGAAATCGATACAAATGTGTGCTGGTTTTAATATAATCAACCACTCTCTGACTCGGAAGACGGCCAACTTTTGACAAGGCAGCATTCTCGTCTCTGGCCGAAGTCTGAGATTACACGCGTCGCCTATCGAGGCATCGAAAAAATTTTCACTCGCCTCTTTGCATCCTTTCATCGACGTCGAAAGTCTTCCGTTCAACGATCCAGCGGCAGCGAAAGACAAAAGCTCTCGTTCGAGCGTCCGCTCATATCCGACAGCGGAATTTCCGCAACGCAATTCTCTCGGCACGTAACCCGGTTATCGTTGTTCGATACTCACGTCGTTTCGCAATGCGAATATAATGGCGTTGCGGTTTGTTCGGAGCAGGCATTGTCGACTGACAATTCACCCGTCCTCCGAGCCTTATACGTGTACTTCTGCGAACCGTCGCGTCGGATGGACAAAACCCGGGATATATTCTTCCGCTGACAAATATCACGTCTATTCTCCATCCCACGTCTCTTTAAACATCCGACGTTCCCACCTGCAGCTTTCGCGATTCTCTCTCATTCGCATCGTCGTACCTTTTTCGCACCTTCGGAGCCGCCAGTTCACTCTCTCTACTTTGAGATGCATGCTTCGAAACCGTCAATCCATTGCCGAAAGCTCTCGGGCGGGACTATGAAAACAATCGTTAATGTTCTCAGGATTTGTTCAACGATCTTCGGATGTACATTTTTGATCGAAAATCTTGCGAACGTTCAAACGTGAATCCATTTTTAGTGATGACGATAACGTGTTCTCCATAGTTAATTTTCTTCTTTTTTCAAATTCTAAGTCAGTTTAATTTCCCAACCCCATTAAAGATGTTCACTGCAACGAGGTGGCTCAATTCGCTAGACAAAATGAAAGGGAAAATAGAGGGAGTGCCAGCTGGGTTAATAATGAACTCTAAAAATTGCGATAAATCAGAGCTTCACCGGGTGGCAATGACCTTTCTATCCTCTTCAAACATAATTTCCACGTTAGGTAATGTTTGACAAAGCCTTGTGAAAAGTGATGCGTACAAGCTCTCAATTCGGTGTGAAAATAGCGTTTTATGTGAGAAAGAAACAGAATCCTCTACGCACCTGAGAGCCTTGTAAAATCCGGAAAATTTTTTATCCACGTACGATATCGAAGGAAGATCTGAATTATCAAGACTCGTTTGATAGTTTTGTTTTTTTTTTCCTTTTTTTTTTTGTCAATCGTTATCCCGGTTAAGTCGTGCGTCATGGATGGGAGATCGAAGCGAAACGTTGGCGAAGGATTCAGTCTCAGCGACTGATTGTGTTTATATTTGAAGAAGGGTCTGACGCGGTGGTTCCGCGGCGAAGCTGTTACGGCAAAGGGCTTTTCAACACGGACGCGAAGTTGACTGGTATTACATAGCTGCACCGTGTCTCGTATAACTCGAGATCCGATCGTGTGTACCAAGGGCTTGAAATTAAACAGTCGCGACGGAGTGATTAAAGCCCGCCTCTCTTTGGTAATTCAGACAAATTTCTATCCTTCCGCCGACTTCCCGAAGGTAATCCCTTCCCACCTCGTACACTCGCGCATGTATAACCCAACCTGGTTTTTCAATCAACGAGATCCCGCATTGCGAATTGGAATTTAATCGCTCCTCCGCAACGACGAACTAGCTCGAACACCTCGTACGAACTCGCATTATGCATTCATACGTACTCGGATGGCACGTGTAGAGGCACAATAAACCGAGTACGAATCGCTCAAAGGGACGCAACATGTACCCGTTTCCCGTTTAGTCGATTCGACCCGTCCTTCGCGTCCCTTTTGCATTTTTTTGTCACCGATTACCCGCCCTCGGAATTGTTCGCCGGCAATTGAAACACCCGAATACCGGTGATTCGACGCTTTCGCTTGTGCTTGTATCCGACCGCATTCACCGAATACTCGTTTACGCGCAACACTGTCGCGTCTTTGTTTCAACGACGATACGTCGAGACTTGCGAATGCGATGATAATTCCACCATTGCTATCTATCCGCCAAGTTCTTCCAATTGATAGGGGGGCGGGAGGGAGGGAGGGAGGATTGCCGGGAGGCGGGATTCCGTTAATGCCACGATCCATCCTTGGCTCGGAAAGCCCCGGCAGTATCCAGATGGAGGCAGTTAATTGAGTAATTACTCAATCACCGTGTTGCCAGCGAGACTCCATTAGACAAAGGGGGTCGCCAGTTCGGGCTCGGAAGGCATCTGCATATTTATAGGAGCACCTTAACCGTCTTGAAGGGTGAATTTCCTGTCCCGTTCGGTGTGTCCTGATCTCGTCGAGGGCACGAAGTGCACAAAGGGCCAAAGACCGCTGCATCCCCCTCACGCTGTCGCTTCAACGACCACCACACGGATAGATATAACCCAGCGTTCACGGTGCACCGTTCAGAAAGACGTATACAAGGCTTGATGGGAGCCACGCGACCCTGTCATCAACCTTTATCGCGTCCTTACCACTCGTTCTCATCACAGCTTGGTTAGTGGCCGATAAAATTCAACGTCCTCTCCACCCCGCCTGTTAGCGCTCTTGCAACTTTTTTCACCGAGCCGAAGAGGCGACCGACGTGACGCGCATTTTCAACCCTTAAAAAAGCTTCGGGGTGCGAGAATATAACTGCAATCAAGCAGGGGTGCGTCCTTCGCGATCCGCACACATCCCGGGACTGTTTGAGGAGGCCAAACAATTTCTCGTCGGTATTTCGCCGAGCTATAACGATGGGCTAATTATGGTATAAATAATGCAGCTTTGGACAATGCGCGTGTGGGTTTGTGTTCAGCATTAGAGGATTTCTGTTCAATCTTTTTCGGTGTTAACGTTTCCACTCTGCTGTTTTCTCCCCTGGGTTAAATCAAACACCGCACGTCATGCAAGTTTTCAACTCTTACAATTACGCGCTACCACCTCGTCGATTTAAAATCGTTGCGGGGATCAATTTCGAAGAATGTTTTCTTTCATCTTTGGAAACGAACGAGAAAGGTGTTTCGATCCTTCGAAGCTTCTCTCGAATTTTGACCGGCGCCAATCGACGACGCCCCGCGACGATCCGAAGCTCGTAATTCATCCCCGGCGATCCGAGATTGCCGAGTTTGATATCAATTGACCGTCGGTTGTCGGAGTCTGCCCGAGGCGACGGCGGTCCTGATGATAGTTATAAAGTCAGGCGGCGGACGTGGCCTGGCCGCAAAGTTTCTCGTCGTCAATTGGAAAGCCGTGTTGGCCGGACGGGACGATGGTCGTTGCATAAAAGCAGAGAGAGCTCCGTTCGCCGAAGGTTGCGAGATAGTGTGGCATCCGATTTTAAGGGGTAGAGAAATGGGCCTACCCTCTTTGTTTATTGTTCGAGTCGAAGCTCGGGACGAGCTGAGTTTAGGATTCCGTTTTTCTCGTCTTTCGCGTTCTCTCGATAGGATAACTTCCCGGCGGATGTACGGGTGGCTCCGGAATAATAGGCAAACGTGTTCGGGTCAAAGCGATTGCGGGGTCGAGCCGAAACGGGGAAGAGGCGAAAGCCGCGGGAAAGTTCGGCTCTAAAACAAGCGGCAAGGATAGAATGAATAAGGAAAGGTTTGATACAACGACGAAGAACATCGATAGACCGCAGCACCGCATCCTGCCCGGTCGAGCCTTGTTTCTTTACCGCTCCCCACTCCATCCGTCTCTCCGTCTCTCCTCCTACCAGTCACGTCTCGAATTCTCCCTGCCCTCAGTTAACTCGGCCCTCTGTTTCACGGACGGAACTCACCGATCCCCAAGAAATACTACATCGTATTCTACCTGACTTACAGGCTTCTTTTGTCAGCCTCTGAAACCTCTTTGACAATCGTCACAGGATCCGTGATGCAAGCAGCTTTTAAAAATTTCCCATCATCGTAACTGCCCATTTTCAGCGATCAACTGTTAACCTTCTATCATGGTCGGGTGTATCAGCGTTTTCGCAGCATTTCGCAGTCTCAGCAACAGTTCGCGGTTGTTGGTGAGAATTAGCCACCGACCTACGGTTACGCGGACAGGATAGGAGGCACAGGGAGTACCTGAAACTCGCCGGTAAATATCGAGTGCCAGATGCGGAACGTACCAGCACGGTTTGTAGGCGGAAATGTTTCATACGTACCTGCTCAAACGTGTGTAACGTATATAACTGGTGCGCCTGGCTAATGCAAACACCCTGTTTACACCGACAGCTCTATTTACTCGTCAACGCAGGGACAGGCGGTTGTTTGCGTTGGCACCGCGTTATCTTTACTATCACCGATCGCTTCGGGCTCGCTGGAAACTGTTTAAATCAACAGTTGGTATTTAACCATCGCGATTTCGCTGTTTCATTAATTTTCTACCGCCGTATGGCACTTGATCGAATTTTTCCCATGGAGAAATTGATAAACCATTGGCTCGGAAATTTCGGTGAAAATAAACCGAAAGAAAGATATCGCGAGAGTTGACTGTCTGCAGCTCGAATTAGCCGAGTCTCCATCGGTCTCGTTGCACCGATAAACCCTTTCCATTTTCCTCGCTCAATGCAGATTTTCCGTTTTCCTCGCAATCTCCACCCCTGATAACGACATCTGCAGCCCCTGTCCCATCCATTTCTACTCAACGAGGAGTTTGCACGAACCGTTAGAATTTAATTGAAAAGATTTTCATTTCTTTGAAAGTCGAGGACGAGCACGAGAAGGGTATGAAAATCTATCCAATCACTCTCAAGATTCGTTGGTTACCGATCGCTGCCCCGTGCGAACGTAAGACCTGCAAATTGAAAATCCGAATTGCACCGTGCGCACCATTTGGCGCGATGGCGATGCGGAATAATTTTCACGGCCGATGTCCGACCGGCGGTGATAATTTTCACCGATATCACGAGGCGAAAGGTTGAGCGTTGACGAAATGTAGCGTAACGGAGATTACGGTGAAGTTTATGCGCGCCCACCGAGAAGCTTCCAATTTGCAAGTGGATGGTGCAATATGCCGGCATATATCGGTGTACAGTTCTGGTATGCGAGCCGATAAGAGAACCACGATGCAGCCCATTTACCCGAGCGACTTTCAATTTTTCTTCATCTACGCGAGAAATTGCATTCCTCCGAGGGAATTCTGATATTCCCTTAGCGTGCGTACCTTCGATCTTCGATGGGATTGCGAGTCGCTGGGTGCGGCGTTCATCAAGGCTGTCACCTGGGTGGAAAGGCGATAAAAGTTGAGAGCCGGAGATTCGTTTTATATTTGTGACAAAATTAATTCTCTGTATTCGATGATCATCCTCCGGAGGCGGGAATTAAGAATCCTTCTTTATAACTCATTCAGGTTTCCAGGCGAGGCGAAAAGGTACCGTCTCACTGTCGGCCCTTTACCCAGTTAACCATTCACTCCTACAGGATGCTGAAACCCGGAGGATGATTCGGGGCGTCAACCGACTGAATATTTCCATTTAAATGAAGCTATATTTTCACCCTTGTCAAGCCTCGAGTCATTTTGACACTCGGCGAAAATAATAATTCATAGCCCCTTCGTCGAACTTGCCCAACTGCGGGAACACCTCGACACTCAGAAAAATGTTTATGTTTGATAACCTACGAAATCGCGTCACTGTATAAGTGAGTGTTAGAATCGATAATCACCGGGTGAAGTTGATCAGGTTTACTAAAATTGAGAACTGGTTCGGTCGTGGAAGCAACGCGGCTCGCGGGATAGCTTCGTAACAAGTATCCTGAGACCCGAAATCCCGACACCTGACAGCGAAAATTTCTCGAATTCTACAAACTGGAAACCTCGTAACGTCGACGGGTATAAATTTCCGACGTGACGAGCCGAATTTGGGATGATAAAATTTATTTTTACGCTCTCAGACAAATATTGATCACCGCGAGAGACAAAATTCAATACGGAACACCAAACCTGATCCGGAATGTTCGGAAATTGGCTCGTCGAAAGAAGCAACGCGAAAAACGAGGGGACATTCAACGAAGTTGGTCGAAAAATTAGCCCGCGTCCGATGCCGGCGTCCCTTCGAGGCGGGCGTCGATTCGACTTCTAAATTTTCGCGTTTCCCATCACCGTCGGGCTTTCTCGCAGTTTGCAAACCTCGGAATACCGCGTGGTTGTTGCCCGCAAGGTTAAGCCGCCATCTAAAACCGCAAGTGTATTCCCTGGGAGATTCCGCAGTTAGAATTTACCACTCAAAATGCACATATGTGTGTACTTCAAAGCTGCCCACAATAAGGGAGTCCCAACAGTTTCCAGGCCTCGCGGCCCGAATTTCCTCGCACAGGTTCTTCGGACGTTGTGTTAAATCGGCGAGGGTTTCGAGAGGTGATGAGAACGCGGGGATGACCCGGCGCTTTTGGAAGTTTGAACACGCGTGATGGATCGCGGAGTATCCGATCTCCGTTATTCATTGAAATTTAACGTGGAATCCGGCACGGATGGGCCGAAGCGGGTGTTTGATCAATTTTAAACGTAGTTCAGGAGCCCAGTTTGCGAGTAAGTTAACGATGAAAAATGTCTAGGAGAGACGCGAACGAGTTTCTTGTTTCGTTGAACCTCTTATATCGGAAGGGGCGGAGGGGGGACCCAGGGGATCCGGTGAAACGGGAGAGACCGCGTAACTCACGGGAAGCGAGGCGTTGATACGCGATCCGCGCGCCATTTCGGAAAACGTATTACTCCCAGCGTGACTTCGACGGTGCAATTTTAACGCCCGAGAATAAAAAAAAAAAGGCTTTAATTTATATCCGAAAACACTGCGAAGCCCCCGTGAGAATACCTCGTGGTTTGAGTGATTGCTGCATACAATTTTTAACGCCGATCCAATGAGACCTGGGATTTTTCCATACACGTATGCTATTCTCATTTTTATATTCTCAATCTGCCAAAGCTCCTGTGCAGGTGGAACGAGATTTTTCCTTCGATGAAGATAGCTTCTTTTTCCAACGATTTAATATCTCGAAACGAAAATTCCGGTGCAATCTTCCGACAAAGTATTTGAATATTCGAAAATCGGTTCGTTGAATCGAGTAACTCTCGAGGATGAATTTTATTTTTACACACCAGAGAAATCCGGAACGCTCTTGCGAATCTTCGCATTCAGATGCGGAAAATTCTAATCGTTTAGAGTCGAGCCCCGTTCTTACACCGAAACGCCTTTCAAATTCAGCCAACATTTTCGCGCGCCAATTTCACCGCTTCAATTACACGTGCCGCTGGATATTGGAACTCATTTTGTTATCAAGCAAAGCCATGATTTTGCTCATGAATTCTTTGGATTCCGTACGCGCACTTGAAAAATAAAGAAAAACGAATCCTTCGCACAGTGACACATGTAACAAAGTATCGTAGCTCTTGAAAATTAGAGCGATGTGTTGAGTACGTGTAAAAGTTGTGCCAAGATTCAACGGGAATTGACTCTTTTTTGTTCTTTGGTAAAACAAAATTATACTTGGAGAAACATGGCAACATTTTTATCGAGTATTCTCACCCCAGCGGCAGGTAAGGGAATTGTGAAAATCTCGTTTGCGGACATTCATTTCCCTTACCCCTCCCCCACATCCCCTCTCTATCCGTCTCCTGTTCCACCCCCGGACCTCCTTTTCTGGCATCGCGACACGACTGCTGACTGCAAATAGGTAACATCGAGGTTGATCCGATCATGGAACGATGACCCGGCACGACCCTGGCTCGCGTGTCTGCAGCTGTTCGCCCCACCTTCGATGATACAGATTTTATATTTTACAATCAGTTGAAATATAGCGTACGGTGAAAAACTTGACGCGTTGAGGTTTTATCGAAGGGCTATAATTAATCCCTAGATGACCGTTTCCAGAAGAAAACGTTCCGCTCGCTCACGTATTCATTTTGTGCATAAATAATCTTGCAAAAATGCGTTGGCGTGAGTATTTTAGTTCAGAATCGCGCTATTAAGCCATTTTTCACGATTGCGATACATGGATTTAGATATTTGAAGTTATGTACGTCAACGTTGAAATAGACTAGGGCATTCCCTTAACGATTATTTCGCGGTTTCTTCCAGAAGAAGAAATCACCCCCCTGATTCCGAGGAGCTGACGGCTTGTTGAAAACATTTTCTTTTTCTTATTCGGTATCAAAGTAGGTACATAATGGGACCTTTTTTCTACCCTCTTCGAGGGTTCGCCCAATAATTTTCAATTAGTCAGAGAAAATCGGATGCAGGACGTCCGGTGCGGCGTCACGTAATTTCTCCGCCCTCGTTTTCGCCGCTGGGTTTTTTTTCTCCTTATCTTACCGTCCCTTCTGCTCGCTCTCGCCTCCTTCGTTTTCATTCTATCCCTTCCGCTATTTCTTCACCCCCGAATGGAACGTTAGCACGGAAAGTTTCGTTTTTACGAGAAACCGATCGTCGCATTTTCTCGTCTGACGACGACGTAACGAAGAGGCAAACCAGATGTCTCCACCCCGAATCTCGTGGTAGCTGAAGGCGCCGGGCGGGTATGGCGTTGTATAAACATTCGCAAAACCGAATCTTACATTTCTTATTCGCCCTTTATCCCGGCCTGATCCAACATCTAAGCCAGTCTCGCCTCGCCTCGCCTCGCCTCGGATCTCGGATATTCCGAACCGTGACGAGGTTTACGAACCATTAAATCTCCCGGAAAGATTTCCCGGTGTAACCTCGAAATTGGAATACCTGCAGCTTACACGCCTTTCTTCGCAAGCTCCCGTCGATCGGTGATGAACGACCTTCCGTGCCCTTCGTTTTTCCCCAGAGTGAATAAAAACCAAACGAGAGGAAAAAGAATCCGATAGAAATTATGAAGTTTGCAGATCGAGAAATTGACGTTTCATCGTCGAGAGCGATTTCCACAGGCGGGGTGGCGGTCAAATTCCAAGGAATCCGGCATTACTAGGTGGCGGTGATAAAATTTTCCTCACGTTTCGTAATGGCCCGTGTCGAAGTTAAGAAAATTGTCCGTTGGACATAAAATTTGAATATGCAGCGACGCGTTGTGGGATTTTCGAAAGCACAGCTGTAGAGTCTCCGAAGGAGGTACTATTTTTTTTTTTTTTTGTTTGTTTCGTTTTCTCGTTTTTGGCTAATTTGCATTTCAGACTCCTTATAATATTTCCCGCCGCGCATGAAAATATGTACAATATGCAAGCATGTATAACGCGGTTTAGGCGAAAAGTTTCGAGCCTTTAATGCGTCTGTATACAATGTAAGGGTAGAAGAGAAGACAACGGGGAAAATGGAGGGGAATAAAACAAAAAATTTCCTCCGCTGCCTCGACGGCTAATTTACGATCAGACTCGGGTTGAACAGCACGCGCAAATACGGTACGTGACGAAAGGGTTTTCAACCACAGCCAATCTCAGCTATGAGTGAGGCCGAAATGCCCGCAGAGAGAAACGCGGGGCAGGAACGGAGGGCGCGCAACTCCTCACCATTTAAACTTTCGCGTAGGAAATAAAAGTTCTGAGGAGGCCAGATGGCCCGATGCCAAAATCTCATTGTTGGCCGGACGATTTCTATTTATTTTATGGACGTCCAACATTTATAACGACGCGTTCGTACCAGCCTCGCATATAATCGAGAAAACCACCCCCGCGGAGCTACAACTTCGACAATACACCGTCGGCGTTGATGCCGGCCTCTCTTTTTCAGCCCTCCGCAACACGGGATAACGACTCCACTAATTACCATTCAATTAAGCGAAGTTCGCAAAACTTACTCCGAAACCCGCAACGGAAAAACTACTCGCCAACGGCTGTACCAACAACTTCACCGAGTTTCTGCACTTGGTACCGATCCTTTTTTCCAACTAAATTTATTTATTTATTGTTTTTCCCCCGCTCTGTTAATCCGTCGGAAAATTTTCTCACCCGACGCCTGTGTGTATAAAATAATTAGCGATCAATCGGGCATTCTGAATAAGTACGGAAATCGTTCTACAACCTTCCGAGCTTTTCCTTATCTCGCATCCTGGATCCCTGCCAGGCTCAGGGACTGGTCGCCAAGTGATCGCTGCTGTTTGTACGCCTGTTTGGTGAAGAAAAATGCCGCCGCGTTAAGTAGAGAATCCCGTGACCACTCAGACTGCGGAGATAATTTATCGGCCTAGGCTCGGCCGCGTTGCCGGCGTAAACTGTACTTCGCAACTACTTAGGCACCGGGTCTGAGGAGACTCTTGCCAGACTACTTGCAAACTTATTTCCCTGTCACGTATTTAAAATGCGAGGGTAGCAAGACATCGACCCGCAGTTGGCGAAACCTCGGGAGAATACTGGTTTCCGCAAAGTCGTTTAATATTTTCATTTTTTACCACGGTTGAAAAGTAGAACTCACGGTAAAAAATGAAAATGAAATTCGTTGATGTGATCGGATAATCTAGTTTGCTTTTGAAATATGCTTAGTCGGACTGTGTCTAACATTTCCTTTCGACTTTTGACTGTTTATTCGACATTCATACACGGCAGGTTAATAAATTATGATGTTTGACACCTCGTTGGAAGAAAATGGATTGGTGTCGACAAGTGAAATGGTCACAGAATCGAAGGGGTGCAAAGTTTTCATTTTCAAAATTGAATTTTCAAGAAAGTAGAAGTTCAATACGTCCACGCAATTATTGAAAATGCGCATCAATATTATACGGGTAGTTGAAACAGAGTCAAAACAAAAAAGAATAAATATGCAACAACATGGAAAATCCTAGAAAAATCTGACCATTCCGTATCATATCTATATCCATATCCTCACGTTTCTCTATTTTTACTCTTCTGAGTTTAGAAATTCTGCGAATTAGAGTTTAGCACAGTTGTAGCTGATTGTAGTGACCAATTTGAAAGAGAAAACAAAAGATTTAAAGACATTGAAACCCGTTTGGCTGTCAACTGACTTAATTGAACCGTACGAATCGGACCCGGATAAATCCATGGGGTGTAGTTTAGGATGCTGACTACGGGAATCAAATTCTGGATCTCAGGTGGGTCAGAATGGACACCGAGGAGCAGGCAGCGTCCGACGTCGTATAGACGGTTGTGTGAATATGGATGAAATATGCATTGCGCCGGCTTATCAGAGCCGATTGAGGAGCGACGAGGCGACGAAACTAGCTCGCGGCTCTTGCGAATGGTTTCGTATTCATGGGCTAGCGCTCGCTGGCCAAGTCCAGAGTGGATTATCCCGTCGTCAAGAAGGAGACCTCCGAGCTATGCATTATACGTGCCACGTGCGTCTTCCTCCCTCCCGCCCTTCTTCGCCACCTCTTCATGTCTCTCTTCGTTCCGCATTCCAACGACGTCGCGACAAGAACGGGTTCAAGAGTTTATTTATTTATCAAATTTCTTTTTCAAGGAGCCAAGAGCCACGACGAGGCTGTGAAAAGCCGAGAAGAACTTCCGATGGATTGAATAGCCCGTTTTCTTCACCATTTCAAAAATCAAACCTTAACGCCTGGATGTATTAATTAGTTCCGTTTAGTGCCATGTGTCGTTCTCCTTCCGTTATTTGAGAAATAAAAAAAAACATCAGAAACGCTTCGCAGTGCGGAAAGAAAGCTCTTCGCGTTCACAAAAACGGAAAGGGCTGTTTTTAGCCTGCAGGTTATTTTTCGGTAATCCAGAGAGGTGTGATTGATTAACCGGGACTGGCCGGAGTGAAAACTGAACCGCTGGGAGACGAAAGGTTCTACAAATATCAACTCGCGTTCAAAGGGTGAGGGGAAAAAATGATTTGGAATTGAAATACTGCGAAGAAGAAGAACGTTCGAAATCGCGACGGCTGGCTGAGAGCTGGGAATGAATCGGCCCGACGTGCACGCTCGTTTGGATTTGGCTACATAATATACGGTTTGTCGGAGGGTTTAATATTCGACGTGACAAATCCGTCCCGATTCGAGTAACCTCCGAACGACTATTCTTCCCACTCCGGAGCAAACGGGCTTTGTGTTTCCATCTTCACCCCCCGTCCGCTTCCGCGCGGAGCAAAATAAACAGATTCCAATTTTATCAGGCCCAAACAAATGAGAGCCACCGGTACTCCGTGTAGTTTATTTGGGGTTGTAAATAACGGAAAGTTTTAATGCCGACGCATAGCTTAGAGGCGAGGATCGCGAGGGCGAGGGCAGGTCGGTCGGTCCGACGTTCGGGGCGAGAGATGTTTCTTGTTAGGTTCGGGAGGATTCTAATTTGCAAAATTTATATCTCAACCTTGCCGCCCTGCCGCAGGAAGAACACCGGAATGATATATTCGCTCCGTTACGTCTTCGCAGGGCCGACGCGCGGCGTCTCTCCTTTCGCTTTCGTCCCTTCCCTTCGGCCGCCCTTCGGAGTAAAGGGTGAAAAGGCCGGGTTTCAGCGCTGATATTTACAAGTCGATTAGTATTGACCTTTCCCGAAACCGGTGAAAGGATGGCTGAGGATACGCGTCGGGATCCTCGAGTAACTTCCCTTTTTTTCAAACTCCACGCGGTGGGCTGACTTCCGTCGCCAACTAAGCTTCGAACTTTTCACACGTCCGATATAATTCGGCGGCAACCACGAGTGAAAACTTTCGTCTTCCCAGGCGACGGAGGACTTGACAAACGGGATGTTTCACCCCGTCGGGAAATAAAAATGAGGGAATGAGCTGAGCTGCAGGTTCGAGAGCTCTGTGTCTCAGATTTATTATGAACCGTGTCGATCAATTCCGGGGGATGAATTGCCGCGGGGATGAGATTCGACGCGTATTATAACAGGCGGTGCAGGTCGATTACGATGAGGAATTGAACGTTATTCAAGACGAGCCGGTTACATCGTGAATTTCGCAAGGTTCTCAAGCCTCTGCAACTTTTGACGGGCATTGTGTAAACAGCCGTTATATTCGGTATACGCTGAACAAACCGGCTGGAGGCTTCCGTAAGAATCTCCACTGAATTCATAATTACCTACCCAAAAAGTTTTGCATGAAAATTCATTACCTTAAGCTCCGCGGGCAATGGAGCGGTGCTAACAATAGGAAATGCTCACTCAAGTACACACACACACAGTCTTGAAAAATCTACGCCTAGTTGAAAATGTAAACGCGAACCAAGCCTGGAGGAATAAACGCTGATATTAGCTCCAGAGTGTATCAAGCTCTCAAACGCGATCCCCCCCCCCCCCCCCTCACCAGTTTTCAAATTTCTGTCTAGGTATTCCCTGCAAACCTTCAGGGAAAAATCGTTCTTCAGTTTTCACTGCGAATAGCTTTTACCCCCCACTCCCTTTTTTCAGACTCCGAGTCAATATTCATTCGACTTGAAGACCGACCCCGTAGCGGATAAGACGATCATTCGGGCGTATATAGTCCGGTAGAAAAATCCATACACGGATTCAAAGTTCCAGGCGCAGGTTAAGTACACAACCGAGTGCAATTCCAAGGGTAGATATATTATCGCGTGACTAATGCCAAAAGGGCGTACTACAGCAGTTAGATAGGGATCCATGCCAAAAGGGCGTATAAAAAAATTTTTTTTTGCCATTCGACTTAAAATCACTCGAAACGTAAAGATCTGCAAAAAAAAATTTTTCGATGTACTAACGCCAAAAGGGCGTATCTCAAGATATACGCCCTTTTGGCTTTAGGAAATTGCCGGCCTAAAGCCAAAAGGGCGTATAAAAAAAATCAAGATTTTTCAAAATTTTGAATAAAAATTGCATATTATTGAGTAAGGAATAAATTAGAAATTATAGAAGGTATGGGAATTGTACCTTAATTAACCACCCTAATTTTAAAATTTGTTTTTTATAACAATAAATAAATTTTCTTATAATATGTTTTAAATAATAAAAAGTTAAATTACATGTCATTTGTTTCTAGTTTGTGTAATTCAATAATAAAAATACTTTCAATGTGAACTCTTGAATTTTATTTTTCAACTTAGAATATAATTAAAAGACAATTAGTGTAAAAAAAATAATACGCCCTTTTGGCTTTATAACTTGAGATATACGCCCTTTTGGCTTTGAAAATTTTTTTTTCATTTTTAGGCTTAGAATATATTGACAAAACGATTGGCACAAAAAAAAAAAATTATACGCCCTTTTGGTTTTGAAAAGCCAAAAGGGCGTACAATTTTTATACGCCCTTTTGGCATTAGTCACGCGATATCATCGCGGATTAAGGGTGAAATTTTTTGCGCCGATAGCGGGATGCCGGTAAACGTTCTACGGAAGCTTATCTGCAACCCGTTGCACATCCGTTTCTGTGCAGCAAAGTACCGAGACCAGAGACGACGACACCGAAAGTGGATGTGTGGAGTTTGAGGATGAAGGTTGCACGAATGTACGAACCTGGCGCGGCGAACCCGCGGGAAATTAAAGAGCTCGAGGCTGCGTTTCGGAGAGCAGAATGATGGCCGGCCACTTGTCACTGACGAACACCTCTCCACGTTTCCAAAATTTATGTCCCTCTACGGTGAGAGGGAAGGGAGCCGGCTCACCTTCGGTACCGTTTGAAAAGCCGAGCAGGTGTCTCATACGTGAGACGGTTGAATTTTCGCACGCGCTATTTTCCGCCTTCGCAAAGATCGAGCGAATTAACTTTATACGCGTATTTCTCCTCCGTCCGACTTGATCGACCGCGATTTTTACGCGTCGTCGACTCTCCGCGGCGAGGAGAGGCGCGGTAGAAAAACGAGTCTGAAAAACTCGTCCCCGATGAAATATTCCGCGGCTACGTGTTGCCACCGTTTCTCACGCGTGCGTGATCCGATTTTTATCTCTGTCCAGCCAGATCAGTGCTGATAATCGTCGGCAAGTTTCACCATATCTTTCCCGTGTCTCCCACGAATTGATTTCCCTGTCGCGTGGAATATTCTATACATACGTATAACGTGAATAATGTGCGGTTTAATAATGAATTTCAGAATGCTTGTAGCATCGTTCGCACGACATGGAACCGCAGCTGGATGCAGATGGAGGAGATAAAAGTCACAGCAGCGATCGGATTGCCGCCTGAATTATGGAACATCGTTGCGAAAATCAGAACTTGGTTAATTATGTATGCTTAAGACAAAAAAAAGAGAGCCCTGCGATCCGCCAAGTGAAAGTGAATTCTGGGTAGTTTCACATCGCACGCACAATTACACACCATAATGCGATACGTGAGTATAGATAAAACGTGTTTCATGGTGATTTATGAGCGACTATTCTCGGGGGTAAATTTAGGGGAAAAACGTCGATTGAAACGGTCGTCTTCGGTATGCAGACGCCGCACGCGTGGATAGTCAAAGTGGTGAAATGGAAAAGTTGCACACAGCCAGAACTTGGCGCAGGGGGGAAAGTTTAGTTTTGTGCATCGGTCGGCCGTTGGATACATAGGTATACTATGGGAACATGCAGTATGTGCAGTATTGAAATTACGCGGACAACTGCGTTACGCTTACAAGTTTTAAACCGCTAAAGTTTATCAACGAACTTTTCTACCGTACGGGAACTGACGCATTCTCAAAACTTGTGCACGAATTTTTTATTCTCTTATTTATTTCCTCTTTCTCTTTGCGTCGCAGCTGAGAAGAAGATCGTTCCTTAAACAAAATACGAAAAACTTTTTTCTGACATCAATATTTGTCTACAGGCTGGAGTTGTGGGTTTTTCTTTTTTCATTCCGTACATAATTCAAAGCGTTTTTTACTACTGCGTTTGAAAGAAGCTATTCGCCCAGTATTCCTGTTTGCGAAACAAGCGTCAGGTTTATTTCCGCTTCATTTTTTTTTTTTTTGCCATAAGAGAATACTCGAAACCCTGCAAGAATGCAGCTTGCCACTCTAGATGAAACGCGTCTAGAGTATCCAGCCTTCTTTTTACCGGATGTGAAACACGGACTCATTTATTTTCGAGTTGCTGTTTACGATCGCAGATCTCCATTGCTCAAGGTTAAACGTCGTTTATTAAATAGAGGAGGTAGATTTGATCAATTTCAGAATCGTCGAGCTTTCACCGCTCAATCTTCAGTACTGAAGATTGCCAAGAATGGAACCAAACAAAAAAAAAGGTGTGTCCTTACTCGGAGATGCGAAAATTTCACTAATGCACGTCTTAGTCAATTGATCGTATCAGTTTTGCATTGATTTGATTTTATTTATCGTGACTAAAAGATATTACCAGCGCTACTGTGTCATTGACAAGATAAAGTTATAAAAAAATCCTTTGACGATCAAACTAAACGGTTGTAGAGAAAATAGGTTGGGGATTGCATAAATATTCATTAACTTCGGGTAAGTCAATCAAGACCAAATTAGTACTTGCTGAACGTAATTCCGTACAACGTCCTGGCAGAACCGAACGAGCGAAGTAAATGAAGGCAAAAATTCAGCAAGATTTTCGGTAGAACGTAAGTAAAACGTGTTTTCCTTGTCGGTGTAGAAGGATGGATCAGACCATAGAAAGAATAAAAAAGAAAAAGAAATAGAAGAAAAGCCCGACGTCGACGTCGACGATACCTCAAAAATTCATCGCCCTTCGGATCCAACGACGCGAACAGGTCTGAATACTCGATTGAATAACTTTCTAGCTACGTACCCTGCAGTCAAGAAGATGACTTCTGAGCTATGAGGGTGAAATAAAAGTATGCAGCGTCGATTCTGCCACCCAATAGTGAATCGACAGCGTTAATCGTATAAATAAATTGTCCGGCGTACTGACACACGTCTTAACTGTTTCTCTCTCTCTCTCTCTCTCTCTCTCTCTCTCAAGTTGTACCTTCATTCCGATTATCATTTGTTAATATTTATGATATTGTTAAATTTTACCTTGTTAGTAAGGTCAGTATTTAAAATGTGACAGCAATCTGAATGTATCGGAGATGAAAATTCTAAATGTATCGTTACTTGTATTGTTTTATTCAATTGTACTTGAAAGTAAAATATATGCTTATGGTTATGTATTGTTGTCTGTTACTTATATACCGTCATACCACCTCACCTTGCCGTTCTTGCTTGTTCAGTTATACTGCACGAGCTTATTAATTTAATTGTTAATTTAATTCTTATTTAAAAATAAAAGGTCGTGCGTTTTTGTGCCGTACGGCTAGTTGCAAGTCAAGGCAAAATGAATTCGAATCGCTCACTCACACTCTCCCTCTCTCTCTCTCTCTATCTCCCCCTCTTCCCGTCCCTCAAATCAAACGTCTCTCATGTTTACGTCACACCTGCGTAAGCGCTGATCAAGGACTAAGCCTTGTCCCTTCCGACGTCAATTACCCCACCTGGTATAGGGTGTACCCTAAATTGTGGATCTCGATTTCCGAGCCGTCCCACCTTTCTTCATCCGGTTCTAAGCCCCCGTTAAACCGCGCTCGATCCGGCAGGCAAGGGGCCCGCCCCGTATTTGCGCGTGGATGCAATTAACTTCGAGCCCCTCTCGTTCTGGAAGAGGCATCGCACAAAGGGGTTTAATGCCTCTGTTGTAACAGCTAAAACACGAGTGTTATACCTACGCGTACACCTCACGCGTCGAACGGTCGCGGCATCCTATCTATTCTTGACACTAATTCGACACTAATTGGACACTCCGAACTGAGTAGGATATTTCCTGGAGGATAGCTGGAGGTAAGCTTCGTTCACTTGTGCTTTTCCGGGTTCACGCTACTGCGGATGTTCACGCGATCCAGGTGCTCATCGTGAACTACTCGTAATCGATGCATGGAATTTTTCCCCCTGTTTCTAGATCGGAATAGCGTCCAATATATGTCAAGCGGTGACGACTTTTCAGGAGAGTAAAATTAAAGTCGTACTTCCGCAAATGTGTATAGAATTAGCCTTTGAAAAAATAAGGTTCAGAGTTTATTATAAAACAAATCGTATCGTGGAAAAAACTGTTGATACAGTTGGCCCACTTCTGAGAAGAAGTTTTTTTTAAATCGATCTATGCCAAAACGGCAGGAAGTGGAGAGGTACGAAAATGTCAAAAACATAAAACTGCAAGTTAAGGAACAAAAATAAATCATAAATTAAAAATGCAGAAATATATATTAAATAATAAAGTCTGATTTGATGAAGGTTCACATTATTTGTTCACTGAAACAGAATCATAGGAGTGTTTAAATCGCGATTTACATCCATTCCAAGTTTAGATTCTGAGAATTATTGACTTCTAAATTTCGTCAGACTACGCCACCTGGTACGCCAGAATTTTAAAACGATCGAGAAAAAGACAGTTCTTTTTAAAAATTGAGCCTAGATACTTTTGTCGTATATCCCATCAAGTACAAATGGGTAATTGTTTAAACGATCGAGTGTAAGGAGAAGAAAGATCCTCTTCAACCGCCACAAAAAGTATCTACGCAAAATACGATTTTGCGAACGCACCCTTCGGATCCTCCGTGCGACATCGTTCGTTATTACAACGCCTGAGCAACGTTTGTTTTTTCAAAACTCGTTCCCTCTGCCAAAAACATTCTTGAATATCAACGCTACATTATTTTTCACCGAGCCTCTGCAGCGTATTATCATATCCTTGACGGAACATGAATTATTTTCAGTTCATCAACGCGTTCGCGTTATGACTCGAGGGCAGGGCTGAAACATCTCGCTCTGCAGCTCGGGCGGGATAATATTACGCTTTAAACGGTGAATTAATAAGCTCCCGCACCCGAGCGACGCCGGGGAATGATCTTTGCCTCCGTGGGTTTTCGCCCTGCATGTATTCCCCGAATATCGCACCCGCACTCGGCTTTGATCACAAAGGATGTCCGCGGGCGTTCAGCCCCACGCTCACATCTGTGTGATTATCATGCTTCCATGAATTCAGCCGAGATACATACCGTGCACTCCGATCAGCCGACTGCGTTTGAAATTCATCGCCGTTTCTCGACGGACGAAAGATTAACTCGCACCTATTCGCTCCCCGCTCCTGAATTCGGCAGGGAAATCGATACCTTTGACCGTACCGGAGCGGCATCGGAAGGTGAGAATTGCGGTTCGAATCATGCATTCGGGACAATATGATGATTCGTTGATAATAATTTTCACGGAGCTACGGTCGAATACAACTTCAGCTTCTCTTTCAGCTGTATACTTTGCGATTGCGCGCGTTGACTCGGCCAATTTCAAGGATTTTTCACCCCACTCCTTTGCGCGAAATTACGATATGAGAAATCTGTCGGGGATGAAAGTTGGGCTGCGAAAAATAAAAAGAACGCCTCGAGCTCAAGAGCCATGTATCTTTGTCCTCGGGTGCTGAGCGCACTAATTTAAACGATTCCAGTAAAAGCCACCGAGTTCCTTTTGCAGCCAGCGCTGTTCGATCCCCCGGGCGAAAAGCTCTCGGAGAACCTTTACTTCCAGCCCTGTCGGCGAGACGAGGACGGTAGTTGCGGAGGGAGGACGAGGGGGGTAAAGTAGGTGTGGAAACGGATGGATCGAGGACGCTGGTGTTGTGTTGACAAAATGGTTCTATCTGTAATTGGATATTAATCCTAGCAAAGCCCCGACCGGAACAAGGGCTCTCATTTCTGCGGACGGACCTCTTTCGCCCCGTTATTCCAGCTAAAGCATCGCCGAACTTTGGCTATTACCGACACCGTTCCCGTTATTCATGAAAAGTTTCGCTCATCAGGTTCAGTTTCTTACCACCGACTGCGCGACGACCAACTCTAACTGAATATAATTCTTAGCTTATATTCGAGACCTCGTGAGAAATGTCGGAAAAATTAACAGCCCCGCGATGCGGATCACTCGCGTGTATTCAGTCGTAAAATTAAAGGTAATCAGCCCGTCGCTCTGCTTTTTGTCAACGGACCATTATTACATCACGTAAAATCATTTCATTGGCTGGATTTTTCATTTGCAAATCAACTTTGAGAACAACTGGTAATATGCATGGTCGTTATTACAATATTCAGCTCAATCAGCGTGTTTGTCGAGTAAGTAAATTTACATCGCGGAAGAGGAAATCGACAAAAGAGAAATTGTTGTTGAATAAATATCCCTCGTTCCAGACAATGTCGCTCACTTTTCTAACCACGTCTGCAACTCGGATCGGATCTAATACAGTGCATGCATAATTGATACGTGTATAACGAAGTTGACTCACCCCGGCGGATGAAATCCGTAAAATAAAGCCTAGTCTTCGCTTCGCCGAATGCAGATAAAAGTGGCCAGTGACACGGGTGAAGGACCTCGACTTCCCGGAGGCGGTGAACTGGCCTCTCATCCCCTCGAAGAATTTTTCGAACCAGAAAACGCCGCGGCGGTGGCACGTTATCTCTTGACTGGTTTCCGGGGACGTTTGCGAGAGGAGGGAAGATTTCCTCGCAACGTCTGAAATATGCTTCTGGGATCTTTTATTCAGATAAATCGAGCGTGAGTGAAAGATGCAGGACTCGCCGTCCCGGCAAGCCTAGAGTGCGTGGGGTGGAAAGCGAAAGCTGCGTGATGCAGGAGCTCCGGAAGACCGATCGCTGATCGGAGCGCCGATATCATCCGGCAGCTTCGACCTCCGACCTCGGACTTCGCTCTAATGGAAGACGGGACCACCTAACGATAATCGAGTTCGTTCAACAAATGGGTATCCTTCTCGCTGTGCGCCGCACTCTTTCTCACCTCCCCTCCTGCCCCGCCTCTCCTATTCGCGATATCGCACCGCTGGACGCCGATGTTGAAGCGAGCGACCGAAGATAACGGCTGAGCGGTATCCGTTTTGACCGTTTTGAGGAATTGGAAGATTTTTGAAATTCTAGCCTTCGTTTTTGTGGAGCAGGGTTGAAATTCCGAATTTGGAAAGTTCGGAAAGCGCGAAATTTTGAATTTCGAATTAGACGCTTTCGGAACTTTTCAAATTCGGAATTTTGGCCCCGCCCTGTTTTCACTAAACGTGGAAGTTCGGATCTATTAAGCAATCTCCGACGGAAGTGTCGCGCGTTTCAGGAATCCAAGAAACCTGCGAAATAACAAAAACTGTTCAAAGCTAACAGCAAGGAACAGACGAATAAGAATCCTGCGGGAACCGGGAGTGATAAGAAAACGTGATGATCATCGATCGGGTCCCAGTGCAAAGGGGCAATTTACTTACGCATGAAGTTATGGAGGGAATTTGTATAAGATTGAGAGGAATGGCGAGACGTAGTAGACTACGCGTTACACCCATACGCCCACCTCAGACGCGAGATAAACCCGGCGAGGCGTGACTGAGCTGATAGACGGTAATGCGAGGAATGACACATGGACTGGTCAGGATTCTCCGGCTATAAATTGCCGAATAACTCGGAAAGCCAAGAATTTCGAGACTAGCCGGGACTTCTGCATGAACCGGCTATTTGCGCCACGCTTTAACGGCGCCGAGGCAAACAGAGCTTAACGTATGGAAGGCCGCGATCCTAACGACCACGTGTGAAGGTCTTCTCGAGCTGCGGGATTCGGTTCTCGTGACGGTCGAACAAACGACAACAAAGGAAAATCGTCAATCAGAAGGTGAAATCCCCCGAGTTTTGTTTACGTCGTTGAATTCATCAGCGAATAGTCGTGAATTTTGCTAACGAAGAAGGGGGGCCGTTTACCGTTTGCCGACTGTGAGGAAAGTTCGCTGAAAGAAGAATTCTTGATGAATTAACGAATGAATTAATTAATTAGGTAACGAATAAAGTAATCATGGTCGTGAGAATTACTTATACAATGCAAAACACCCCCGTGTTTAGGTTACCGGAAGTCTGGGGGAAACGGGAATGATCGACGACCTTTTCACCCGACGTTCAGACGACGGGGGTGTGAATTTGACGAAAAGGTGTAACGCGTAGGCGTGGATAAATTTTTCACGTGAGCCTCGCCGTTCAACGGCCGAGCGCAGGATACATCCACGATGTCCGGCTCAATCGGCTCGGCTGTATTAGGCACCCGTTAACCGTTACTCGGTTAATAACCGAAAGTTCTGACATCCTTCAAACGGTTGGTTAAAACTTGCAGTTAGTTAGCGGAAAAGGCGAGAGGGAATTCGGTAGTTGGAAATTCAATTAACCCGGAGATCTGCTACCTTGAGGCACTGATTTGGCAGCAAGTTGGATACGCCACTGCGATGAATTTAGCTGACCTTTTTCAGCCACGCAAAACATGTTTGGAGATAATTTTCATCGAGTTTCGCCTCGAGCCTCCATAAATTACAAGCGATCCGACAGAAATATCTGAATGCACGCCTGTTATTCTATCAACGATAAGTCTTATTCAACAGCTAGTTATTACCTCGATAATTATTATCATTATTGCTTACGTCGTTATTACTTCTACGTTATTCAAGGTCTAATAGATAACAACCTCATCTATGTGATAATTTCAACCCAAGTACAATTGAACCAACGTTGTCAATGTTCAAGTGCAGAGCTAGTTAACAACCACGGTACCAACTCACGGTACTCTGGCACCTGCAAATTGCCACCAGGAGGGGGGGGGGGGGGGGGGGGGGGAGATATGTGAGTGATAATTAACTGGTGGGAGAGTTTTGAAAATCAGAGTAGAGGAGAATGCGATTCTTTTTTTGTTGTAAAGTGGCTCTTCGAGTCTGGGTAAAAATATAATCACACAGCGTGGTCCAAATTAACGAGGTCATCATTAGGCGAAAGGTGAATTTTAACGAAAAACGAAAATGTTCGTCGAAAAATTTACGTCAAGTCCACGCCTTGTACGGACGTAGATTATTATTATTATTATAGTCAGGTTGATTGAGAAGGTGTGTATAAATAAACGCATAAATTTGACCCGTATCGATTTGACTGTCTCGGTGAGTACCAGGCACTGTCTTCGGTGACAAAATACAGTATCTGGCTCTGCCCTTCTCCGACCTGGCGAGCCTCGTGAGTTCGAACATCTCCTTTGTCAAGGTTGTTCGACAAAGCGGTAAAGCGCGTCGAGAAAAGGGAAAGCTATGCCGTTCGACTTGCGGGCGATCATTCACCCAATAATAGAAAGGGTAATATTCAATTCGACTAAAAGCGGGTTAGAAATTGAAAATTTCATCGCAGCACTCGGCGACGATCGGGTTGCTGTAATTTAAACGTAATGTACGGTGAGGTCAATTCGCCGCGACGCGACGTCGCGAGTATAATATTGAAAATTGAAACTCACAATTGGGGGCTGATGGTGTTTTTTTAAAAGCGCTCACTCTGCGGCGAGGGAAGAATTAGCTTTGAAAAGATCATTAAGAACGGGAATAGGCCAACGAAGCGCGTAGAAGCAGCTCGAGTAATGACGCTCCATTTCCGGTTTCGCGATAGCTTCCGGGGATGATCGTCAGGCGGAGCTGGGAGAGTGAAAGCACTTTTCCGCGATATCAGAATAGCCGGGGCAGCTAAAGAGAATCAATTTACCGGAGTGGGCAATTGTCCATGAGGCCGCAGAATCGCCGCCACCTCGGGCATCTGCGATCTTTTATACGATCGTTGTAACCTAGAAGTAGGCAACTTGCGACATTTCCTCGCGATATAATTATTACCGAGGGTTGGGTGAACGATGGGATGATTTATCGACAAAGAAAGTTATAGAAAAAAGGAAAGTGGCGGGCGGGCGCCGACGGTGTTGGAAATTAGGGGTGTTTGAGGATGAAACGAAAGCAAGCGAGCCACTTGATATTTTGAAACTTTTGTAAAACAATGTATCCAAATCAGCCAAAGTTGTATTTAATTTTAATCCTCAAACTTGTAGAGGTAGCTGGTGTATATACAAGCATCTTTAAGGTATGTAAAATTTGATACGAACCGCGGGCGTTAAAGTTGGACGGAACATTATAATGAGAAAAGTAAGATATTCCGAAGCCGGCTTTCGAATAGATGAACTTGCGCTCTGAACTTCCAAGTGTGGAATTGATGAACTTAATGCTTGTTACGTGCGGGCTTTATGGGATCGAATTAATTACTTCCACGGCTTGTCCTTTTGCCTCTGCGAGACAGGCTTCCTTCAGAGAAACGGGAAAACGCGTAAACTCAATCAACTACGGGCCATAATTTCTGCGCCCCGTTTCCAAATTTTACCAGCAAAATCAGTTTAATCAGTCATAAAATTCACTCACTCTTCGTCCACGTGGAGCGACATCGGGAACCACCCCTCTACCTCTTCGGTTCCCCGCGCCCTTCGGTCCAAGCTGATAAGTACCTTGACGAGGAATACGAGACGTTGTCGAGCAGGTGTCGGAAGGGTGGTTACGGCGGGACTCCCATCTCTCTCCCATCAGTCGGGCGTTATCGATTTCGTCAGACATCGGAGTCCCGAAGACGGTCAGATGCCATTATCGGGGGTGGAAGCTGTTCGAGTACATACGGTGTTAACTATCCAAGCAGTTCCTGTGATCTCATTAGACGTTAAGTTCCCAGCGCGAGTAAGTATCTGCTCTATACATGTACCTTAGTCCCGGCATCGCGTTGCCGCGACTTCCGGTGACTCGGGGACGAGTTCCGGATAATATACAAAAGCTGTAATGGGGTTTGAAAACGTGGAAACTTGAGCCCGGCCGGAGTTCTAGGATATTTTCTGATATTCGGAGCTTCGCTTCCCGTATTATTCGATATTCAAAACCAATTACCGTCATTCGAGGAGATGCCGTGCGATCTGAAGTGGAAACGTCGGAACGAATGCTGAAAGAAGTTGGCAGGAATGCTCGCCCGATCATTGCCGATACGGAGAAACGAAGGTGGGCAATTCCATGGCCGTGCAGGAAGTTTAATTAGGTGAAACGCGATGTCAGAGGTCAGAGTCGTCCTCGACTTTGTCCAAGCCAAGTTGGAGTCAACTTCTGGAGTGGTAGAACGTTGCAGGCCGAAGGCAAACCATATTCCAGTGTTCATCTGGGTCGTGTAGGAGAGGTCGTGATGTCACCTCGGCGTCTTCGCGCCTTCGATCGATTGGTTTTTTCGAGGAAGGAGAAAAAGGTAGAGGAACGGAAAATTTCCGCGGGTCGTTTTTAATTGAAAGTCCCGGAGTGGAGAGCGGATAATTAAAACCGGCTGCGTACCCACGCGTTGTTTTATTCAGCGGAGGAGATCCTTCGAGATGGGATGTGCGAATCTGCCCATCTTCGTCTCTGCGTATTAATTATTTACTCATTTATTCTCTCTACTTTCACAAGTTTTTTTCATCCCTAAAGTTGTGCAGGTACTCGCGGGACGTTGCATCAAAGTATTCTAGGAATTTCATTATCCTTCGGGATTGGTGACAGAGAATTCCGACGCACTCGAGCTCGGTGCCCTGACTAATACACCGGTGAACACAACGATCTCGATCCCTTTGAGTCGAATAATCCGAACGCAACGAAGCGAATACGTGTACATATCATAAAACGTGCGGTAAGCGTAAAAGAACACTCTTTTGGACGAAGAGGGTGACTAATAGTGTTGCTATTCGATACACGTACCGGAATTACGGTAATAAAATACGCGATAACTTTTGCGTTATGCGATATGTGCCTGCGAAATGCGTTCAACCGTTTCATGTAACCACACTCCGATCGCATACCTGTATGGGTAGGTGTTGGTATAAGCACACCCTCGCATCAAGACGACGCTATAGTGACGTTTTTTTGTTATGGACTGAGTAAAATGTTGTTTATTGCAACTATCATCGAAGCCTGCGCAGCAAACGTGCGAAAATTCCACCTTCAGTGCAATTTTGTAAACGAGTGACACTTAACGTAGTTGGTAACCTCTTAGTGGCATCAAACTGACCCTCCAAGCAATCTTGCGCATGAATATCGGTGTAAAAAATTTTCAAACCGTGTCCGTTGAAAACCAGGGTTCAGGGATGACCTTAGGATGTAAAAAACTTACCTTCTCAATGGTCACAAACGTTCGGAACTTTCCTACGAAAACACAATTTCGGAAAGATCGATCAACGGAAGAGAAAACGATTTATAATAGAACCTGTTTACTTATCCGTTTATCGTTGACGAAGAAAAGCAGCAGCGTCGTTCACCACTTGTCTCGGAATGTCGGGGATCGGGAGTAGGCCGATCAAACAGAGCCTTAATTCCGCAGGAAGGAAAGCGGCGGGATATCTTCTCCTCCGGTTGTGCAAGTAGAGTGGAGAGCGCCGCTGATTTGCCGTACGAGACGCTTGGCAAATCCCTGAACAACCCTCCCTCCCTACTTCCAGACACAAGAACAAACAAGATCGGCTCGCGAAAAAGCCGGGGGAAAAGGAGAACCGGGTACACATATTCCACCTTGTTGTATCTCTCCGAAGCAGCACTCGGTGCATGTGTGTTCTGCGCAGATATCCCGCGGTATTCCAACGTCCCGTTACACGCGTCGGATACCCGCCGCGATTCCATCCAAGGTATTACGACCTACGCAAACACAGATTCCGTCTCAGGATCTTCGACCGCGAACATACGGGGTGGGAAGATCCAAATTGGTTTACATTTCCGGATCTTTCCACCCGGAGGAGCGCAAAACGAGACTTCTTCAAGGGTTCGACAACCTCGAAACCTCACTGACACCACTTTGCATCACTCTCTAGTCACTAGAGACTCGATGCTCGGTCAAAATTTGCGATCGCCTCGGGATCCGAGCATGCGCCAGCGCTACAAGTTTCATCGATTCGTAGCTCGGTACTGCGGAAGGTGGATCATACTGGACATGGGTTGTGGCAAACAAAGGTTCATCAGACCGGAACGTACCAAGATACAAATTCCAAGATACAATACTAAAAATCCAATAACAAATACACGATCCAAACTAGGGACTCTGAATTTGTACAATACCGAAAACCGACAATAGATCGATCGCAATACAATTTTGATGATATTCGTGGTATTTGGAGCGAACGGTCGCTTGTCATTTTGAACGATTTGTTTTCAAGGCAGTTGGAACACCATCGAGACGCTCAATTTCCCAAAATTTGGACCGCCGACATGGTTCGCGTCGGTATAACGTCTGCAGTTGGAGAAAGAGAAGTTCACGCATTCGGATGTTTTCGCCACCCTGCGCATAATGGACGCTTGGCTGTTGCCCTCTATTCCGCAACCCTCTTTGGCGGAAAGTCGGCGTTCTGTATCCAGAGCAGTGTGCTCGTATAACGGCAATAACCTCTAACGAAACTAACCTAGCGGTACCCGAGAAGCGTGAAGGAGAATAGACAAGAAAGCAAGGCGCAAGGCTGGTAATGTCAGAATTTGTATTCTCAGTGGGTGCCAGGACCATGCAGATCCCTGGCCATTATCGGGAAATCCAGCCATCGAAAACGTGTTTGATACCTTTCACCGTTTCACCGTTCCTACATCATCGCGGCTGGACGAAAAAGGGCAAAAGAGAAAAAGAAAATTTCGCAGGCAGGTCGGAACACTCGAGATCTTCATTATCGCAATTAAAACCTCCCCTCGTTGCGTTGTGCCGAAGGTCATCAAGGGTCGGGAGACCCGGATGACCAGCCATTGTCACGGAACATGTATTCGCACGCCGAGAACTCCAAAGAGTGTGATTATACGGAATTATACTCCGCACCACTTTGCCTACACTTACCGGAATCTGCATTGCGGCGGGGTACATTATTCCTCTGGTGCACTGCCGCCGCCGGAGAGGCGGAGGGGGATGAAAGGCCTTTGTGGACGATGTGTACCTAATAAGGCCAACCGGCCACGCTGCTCCTCCTCCGCCCTTTCCACGCGTACGTTATATGTATGTAGTACACCGCCACATTTTACCTCCCGCTAAACCGCCAGGAATTAGGGCTTTCAGGACCTCGTTCTCCACCCGCGTTCCCGCATGCCTATTATCCTTCTTGCTTCATAATCGAGAGTCTTCGTCTAGCGACGATGCTAATTTTCTAATCGCATTTATAATTCCTAGTACAACGAACGGGGTCTGCAGTTTCGAGCATTCTTGTTCCACCACTTAATTAGTTTCACTATCCGCAGCATGGATTGCCGTTAGCTCTGGCATTTGATCACGACCGCGGAGTGTGTGTGTGTGTGTGTGTGTGTGTGTGTGTCGATGCATAAGCATAATTTTATTATTAATAATAATCGATGTATTACAATTGCTCCGTATTCACAATGGGCGGATGTGTTTATACGAATACTGTATATATCGCGTCTGCGTTATCGTTATCAATGTTGTTATTGCAATTATTATGTCTGGTTTGATTAAATTCAACAATTGAATTCGTAAACGATGTGTATAGTAACCGAGCTAATCGAGTTGAAATTAATTACACTCGGTATTCGCTCGCTGCCGCAGGGTAGGAGGTATCCGCCTATATCGGTATGATAATATCGGCTGACGGAGTTTGAAAATTCGAGTCTCTTTCGCTATTATTCCTTTATCATACGCGCGAATTATGCCCACTGCGATCGAGTGTACCGAGGTATGCATAATTCGGTATTAATGCGAGCACTGGAGCCGCGATTTCCAATTCACGTTTTACCACCGATTCCCCGATTCTGATTTCCATGCTTTCGTGGAACAACAGCTACGAGTGTAATACATATTCATCGCAGGGGCGAAAGAGGGAGGAAAAACCGAAGGGGCATTTTATTTTCGAATGAAAATTAACCTCAACGAAACAGATGAGACACAAAACGAAAGAACACGAAGCGTTTGCAAGCTCCTTTGAAATTCGCGTGACAGGGGATCCAGACTCGTGGTTATTGTTCTTTTTACTTCTTCTTCGTGATTACTTTCCCCTTTTCAACCCGCTTTAATTTCTTGTATCCGTAATCTCGTACCCACGACAAAAGCGAAGGCTGTAGGTAAACGAAGAGAGAGAGAGAGAGAGAACGATAAAGCGAGAAGGAGTGAGAGACAGGAAAAAGGTGGCGACGTGGTTCACGGAATACGTGACACGCCTAGGGATTACCTATTGCATGCAAACCGAGATTTCCGAGTTACAAGATTGCCCGAAACCTCGTCGAAGAATTCACGACCCCCCCACCGAAAACAGACTGTTGCTGTACACACGACAAAGAAGAAGGCATCTTTTTTCTTCTTGGGGGAGGTTAAAGCTCGGCTGTTGTTACTTTGGTGAAAAAAAAGTAGATAGAGATGAAAGATCGAGAAAAAAAAAACAACGGGAAGCAGGGAGAATAATACGCGAATGATTAGTTTTCTCCGCAAGCTCGCGGCTTGGCCAATCGGAAATGATGGGAGAACACTGGAATTGGGTACACGTATAATCATAGGCACGCCTGTTTTTGGATCGATAATAATTAGAGCCCCCCAAACTGCTCGACGTCGGCTTCGAAGGAGCCCGATGAACAACCATCGCGATTAATTAATTAGCCCTGTTTGGATAAGGCCGGGCACGTGTGCCGCACTCACACACGTTGAAATTCACACGTCGTTTACGTAGGCAGCCTACGCCGCCGAGCTCGTTTATCTTGGGTCGGTGGTCCGCCATCTTGAATAAACCAGCACCGAAACTCGCGTCAGCGGTGGAAAATCCGACCGGATTCACCGTCGTCTATCACATTTTCGCGAAATATTTAGTAAGCGGGTATACGAGTTGTTTGTTCAACGCGCGAATTACCCTCAGGCTTCGGTGATTTGCACCCTGTGGGATATACATATTTGCGCGCGAATTACATGCACTGGAAGAAGATATTCGGGCCTCTGTTTACACAATCATTCGAACGTACATCTTGCATAATTATTCTTTAATTATACCAAATATTATTATATGTAATATAATGTTGTTACAACGGGTACAATTATATGCATTGCACATACACTACGCTAGATTCTTTTTCCTTTTTGTTTTTTTTTTTTTCTTGGTTTGCTTCAATCATATTTATACATAATATATAGTTAATTACACGCGTTATTCCTATATGAAATAACCAGCTTTTTAATTTTAACGATACAAAATATATTTACAGACTTATATATACATAAATATATATAAATATATTTATATATGTATGAGTACTTATTTGTTACAAATACCGTCAGGCTTATAATGTACCTACGTATAATACCGTATTTAATATTGGTTATTTGTTTACCTTTATTTTCGTTCCTTAGTACTGCAGATTAAGCTATCCTGACCCTTTTTGCACCCCGATATTCCGAGATTTTGTTAATTCATTCACAGATAATCGCATTTGCACGAATATAATATAATTTATTCGCTATTTGTTTTATTTCTTCTTTTTTCGCTTTATTGATCGTTTGTCATTTTTTTATTTTTTTTTTTTCTTCTTCTATTTATTTATAGCACGTTACACCGAGCCGCAGAAAGTTTTGCGGTGGCTATATTTGGCATTTCTTTCGTCTAAGCAAACAGTGAAAAATGAGAACGGCTAGCAGTAATTGGACTAATTACGGTCCAATTTTACAATCTACAAAGAATCTAAAGAGCTGTTCTTATAAATTGCGTACAGAATTGCGGGATATGTCATTTTATACGCGCTAAGATACTGCAAGTTGTACCCACAGGAGGAATCGTCGAAACCGGAAATAAATTAAGATAATCTTGTGCATGAATTCAAAACCCACGATAAATGAATCGTGTAATTTCGCAATCTCATAGCGCGTACAAAGTACTACATTCACGGTATATAAATATGATATATTTACAAGTATAATTCAATTGCAAATTTTCCATGTTGAGCCCGTGTCTAACTTACAAGCAGATGCGTATAATTTTCTACAAGACAAACTTCTGGATCAGGGTTATTATTTATCAGACAATTATTATCAATTGTTGTACGATGTGTTAGCAATAGTAATCGTATTGTATAGAGTTTAATCACAAAAATTCATTGAAATATACAAATATGTTTTCACTATAATTAATCTTATAGCGTCTTTTCCTTTGCGGTTTCCTTCGTTTCTTATTTCACACCGAGTACAATCCTTGTAGTATTTCAATCTCACAGATCGGTACAAAACATTCGATTGGTCCACATGCAAAGTACATAATTTGATACCCTTACTGCCGAAATCGATTCTTACTAATCTCAGTTCCGCTTATTTATTTACTTATTCATTTGTATCCATTTTTACATAAATTGTTTATTTTCTTATTTGCTGCTTCGTCCTTCGTCTTTGTAAAATAATTTCAAACCTCGCCTTGCTGCAGCAATTTTCTCCCAGAACCGGAAAGCTGCATTGATTTCAACGATTTCGAGATCTGCTAATAATACCATTGAACAATCTTATTCGCCAAATTTATCGGCAGCTCATACCTGTTTCGCATTTCCTATCCGATATTTCGTTGCCGCATACATTTTTTTTATAATAAAACCTTTTTTCTCACACGGACAAAGCTTGGGAACCCTTCGGAATCATCGGTTTATCAATATCGAAGCGTTGTAAGTAGAGCATTCGACGTTGAGAATGATTACTGAAATTTCAATAAACCTAAACGCACGCTGACTGTACAGCTAACCGTGAAAGTTTCAGAAATCAGTATTGTGAAATTTGAAACGAAAATGAAGTGGATTAAAATAAAATTAAAAGTAACACAACCACGGTGAATATTCGAATTATAATTATCATCGAGTTTATATGTATTATAGGACAAGTATATCATAAAACGATACAATGATACGCAATAATGATGATAGCAACAATATCTATAATAATTATAATAACAATGCGTTAAACGTCAACTATATATTATATACAATATGATGTTCTGTTGTATTAGATTGTACATTCAAGATTTCAAGCGATAGAAAATTACATCACCGTGATATCGTTACATCATATTGTTGCATAATATTGAATATTCGCGCCCTGCAGCTCCGGACCTTCAATTCAATTATACTTCGACGTATCGTAATATCATTCGTACAATAATACCGTTACACAACGTTATACTCTAGCATAAAAAATCACCATCGACTCAATCGGTAAAATAATTTTTCCATCTCGTTTCAACGTCATCACCTCGACTTCATCTCCTTTTGCTATCCTCACATGTCTTCGTTCGTCTTTGCGTAACGCGTTGCGCGATTTTGCGGGCCTCTACACGCTACGCGAAACAATTCCAAACCTCGTTGAAACCCGAATCAGATTGTAGGTACTAAAGCGTCTCGAGTAGATTCTGGACGAGGAGCGCCGGCGCCGTGACTCGAGCTTTCGTCTTCCTCGTCTGCCGATCCGGTCGCACTCCGCAACGCGGCGCTCTCTGAAGCTGCTCCGATTTGTTGCTGTCCTGCTCCAGCTGGACCGAAACGCTCGCGACCCTCGGAGTCGTGCATCCCGTTTCCTGAAACACCCGAAAATACCGAGCGATGTTAAGAAAATGTATTAGAAAAAACCGCTTGACCGTCGATCAAACGAGGATATATTTGGAGAAAGAATGAAAAGAGACGACGGATGTAATTATAACGCAGAGAGTGGAGATTTCGTGAGAAACTTCACTGCCACGTCGACGGTGTTTAGTCTGAATTGTTCGAAAGTCGGAACAATTACGCGACAGGTACCGGTGTATAATCGCTTCAGCGCGACGGTTATTTCTGCGCTGCTGGCCGAACGGGGACACAGCGGGGAGAAATTAACTTCTTACGATAATGGCTGTACATTATATTATATATACTGCTGAAATTTTCCACGACTCGGTGGAGCAGCGTTCAACATCTCGGCATTCGATAGGAAACAGTCTTCGTCGAGAAGAAGACTCGAGCACGGAGACGAGAATAATTGCAGAGAGAGAGAGAGAGAGAACAACTAAAGGTATTTCGTATTTCTATTAAAAGCTCTAATTCCGCCTCTTCTTCTTTTTCGCCTTTTATAAATCGACGCGGTGAATGCGGAGAACTTGTCCGAAGGTTGGACGATACTTGGCGAGGCTTTCCGCGTGACGAGTAAGGAGACTAACTCGATTAGCCGTAAGTATAGCAAAACTCGAGTTCTAATCTCTGTCCTCTCATGCAGCTCGGCTGGAACTAAAACGGAACCCTATCACCGGTTCGGCTGGTTAACCGTGTGCGTGTAATACACGCGACTTTTCACAACTCGGAGCTTTTCCAAAGGTGGACAAAGTTCAGATCAGCGTCGTACATCTCAGCGCTTTGAATCGTTACGGTCTAGCTGCAGTTTAATTATAGACGAGGATCGTGTGATATAATATGCAAGTTTTATCAACGCGGCGGATTTATGTATTATATAAAAAAAAAGCTCCTTCTCTTTCCCTGTCCTTTATCGCAGAGGGAAGCGAATCTGCGGTGCAGGGTCGAACGGTCTCCAATACGGCGGAAGATATCAGCCGGATGGAAAAAGAAAAACCCGTCTAATAAAAACAACGTTACGCACATGACTAGCCATGGAATAACGTATATACCTACATATGCATATAATCACCCGCAGGGGCTGACAAACGGACGTATGATAAATCGAAGCAAAAAAAAAAAAAATAGATCAGGCTTCTTCTATATCGTCATGTAAATAATAATTCTATAGAAATTTTTGCACCCTATGGTGGAAGCCCGCTATATTTAACCATGAAAGGTGCATGGGCAAACATAGACCGTCGCCTTCGTGATGCACCGCTCCACACTCGACTGGCTCGAATCAGTCCTGCAACACTGCAGAAGCGGCACAATTCACAAACTCTCTCTCTCTCTCTCTCTGTGCATGCAGTGTTTATTATAAATTCTGCACCGTGTTACAAAGAGGAGATTAAACACGGTCTCGGTCGTTTATTTACCCAGATGACGTTGACTTTAGCGCGCGGAATAAATTGGCAAGAAAAAAGTTGGAGAACGATGAATAAAATATAGACGGTGAACCCGAGGCGGAGATTATCACTCGAGTCGGTACGAGCGAAGAAATCTTGGGGAGCTGCTAATTAATTGATTTTAACCGATCTAGGCGAGTCTCGGATGGAAACTTCCGTCGGATCGGTAAAGGAGTTGCGGAAAATTTCTCCGAAGGAGGCAAGGAGGTCAACCTCGTTCCTCGAGATGCGAGCTTTTCCCCGAGTCCACAGGGCGCGATCGTTCCGATCTCTCGGTGCAGCGGCTAACTAGAAACTTCGAATAGACAGAGACAGAGATAGAACGAGAAGCTTGCGAAAGTTTAACCGACACGCAAGTTGAGCTTGCTTGACGATTTTCCGGTCGGAATTCGACGCGGGGCGATTACAACCCGAGCTTCATCGCCCACTTGGGACGGACGCAAACCGGTCCGACTGATTTTACAGCTGAAGAAGCTTTTTTTAATTAAAGTCATGAGACTAGAGGAAAAATCCTAATTAAATCTCGAAGCGAGAGCGGCTCGCGTCAGGCTGTTCTGGTATGAGAAACGGCATCCTACCGTGATTCAACTGCATCTGCCGCTAACATTTGTAGGGTGTAATGAATCACGGAAGAACAAGAGCCGCCTGTGCATGCACACGGAATTCCCCATCATCCGTCTTTCCTTGCCTTTCATCTCACTCTCTCCCGCATTCTCTCTGTATTTTACGCTTTATCTAGAAATTCTACAGGCCTCTGTTGATACGACGTAACGCATTTATCACGTGTTTCTGTATCGTGTGGTAGTATTTCCTGATGTGCTCTTCTCGGAGGCGTCTCGTTTTCCCCTATCCATTCATTTGTTGCTCCGCCGACGGTAGGTTGGTAGGTAGGTACACGGGTATAATACATTTACGGTTGACTCGCATCCTTTGAAACTCGAGGTCATGCATAAGTCAGGAACTGCGAAACGCTTCGTCTCCTCGGCTCTGTTGTTAAAACGAATCGAACGATCTTCATCGCCGTTCATTCCTGGCTCCGAAAATTTTTCATTCCCTAAAATTGACTAATCCGAGCTTTTTCTTGCCACAGATGCCGATAATTGTGTACAATTGTCAGATGATGCCAGTCCATCGTTTTCTGTTGGTTTAGGTAGTTTCACTCAATGATCTCCGAGAAATTCAACGATTTTCTTTCAAAACTGAGTCCCATTAAAAGTATTGTTTAACCTAGAAGTTACCTCAAATTCTATTTCACCGATTGCAAAATCAGAAATTATTCGGAAGCTAAAAGGCTTCAACGTTTTTGCGTATAAATTTTCATTTGTATCAAATCTCGTTCGACGAAAATTTATAACGCAATTGATTATATATTCGAGGATTAAATTGCGGAGGTACAATTATCGTAATAGATTTTCAGTAAAAATAACAGCTACGTAGCTTGTTTTGGCGTGCGAAAATTGAATCGGCTGTTCCAAGACCGACGCCGCTTGGTTAAAGGCTCTCAAAAGGGTGAAACGAGGGTCTTAGGAAACGCGACGTCGTTGAATGGGCGAAAGTTAGCAAGTCAGCGGGTTATTTAATTGAAAGGTATAACGATAACGGTGATTACGCGGGTATTACTAGACTACAGTCAACAACATCCCCGGAGCCGAGGCGATCACGGCAAGAGGGCACAACTATACAGGCGAGGTGAAAATCAATGGGTAATTTCCGGTTTCGTTCAGCTCGCCTCGCGCGTTCCGTTTTTTAATCTAATTTCTGATCGGCCCAAGGGCGCAAGCTTGTTGCGAGTCGATACGAATCTGGACAGCCGTCCTATCGCCGGTCAATCGCGGTTATATTCGCGTCCCCCGGGAACCCGAAACTCCGATTCCATAAACCGTGCTGTAATTCCGGAGAGTTCCAACCGCGTCGATTTAAAACGCGTTGCCAATCGGCGTCAGGATCGATCGACGCGAATGAAAATTTGTCGCTCGTTTAATGACGCACGGTTTCAAAGCGATACCGATTCCAACCCGGGCCGATAACCCTTTGCCGAATTTCGGTCGGAGTCAGAGGGGGGATTTTTAATTGAACCGGGTATATAAGGCTCGCGAAACAACCTCCCTCGGGACCTTGCCGCGTGTAATGCTTTCGTTGTTCCCGAACGAACCCGGAACCACCCACCCAGAGACCGACTTCGGTCTCGCGAAAGTTACCGGGGGGCGGTATCGAAGTGACGGGGGTAGAGGGGCGGAACGATAACGGGTCTCTAATTAAATCCGAGAAGTGTTATCGTCGTATTACCATCGTTTACAGTCGTCATTGTTATCTCGGATACCGCTGTACATTATTTTTCTCATGCCGTGGTGTATAATCAGCCGATCCTCGAGATTCCCTCGAGGAATAATTGGCAACGTCTCGCAGCGAATAATTCGCCAATTTTTACAGAATATTAGCAATTTCGCCGTATATTTTGTCGAAATCGTTAACTTGCGGTACATTAACATGCGGAGATTATTAACGTGGAATATTTTAAAGCGTAGAAGACGACTTTATTGATCAAATTTCTCCCGTACTTTCTCCGTTTGCTTGATCGCAGAAAAAAAGAGATAAAAAAGAAGGAAGAAGAAAAAAAAAAAGAAGAAGAAGAAGAAAAAAACTCACCGTCAGGCAGAGATTGTGCTGATGCTGATGGGCTCGATGACGAGACTCACTCTGCAGCTGCCATGCCCGGATGTAGAGGTCCCCTCGATAAATCAGACCCCCTCGCCTCGCTCGCAGCATCAAGTGCCACCTGAAAATGGAGTGAAGAAAATTTCAATTATACTAGCGTTATACGAGTAATCGTAAGAATTATTTCTACACGCAGAGAGAATTTTTTGAATCCACCAAATATGGCGAAAGAAATGTTGTTACGTGTACAAAAAAAAAGGGGGAAGTAAAAAAATAATTTGTGTTATCAAATAAACTCACATTCATTACAATTAACAAAATATTTCTTTCGTCGTATTGGATCACCATGGTTGGTAAGTTCAGCCATTTTATTTATTTTTTTTTTCCAGTTTATAGGGTACGGCAAACGAACGCTTTTTCAACTCAAGCTCAAATGCCGTAGTCACAGTTTACGAACACGGCTAATTTGAGTCGTGGATTGAATCACGGCCAGCTTCCAAGTCCCTCGGTTTAACCGACATTTTTTTTTTCTTTTATATTCATTTGGCTCGATGTTTGCGAATTGGAAATCGTAACGGTGGATTGATACGAATCTCTTCGAAGCGCGAGATGAATTAATTGCGGACCTCGCATTGCCAGCTGAGGTCAAATACTGTTTCAGATGAACTTAACACGATGGTTTTGAAGGGGTGGCGAATGATGCGGATCAGGTTTTGCCAGTCATGGAAAAAGACTGGTTCCCTCACCCAGCGAGGTCAGCACAGTTCCTAATTAGTCGGAGTCTCTCGCAACCCAGAAAAAGAAACAGAGAGAGAGAGAGAGAGAGAGAGTGAGAGTGCAAATCTGAATTTCAAAAATATCTCAACCTCAGATTCTGTTCGCTGTTTTATTTCCTTCAATTAATTATAATCTTCACCGAAATGTAAAAATCAAGGCACTCTATTCTCACAGTAAACTGATTTTGAGACAGACTCAAGGCCTTCATGTTTTTCAAAATCATCCAAACTTGAATCCTGCAACTTTTTGCAGGTAGATCCAAAGATCTTTACGACGATGATTTTGTCATAAAATTCATGTTGCGCTTCAGTCTGTGCAAGTGACAAATTGTACGCGTAACGGTTAGAATATTCCGTAAAATTACGTGTTGATTCAAACTCTACGCGTGGTTATTTCCACATACATAGAGAAAATTTGACGGAATGATTGATTTTCGGGAGTTCATAAGGTTCTTCGTTTTCCTCGAGATCGTCATTACGAAGAAATCCCGACGTTGCAATATCTGATGAGAAATGAAGTATTCAAATTCCCGCGTGCCGTTTATGCCCACGTCCGTTTTTCGTTGCCACTCCACCTCTCCCAGTATATTTTCGAATGGTGAAAATCGACAGACGGGAACCGCGAGTGGCTTACACTAGCTATGCAGACGTCGGGCGAATTCGTTGACTGCAAATTTGTTGCAGACGCGAAGAACAAAGTCGGGGCAATGGATCGAGGATCGATGATATCGCGCGCTAGGTTCGGACGCGGATATATAATGATAGGGGAGGGTTCGTCGGTGATTTATAAAAGCGCCATTCCGCCGGCGAGATAAAGGTAATGGGCAAGCTGGCAGCAGCGCTGCGCTTTGACGGTGCTTTCGGGGCTTGCTTGATTTAACATTAGCCACGCGGCGTTTTCCGGATTTTCTGCTGCGCCAAGTTTTACGCGACACGTAGACACGCGTATCGTGCGAACTGTTATTGCAGGCTTGGCACCCGCCAAACACCGTCGCGGCCGAGTTATCATTTTTACCGACACACGGAAAGCGGGGCGAGAAGAAGGGAAACGGCCGCTCGTAAATTCCCGATTTATCAGTTCACCGGCCGCTTGCACCTCCGCGGAAAACGCCGACGACTTCGCGCCGAAATTACTATCCGAAACGATATCCGCGACACTGTTTTTCCATTTCGAAAAACCGTAAGCCGCCCCCATGCAAATCCGATTTGCACCGCCCGAATTTTGCTAGCGTAAAATCTACCTCGATTTGGTTAAAAACCGTTCGCGGGTCGACGAAATTAATTTTCCCAGATGAAAAAATCACGTTCAATGTTACAATTCGATGTGTAGGAAAACACACGCGCCAATGTGAGTTCTGCAGGGGCGACTGATCGAAGCTTTAGCGTTTATTTTGCGGTCGTTTGAAAGCGTTAGGTGCGCGGATCCGTCATGCGTGAATTTAAAACTGCACGCGTCGATTGGTGAAATACAGACGCGCTTTAAGCGGCGAAACGATTTATCGGCTGGTTGTTCAATTTGACGGATACAACGGTCAAAGGATTGATAACACGTCGGGTGGACGAGGGAAGGTTTTTCGAAAAACTGAAAGCGTATGAATAGGTAAATATTCGAATAATGATTCAAGCCGTACGTTATACGATGTTCTGCTCGTCGATTTTGGGTGACCAGTGTAAGCCTTGGAATAAGTTATTCACTGAATTCAAAAGCTCGCAGCTCTTCACGATACATCATACTTCAAGATAAATTACGAAATTTTACTTCAATTCAAACCCTTGGACTCGATAAAAACATTGAATGACAAAAAGTTGCAAGTGAATATCGAAAGACTGATCGTTGTTACAGTATTGATGTATAAATATACGTACACAACATACATCGAAACAAAGAAAATTGAAGAAATATAAATGTTGCTTTTTGCGGGGGATTCGTTTGATCGGGGTTATTATTCAAAGTTCGCGCAGACGCGGATCAGCATTCGACGGAAAGAGGCGTTCCAGCCTCTCCGGAAGTCGGGATGGAATTGGTATTTTGATAATTCATAGATTCGAAACGCTGCTGAAGTCCCTCGGCAATGGATGTGAGGTTGGATCGGGTACGCAGGGCGAAACAAAGCTCAAGACTTTTTGCCCGTCCGACGTTCGTTGCGCGCCTCGCGCTTGACAGCCGCGAGGGTGAAAGAGATTGGAAAAATTCTGTCTTTCGTATGTTCGGTCGATTTGCTTCCCTCCAGCAAAACAGCGGCTACGTTTCAGCTCGCGAAACAACGCCGGCAACTTCGCAATTTTCTATTTCCTCACACGTCACGCCGCCAGCAGCAGCCAGCCGCTTGTCACGGACCGGCGAGATTTATACGCGAATTTGTAATCCCGGATGAAGCGAGTGGCCGAGTTTGAAGATGTATCGAACCCATCGTCCGGTCGGAGAGTTATGAAGACAGAAATATGATGTAACGAAGGGCCGAAAGTGCGACTGAAGTTAATCGAGTGTTCAATTCAGTCGAAACGATATTTCTTCAACACGGAAAAAAATTTTAAACTTAGAAATTTCAGCTACAACAGCACAATTATTCGTGAACTTGAAGGGATCCCATCATCGACTAATTTCTGCAATAAAAGAATCGCATCCTTTGACCGATTTTGAATAACTGGGGCTCATTTTGTTCGCGAATAAATTCTATACGAATCTACAGAATCAGTTTTTGAGTAACGGTGAAGTATTTTTCAGTAAGGTATTAACACATTATTCGTCACAGTGACAATGATTTCAATAATCATGGTTTTTTGATCAACTGAAGAGTTAAATAAATGATAGAACCTTGATGAATTGCAGAGAATCCATTTGCAATCAAATTTAGTGTTAGCTCATCGTGATCGTTTGAACAATGAGATTTTTTCACTGTACACTGTAAGAATATTCCACGATGGATTTAAATAAAACACGATTTGCTCTTAGTTCAACACTATCAAATTTCTCCACTAACGAATTATATTCAGGAAAATATGTCTTTTTTCTGCATACGTTTATTTATAAAAATTATAAGCAATTATGGATGCACAAAAAATCCTAATCATTCCAAAGTTCAAGTACTTTTGTTACCTGAAAATACAAAGCAATTCAAGATTTTGCATGGAATATAAAAAAAAAAATACAAAAAGGAGAAGAAAAAAAAAACGGGTGTACGCTATAGTGGCGTCTGTGACTGAAAGGGTTAACCTGCGTTATTTAAACGGTGTACGTGTTTGAATTCAACCCGCGCGTTTAGTGCGACTTTCATACACGCAGGCTACGCCGATCGAGGATAATTACAAAAGAATAAATAGCGGCGAAAATTATTCCGGCGAGGAAATAGACCGCCGGCTTTCACTCATTTCAATCCCTCCCTTCTCTACTCCATTCATTCTCCTCTTCGCCTGTAATTAATTGCGTTGCTTTAGCCCCTAAAATCGCCTTAGACGTACCTCGTGACGAGCTGGTGAACCCGAGGCCACTGTCCCCTGGCGCGAAGGATCCTCGCCGTGCCGAGAAGGGAGGCTCTGTGACAGTTCGAGACCTCCATCCCCTTCAGAAAGTACCTCAGAGCGGCGAGCCATTTACCTGAAACAACGGGATGACGTTTTCTTTTCATCAATATACAACGAGTTTCCATTTCGCACTGCGGCATAATTAATCCGGCTTATGTGCATAATTAATATATGTATAGTCTAGAGTGGTCCTCAAAAAGGTGATTTTTTAATTTCGCCTGCCCCCCCCCCCCCCCCCCCCCAAATCGGTTCCAAATAATTCAAATATCATCCCTTTATTTTTCAGTTTTTTACCTCAGCTCTAGCCCGTGCCCTCGAGAGGTTTGGAGTTCCCCATTTAATCCTTTCGGGGGGACATTAAATCTACCGAACGGATTTCCATAAAATTTAGCACAGAGGGTTTCTTGGGTCGGTGATTACGAATCTGAAGTGAAAATTACAAAATCCAAAATGGTAGATCCAATATGGCAACATCAAGTAACTTTTCGGATTTTGGTCCGGCATGTCGGATCCGTCATTTTGAATTTTGAAATTTCAATTTCAGATTCGCAATCAGCGGCCCGAAAAATCCCTTTGTATTAGATTGAAAAAATGAAGGATCTTGTTTTGAATTATTTTAAACGGTCAAAATTAAAACATGACATTTTCAAGAACCACCCCAATGCGTATACTCCTGAAGTTAAAAACGAACGCGATTGCTCGCAATTTGCTGGAAGGTAAATTCTCAGGGGAAACTCGTCACGTACCGTTGCTGTTCAACCATGCCGCGTACTCGGCTAGGTGGTCAGGGCTTCGTGGCTGGAGACGAACGACGTGCCGAAGAAGCGCCCCCGCCGTTTGCCCGGTCGCCAATCGCGCCAGCACCAAATAGGCGGGGGTGTAAGCTGGATCCAAGGACACGCATCTCTGCAGCATCCTTATGCACTCGTCAGTCCGGTTCGTTTTTCTGGAAAAACAAAATAACCAAAAAAAAGCAGAGGTGAACGGTGGTTCAAAAAATTAAACGAATCCCCTTTGGTCTGAAAGTGAAAAGGACGTAATGGCTCAGACTCGAATGAAATGAAAATTTCTCAGAACCATTGATTACCGATACCCTACATTTTGATATTTATTATTAAATTTTTATTCAGGATGAGCTACTGCATCGTCCTGGATGTTCTCGATGGTGAAATTATTTTCTTTTATCGATCCTTCGACCGCCCGGGTGGTATAACGAAAGCGCTAGGATGGGGAAATCGTGTGTACCTACACGGATTGTGTAGCGAGGTATGTATAATGGCGCACGTATGGTAGATTCCCGCGCCATAAATTCAACCTCGTAATAAATTAAACAGCAATTTAAAAGGACTTGGGGGAAGGTGAATTATGGTTCAGCTTTGACGGTTTACCGACTAGGTGGCCGTAAAAAGGGACGCGGTAATCACGTTAGAATCCCCAATGGTCAGGCTAGCAGGGGTGGTAATATGACAATCCCTTGTTCATAATTGTTTACCACATAACCAAATTCACGTTACGCGCGAGGTTATTTTTCGAGAGATGAGGGAATAAATTGGCGAAAAGAAATCGAAGGGAATGAAAAACTTCGCAGCGAAAGTTTCAAAGAAAAGGTTGAGTGAAGCGATTTGCGATTAATTCTCTACTTTCACATCGTTTTTCCCGGTGAATCTAGCAAAACTTATGGGCTTGCGTAATTTTGAAACACCGACATTGCAGCGTGTATTCGTGAATGAATAAACACTGCAAGAAATATTCTCCCGCTTCTACCAGTGCCACGGGTTCGCATACGTTCACATTCGGTATACATTTTCATCCGGCTCTGATCTTCTCGAATCCTCGCGTTTACGGAAAATTCAGCACTCTACAAGGATTTCACGTTACACGCGTTGTATATGTATAAATGTGCATACATATGTAAGAAACGTCTGAAGATTTTAAGTAAAATATTCAACGCCACAGGATGCGCCCCTGAAAAACAGCCCCGAAAAAATCGAAACGAGATAGAAAAAAACCACGCCATTCCTCGAGGTCTCGGATATATTACGTTGATCCTTCGACTTTTGTGCTTTACGAACACCCGCGCGTTCATCGTGAGTGTTATACCTTACTTTTTCAATTACCGAAATAGATTAAATTGGTAAAAGGAAACGAAACAAGATCACGTAATTTTGGGTTACTTCTTTTAACACGGCGCAAATGAAAGACCGAATTCTACATTATCCACCATTGAAGTGAAAGAAAAACAAATCGTTGTTCAGTCCAACCGAGCGAGAGAACGACAGAAACTATAAAAAACGAAACAATTGTTACAGCGATAACTTACGGAGGGTTTAAATGACTGCGGAAAAGTGACCTACGGTTAAAACGAAAGCACACGCAGTGGTATAAGACACCTATACGCAAACGGTAGCAGAAACGGTGTGCGAAGCTTTCGCTCGTGTTAATTAAACTTTAATTTTGTCCGAAGCGGCATGAATTACCGCGGCACGCAAGATTTAACGCGTGAAATTCGCGTGAGCGCTTTTCGGCCAATAAAACGGACAATAAACCGTTGATAAAATTGTCCCGTGCCTGCAACGAAGGCGCGTATATACGTACATTATACGATCCATTATTTCGCGCGACCATCTTCGCGGGGGTTCTAATTAATATCTTTCTGGCAAAATATAGAACCGAATCAGGGAACAACGAAATTCGAGGAAAACAATTTGAGAATCATCAATTACGATAAGATCGCGATGGATGTTCGCGATATTCGTTAACACACGCAGGGCTGCAGGCCGTCGGAGCGACAATACAGGTATTGAATTGCATATCTTAATTGAATCTGCGATTCACGCGAGCAACTTTTTCGAGGTGTTGCCTCGCTTTGCGGCGAAGCCGAAGCCGAGGGGGGAGTTATAATGCGAAATAAATTACCTGTAGAGCTGGCCAAGATTGTAATGAGCGTTGACGTGACCCGGCTGGGCGTTAATGGCTGACAGAAAGTGCTGTTCAGCCTCTTCCCCGACCGTCAGAGTTCCCAGGTTGTTGTGAGCGCTCGCGTAAGTCGGCCACAGCCTGAAACAGACGGGAATTGAACGGGGCGAATGATTGCCTGTAGATTTTTGCCGATCGTGAAGCACCGACAAGCCGCAGCGATACGGCTATCGATCCCTGCAGCGATGGGAATTCAACGGCGAAAATTCTGCACGGCACAGAAATGAGCGGATCTACGGAACTCGGTTAAGTTTCCTGAGCTGTTGCAGTTCGACTGTACAAAGCGACGTGCATTGCGGCAGAGCTCCCGGTTAGCTGTCGGGGATTAATTTCACCGAATCCGAGGATGCCGGGATATTACGCTCCGATGGAATCCGCCTCCCCTGCACAGCTGAAATATTGAATCGGTCTAGAACAAACTACGATTGGCACGCCAGATTACAAGCTTTGCTGAATAGCCTGGAATACAGTCAGATGGCGGAGTCGGGGGAACTTGAACGCGACATTACAGTTTCACTTTTCCACCGGGTAGAATAATTCGAAAAAACTTTTCCCACTCGCGGAGTATGATTGGTAGGAAAGTGGGGGGCAATCGGCGGAACTGAATTCAAATCGACAAAGAGAAAAGGGGCCTTGAGGCTGGTAAATGAATTACGAGCATTCCCTAATCGAAATTTAGCGCCTACTTTACAGATAGTAAAGTAGGTTCTGTTTTAACGCTGAGAATGTCCAAAATTTACTGATTTACCAAGTTTAGGCTCAAAATAGGGTCTGCTTAAAACCTCCTTCAACCATCCAGAGGTAGTACAGAGCTTATAGTTAAAAGGGTTTTTGTATCCGTAAGAACGTTGAATAAACACAGCTGAAATGCAATACTTGATTTTCAAACGTTATTGAAACTGGTCAAAATTATGTCGAAATAGCTCTCGTATTATTCATTGCGAGCACTTGAATATCGCTGTAATAATGCATCCGTAGAGGCGGAGATACAGGTCCAAGGGGGAGCTGTAGATTGAACTGCGACAAACCAGATTCAATCGTCGACCAAGAGCGTCAAATTAGGGTTTGGTACCTTTGTCCTACGGACCTGGAGGTTCGACGTACGGTTTGTTTTCAAATTCTTAGGAGTCGGAGGGTCAATGTAAGATTTCTAGGTTCAGTTTCCTTCAAAGTATGAATCTCGGTAGGGTCAAACGTAGGCTCTAAATTTGGACTCGAGTTCGACTTGAATGCGGGAAAACGTCTATCTAGTTTGAAAAACATGGTTTTCTCCGTTTAGTTTACGTAATTGTTTTTATTTATTTATTTTTTTTTTTTTTAACTCAAATTCACATTCAAACGGAGGGATACATCGATGCACGTAGTTGAGGGGTTAAACGATCGCCTAATTTTTTCATTCCTATAGCTTTCCATCTTCTTCTCGCGGTTTCGAATGGGAGGTAACAATAAGTGCGGATCCCCGGCGAGGCGCCGGAGGCGTTGGGGAAGTAATCCAAGCTTCATTTCGCGGTGCACACATCGAGATATTTCGAGGCGGCGACGGGGTGGATCCGGGTCTCTGGTACGACTCGCAGGAAAAACAACGATCCTACCGCCTCGGGTGAAACGATTTTACACTCGACACCCGCTGCTAAAGCCAATTTCAAACACTTCAGACAACCGTGCACAGCAAGCGCTGCGGCAACCTTAGGTAGACAATTTTCAACCCTTAGGTATACGTATAGTCGGTGGCGCCGTGCATGCGGTCGGTTCTTATTGCCGTCAAAGGAAAGCGACAAACTGAAACTTGGAATTTTCCGCTACGCTGGAAACGTTTCGTCTCCTGACAATGGAAAACATCGGCCTTCTTTGAGCCCGGGAGAAATGTCGGACGAGAATTTTATCAATTATAGAGACTCGGCGAGAAGGGAGAGCCCTTTTTCCTCTCCTCGTAAAGGCGGGCGATAAGCTTCGGACAGCAGCGCGACTAATATCAGCCGGCGAGGGGGAGAAAAGCACGAAGCGTCACGTCGCGCGTCCTATCGACTAGAACGGATTTTTCTACGGGACTCCGCGACTCGAACACGACTGGGATTAAGAGCTTCGAGTGAAACGCCGGCTGGACTCGGATGCAGCTACGGCAGCAGTCGGAGCTTAAATCCGGTGATCTGCTTGTTCGGATCTCGAGCTTCGTCCGATCACTCCTCCCGTGTCTCCTCCCTGTTACTCTTTGCGATCGAATTTGCGGTGGTGGTGTAAAAAATTTTGAACCAGCCAGTTTCTCGGTTTATTCTCCAGACTTGCAAAGGTCAGCAGTAGCTAAGCGAGGTCGAAATATTATGAAAATTTTGGAGCGAGTAACCTGTACCAATTATTGATACGTCTAGACCCCTTTCATATTTCAAAATTGTTAATTGACGGCACAAATTGTGAATTTTTCGACGACAAAATCAATCTCTAGAGGGTTAAACTGTACAAATTTATCTTCAAGTAATTTTGGAACCGAAGATCAAACGGATACAACCAAAGGAGGTCAGTAACTGGTACACTCACCTTATGCGGAGAGTACAAAAAAACTTTGGTTAATGTATCTAGGAACAGTGGGCGACGTTTTTGCAGAGCTCCGATCATTTCGCGTGTAATTGCAGTTGAATAGGAGGCGGGCAACATTGCGAGATGAAATTCCCCTGAAAGCTAGACTCGGACAGTTCTGCGTGGCTTTTCGGAGTAGAGCTCCGTTTATGCATGCATAATCCTTCGTGTATTGTTAGGCAGATACGTTTACAAAAGACGCGAGAGTTTCCCGGGGTGAGTCGGGTGGATACAAAGCTGGTGTAAGACGGCGGAAGACTGAAGTGGTCTTTCTTAATTACCGGTACGTGACAACAAGGCGACCACAGAGGCAGGCCACCGGAGCTCGACTTCCGGTTTCGGGGCCATGGTACCAGGGTGACTCTATCTTGGAGTTCCAGGGCTTGGGAAATAAGGGTCATCCGGAAGTTCGACTTTCGCTACCCGCGGTTCGGCGAAAGCCACGAATTTTCACGACGCTGAAAAAGCCGGGTGGAAATTAACAGCACGCCGTTTATCACGGCTCTGAATTTTCCGGTGTATTCTTGCCGTGACGAGTATAATGGCGATAAGGAAGAGCGATACGAGGACCGCGCGACGGGAATCCAGATTGGCGAGGTGCTCAGGGACATTCGCTGTACGAGCCGAAACGAAGCGAACCGAGGGAAACTCGATCGAGTTAAAAGTAAATCGATCACATATAGTTTTAAAAGTTATTTAAACTTTTTCCATGTACCTACCCTTAAACCCGCCCCGCGTCCCTCGTCCCTCAAACTCTCTGGTTAAAAAGTACTTCTTCGGAGTTATACCGACGCGACGGGTCAAAGCTGGTACCTATAGCGATACGCTTCTCAACCTTATCTAACGTCATCCTATCTCGACCATCTTACTAACTCTGCAGGGAACGTGGCTCGCAATTTTATCCGCAGAATTTACTCTTCGCTAGTGGATTCTGAGGTCAGGCGGAGACTCTGAGTGAGACTTTCCAGCAGAGACAATGTTGGTTATTGGATATTTATGATGCGCTTTAAGAACTCGAAGTAAAGCACCAAGTTCAATTTGCCAAATTCACAAAACGAGAGCAAATTCTATTTCATTGAAGACACGACCAAATAGTCGTAGATTTTTTAAACCTCGCTATATTATTATCGACTGAAAAACATTGGTAAAACGAATATTGATTGAATCGCACGTCGAACAAAAGTTCGGGTTAAATTTATATTGAAATCTGTTCACGGGCCAGTGATTTTTCAACTCGTGTCAACAAATTTCCAAAATCTGTTTAACCCGTATCACGTGGAACGGCGTGTGGGTGAAATGGACTTCATTTCTCACTCGAGGATTCGGGCATGCGAGCACATACGAGTACGGAAAGGTGGGTCAAGCTGCGAGAGGAGGAGAAAGAGAAAAAAATTGCTTCTATTATTTGGAGCGCTTAAGGGAGGCTCGATGCTAGTTCATTCGGCAAAGAGGCGAATACAAAGAGGGCGGCCGGGCGGCATGGCTTCAGCCTATATACCTATTCAGAGCGCACGCCGGCTCGCTTTATCTTCTTCTTATAAATGAAACAGGTTATTTATTATCCAATAAAGAGACACTCGCTGGGCGAAGCGTCCCAGCGGGCGCCGTTCTCTCCTCGGCGGCGCTGCTCCGAGCTTCTTCTCCTCCCTGCAGGAAGAAGCGCGCGAAATTCCGGCGTCTACACTTGACGTATAAATATCGGCGGCAACCCCTGACCCTTCCCTCCCAAACAGCTGAAAACATAATCCGGGCGCTTTCTACCGATTCCGGAAATCTAGTCGCTGTTCCAAGGGATAGGCAGATTTTTTTACTGGAATGAAAAGCAGTCTCTTCGCGTCGGTGGTAAAAGCAGCGAGTGATTTGAGAGAGAGTCGAAAACCACTCGTCAGTTTACGATGTTTAGAGAAAGAGAACTCTGCGGCCCTCGCTGAGCGAGTTACACAATACCGGGTACGAAAATTGAAGATTCTTCATGCAAAGAAGACAAGTGTCTCTTCCCCTGAAAAAGGCGAACCAGTGGGGTCAAAATTCCCCTCTCTTTTGCATCTTTGTGTCCTTAACCAGGACCTGCATGCCACTTGTTTGAAAAAATCCAGAGTCAGTTAGAACCAAACTAGTATCAAGTCAACATAAATTATGCAAACACATGACGAATTATATACCTTATACATTTTCTATGAAATTTCCCATTGAATCAAGATACTCGATCATTGAACATCGGAACATTAAGAACCCATCACGTTTATCTAAATAGTAAAATATCTGTCAGTTATAAACACTAACTAATTAGTATAACGTGGTCTTAAATTTATTAAAAACCAGTGTGCGAACCTCACGTATATCTTCACACGCGGAGACAGTAAGATCAACAAGGTGTATCTTTTATCCGTTCCCTTTTTATCGGTTCAAACTTAGTCAGGTCCATCAAGGCGGCTGAGGCAAGGTTGACAAAGTAAATCAAAGATGTAACGGAAGGGTGAACGACGAAGGGGGAAAAAGCACCGGGTATCAATATAGCATCGCGAGACCGAACATTGATCCCTCTGTTCTGTTTTACCTAACTTTCGTCATTTTTATCGCGGTGCTGTATGCGATGCGTTATCGATATCGCCGCTTTTATGGTCCGAAAATTATGGGGCTCGTTGTCCCTGGTCGATGCAATCGGAAGCCGACTGATGGGTTCCTCCTGAAACCGCGAAGCGCCCGAATTTAAATAATATTGTTTCCGCGAATCGGCCGCGCTGATCACGAACAGACGAGTCAAAAGGTCCTGCGAGACCGTGAGCATTGTATGAATTTCAAAAACGCCCCTATAAATTCCCTCGATTCCCATTGTTCGCCTTCAGTCGAGGCCCTGCCTTCTACACGCATACATATATATGTGTATGTATATATATATATACACATATATATACACATACATCATATCTACACGCGGCAGAATTTTATTTAGTTTTATTCTCGCACTTGTTAGCACGCCTCCAGCAACCGATACGCGAGACAAATTGATACCTTGAAATGGCAATCGAAAATTCTGATGTATGTATAATAATATACAGTTACCCGCGAGCTCTCGGCACTCTTGCGGAAATTCGTAAGACTTGAAACAGAATGGCTAAAAATGCAGCGTCGAATGCGTGCAGCTTGAGGAGGCATTTACACGAATTTTAATTAATTTTTTCTCATGCAGGAAAAGTTGAAAAATTTTTAACGGTTTTAGGCAAGCAGTTCTTACATCTTTTAGAATAAATTTACCTCATTAAAATATGTAATAAAAATTACCTCAATTGGCCGTATGCAGAGTCATACAAAGTAAAGGTTTTCGACCCCCAAAAATTTCTCCGTTCAGAGAAGGGATGTAAGAGTACAAAAATGGAAAAAACCGTAAATCGATTATTTGGCCATAAATGCCCCCATAATATTCTCCTAGGATCGAATTATACCCGTATTACCGGTCAGCCGTATACCCCGGTTTTTATTTTCTCTAAGCTTTTTACGAGATGCACATACGTTGCGTCAATGTATTCAAAGGTCTCCTTGCTTTTAGCCTGATTTACTGCGGCTGATATAGACGGACGAGCCGATATCCCATCATCCCCGTTTTTATACCCCTCGGAGAATAATGCTCCCTCTCTCTCTCTTTCTCTCTCTTTCTGCTTCGGCGCGACAGCCAAGAATACCATAAAATTGCAATCAAACAATGCATTATCGTAAATATAATGTTCCTTGTAGCACATAAATTTTTCATAGCTTATTTATGTGCACGGATGTACATGTATTTATGCATTTTTTCAGTGAAGCTTATGTTGTTGGTATGTACTATTGGACGTGATTTTCGTTGGTAAATGAATACAGAAGTGAATGTGTGTATAATGAAGGTATTATCCGCCATGTTATATAAAAGGAAGAAAAAAAAAATCATTTACCGTCATGTTTTAATTCCACGAAACAATTTACGCTTATTGGATTCAAAAAACGAACTGTTATTCATGCGAAGAAATACCTCGTTACTCCTGGAAAGCAGAAATTAATTTTTAACGATAAATCAGAGTTTAAGCAATTTTACAAAAATAATTTTATACATAATGTGCAGTATCTAACAACACGTATAATATGTTATACTTATTCGTCAACATTCTATAAGATAATGATGTGATTTCAGAAAGTCAAACAATCTCTCCTCAATCCGTTAAAATTGTCTTCTATTAATTCGGAGCAAACGTATAAATGCGAAAATTCTTTTGAGTCGAATAGAAGCAAATGTCACGATAGAATCCGAAGCACAACGACCGTCAGAGGAGGTTTGAGAGAAATATTTTACTCCGCGCTTGTTTCTGTTTGGTTTTTATTTCGATGATGCGAATCGTTCGATATCCGGAGCTGGAAGCTTGTGGAAGAAAAAGTCATTATCCTAGTATCCAACACAATGCCGAAACGGGTTCGAAGTAATTAGCCGAGGGGCAGAGTCAGCCAGGTTTTAAAGCTCGGATGAATTCGGATGTATAAGTTTAGCATAATTATTCGGTTTAGTTCGGGATTAATTAAGTACACTAAAACGCAGAAGTTGATTCTGCCACCGGACTCGGTCCCCGAGGAGTCGACTGTATAACGCTTACATCTTTACCGATTAATTTCACGATGCCGTTCCGACCGCCTTGCCTCGCCTCGCCTCGTGAATTGATCGCTGCTTTGAAGTGCTTGAATAATTTCTCTTGCCCGATAATCGTGCTCGCCTTAATTTGCTACTTGACCTAACCAACTTACTTAACAGCGATTTACAAGCTCACCCAATTGGTAAATCTCGAGTTATATATTTTCCACTTCACCTACCCCATAACTACCCCGTATTACTTTTTTAAGCTCGAACAAGGTGAAACGAGCTTCGCTCAGTCGACCGAAAACTTTAGTTGCATTTATTTTATGCGCGCAAACAAATCCTGCAGGCTTACGCAATCTCGTTGAATATCATCGAAAAATACACCTGAATACACAGCGTATTACACGTCAAATCGAACGGTCGGTTTTAATCTGACTGCCCTTGAACATGGTCAAAGTACGCATTGAAAGAATGAACTTTGAATATTTTCAGATTTTTTCGGCACGTGGTTTCTTCACGACAGCTCGTCCAATAGATTTATTTCAACTACGTAGCTTAAAACCTGGACGACGTATGAAAAATGTTCATTTACAAAAATTTCAGATTTCTCTTGCGAACTTCTCGAGAGTATTTTTTCGGATTTTTCATTCCCCGTTTCAGTGTAGTATTGATACAAAATGCGCGCAAATTATTCGAAACTGAAAAGTAGCCAGATCGAATGGGCTACAATTTATACACAGCGTGCCTTCTTCAATGCGAAAGGTTGTGTGAAAATTTCATAGTGGCCGGAGCAGTGGTTCGCAAGATATATCAACAAATATTCACACGGTTGCGAGAATTCGGTTCAAACTTCGCGGCGCGGCAAGCTAATTGCTCACCCTGCGCGTGGCGCTGCTGCGCACTCGAGCCCGATCTTCAGTTGTTGCGCGTGTTGTTTACAAAATCGGTTGTCGACTGTTTCTCGCGGAGTATACTTCGGTCTATTATTTGTTACGATTCCTGACGTGATGTGTAAGTGTCGTACTGCCGGACAACATTCTTGAAGCATACTTATCCAAGGTAAGAATTCAAAACTATGTGTTGCGTATCGTAATACCGATTGTATAACTTTCACCGTTCGTACCGCCACGTTACAGTACGTATGATGAGAAATTTCACAGTTCCATGCAAACTGTTGCTTGTAAATTTTCAACTACTTTTCCGCCCACTGCGATATATGTAGACAATCTTTGGTACTGAAAAAGATACGCTGTGTGAAAATTTCAGCCAATTTGATTAGGGCGCTGTTCTGTTATGAAAGATTTACGAAGATTTTTCATAAAAACTATACGTTGACGTGGCACGAGAAGTCACGGAAACTTACAAAGATGCGAAACTTTTGCATAGGAACTTTTTCTATATGACATCTGTCTTTCAAGCTGTGTTAACTTGAATAAATGACAAATCGGCAAACGCTGATTTTCGACTAGCTGCGGTAACAAAATGCTTGGTCAGGAAAATTTGAAAAAATTCAGGTTTCATAATGGCAATACGAACTTCAAGTGAGTAAAAGGGCGTGTAACGGGTTTTGCTTCTCCTTGAGCCTATAGCGTGGATGTACGCCTGATTGCGGTGACGCGAGTCTCTCGATCATCGATGTGTGTGTGCCGTTCCTGCGGGTGGCTGACAATCGAATATCGTCCGAAATAAGAGAGCTGGGCACACCGATCTCAGTGCCGGATCGTTCATTACTGGTCACTTTGTCTTATAATTTTATCTTTATTCCGGGTTGCTTTGGCTTATAATTTTACCTCTATTCCTGGTTACTACGTTTTATAATTTTATCTTCGTATACTTGTTGGTTACTGTGTTTATAATTTTATCTTCGAAGACCTGTCGGTTCTTGCTGGTTCCTGTCTTTCTCCAATTTCATTTTTATATACATGTGGATTACTGTCGTCACACAATTCGTGAATCATGTTTTTTTTTTATATACAATCAGACAGCTTGCCAAGGCACATTCGTTATATGAATATCATAATGCATTTTGAAGTCTTATTTATTTGAACGTTTCTCCTTTGGTTATCCCGTACCTGATCAATCCGTGCTCATTCATTTAATCGTGTTTTAAACAATTAAATACCGATTCAACAAAAATATATTACAGGCGAAAACATCAAAAGTGGTCGGGGAAAAAATCTTGTATTTTCGTTCGATTTGACGTGGAATCCCCCGTTATACGTATAAATAGAAAAATGAATAAAACTCGCGTGTCGATGAGTGACGCGGAATTACGCCGAAACTGAACCGAGTGAAATTGGCTTGTGGGGCTTAGGATGTTGAGCAAAAAAGCGATCCTTCGAAAATGCAATATTCGCAGAATAATTACGCCATCGCGAACAGCGATTGTAAAACGTTACGGTGACAAAAAGAGAGTATTCTGTATATGTACTCGGTCGGAAATTGCCATTTACGAAAGGCTTAAATTTTTCGCGAATTCACCCTGCAGTGCACGTATTGTACATGGGAAATTAGATCCTCGATTGGAGCGATGCGAGTGTTGGAAAGCGAGGCGGTGTCGATGAAACGTAATTTTCATCGTTGTCGGAGGCCCCTGGATTTTTACTCGTTTTCATGCACGCCTGTGTTTGTCCGGAGTGATTGCATTTTCGAAGACAAATATTGCGCCATTACGACGGCGTGATTGGCTGCTACGTTACGGAGATACCTACCCTCCTGCCTCTGCAGTTCGCACCCTGTTTATTGCCGTAATTGCACCCCCCTTAATTGCCTCCAATTCCGCTACGGAATTCGGTTCCGCAGACTTCGACGGGGCTTCAGAACCGGCGAAAACTATCGGACAAAAAATCGTTCGACGATTCGACCTCCGCGGTTCGCATCACCACCCAGAAGTCTCTCGGTTCTACCAGTCTCGTTATAAAAAGGGGGGGAACAACATCGCGACGACTTTCAGAGAATGGGTGCTAATTATTTTCGACGGGCACTCGCGTTCGGCAGCCTGCATCAATTGCAGATCTAGCTTTTGTTGGCCATTGCTCGAAGTGCAGTAACCATTATCGAGGGGAATGTCGAGGCAACGATACTGCTGCGTCGATCAAGCGCAGTTGGTGCAGCGCGTGTCTTTGAAAAAGCTGATACTGAGAGTGTCTGATGCAATTTCTTTCGTTCCTCCATAGAATCGGGAATTTCGCGCAATTTTGATGAACGATATGCTCGTCGTAGCTGAGCTCGAAGGCTCGATGATCAATTAATTCGTGAATCTCGGGACAATGTGTCTGCGATTCGACAGCACTCATGTTTTTATGGAATAATTACGGAGGTGGGTGTAAGATGAGGAGTAGTTCAGAGTTTTTTACCTCCCGCACTTGTCGTGATTCTTTTACGAAGTTCGCTGAGCGACGAGTGCCTGTATTTACGGGCATTAAGCGAGTCGTGGAGTCCGACCAACCGACAAGACTCTCGTATTTTTACTCGTGCAATGCTGTGAACTTGGTGGAAAAAAGGAAAACCGATTGTGCGGCAGTTTGAACCGAGGTACAAGGGCCGCGCAGCACGCTGAAAAGACGAAACGACTGCGTGAATTGCGATGCGATTTTAGTGTAGGAATGATGAAATTCAGGACGGAAAATAGTTGTAACGGGAACAGAAATGAGAATTAAAATTGATGAAATGTTTTCACTTTGGAGTTTTAACGAAAAAAAAAGTTGCAAGGTATAAAAATGACTCTTAGTTTTGAAAGCCGGTTCGTGAATTCTATGAATATTTGGAATTGAAAGACGCGAAGCTGGCGGGGACAGTCATTTGGTAGATTTCAAGCGAGACTTTTATTCAACCGCGCTCTCAGTTTGCCCCAAGGAACGAGGAAACAAGGGTATAAATTTATCGTTCGGAAAAACATTTTCCTACCGGAAAATTGACTCTTGAAACTTGTACGAGAATAAGGGAGTGAGAGCTGGCATTAAAATACCCTGAAATATTAACTCAACGACGAGAGATCGTTTCTTTTGGGTTGATAAATTATTTGGAAATTATTTGATTAAAGAGCTCCGGATGAGAAAAGGCTGCTTTTATTATACGAAAATGTAAAGTTTTTTTACAGGATTGATAGTCGACATGTCGCGTCGTTTTCGGTACTTCATTCCTCAAATAACAAAAACATCTCGCGCTGACAATGACGAGGGTAGTTCACTCGGTTGAGGGTATTTCTAATGAAAGCAACAAGGAAATCTCCTGCGTTTAGCATCGGTATACATAATACAGAGCTGCCGAAGATTGCATCGGATGTGCTTCAGGCGCAACTTTCAATTCCATGGAAAGTTGTTTAATGGGGTCGTTATCCCTCAGGTCGAAACTTTAAGCCGTCGCGACGCGGATAGGGTTCCTGAATCCATTGAGAATGAGCTAAGGGACACCTGCCATCCACGAGAAGTCTCTCCCTGATGTTCAAATTGAAAAGAAGTCACCAAGAGGGGCAACGCCACGTTTCTTGAAAACGGCTCACCTCAAAGAGAGAGGATGAATAAATATCAAAGAGAACAACGAGTGGCGCGTTGAAAAACTGGGCTTTGGAAACGGACGATCGATTAGCGGAACATTCTTTTTTCTTTTTTTTTTTTAACTGCGCTCATCGGTTAGATTTCTCGACAACTTTGTACTCCGTGGCCTTTCTGTCTAGTGGTCAATGGGATAAGCGACAAATGAGTGAAAGCCTTTTGAGAGCAGCACGTTTTGAAGCGGTCCGACTCAACCGCGCTCGTCGATAAGAATGAGAGGAGAAAAAGAGGCGAAGTTTTCAGGATTCCGTCGTTGAGTCTCGGCCATGTTCAAAGCAACAAGAGAGTGCAACCCCGAAGTCACAGTACATACAAACAAGACTGGAAAAAGGAAAATACGAAGTCCGGGAGATAGGGGGGCCCCTATCTAGATAGACTAGGAGAGTGGAGGAAAAATAAGGTGAATAAAAGAGGGATGAAAGAGAAGGAAAAATAAATAACACCGGCTTCCTACTTCGGTTCAGGCAGATCGAAGATCTCGGGCTTTCGAAGTCTGAGCCTCGAAGAGAATCTATAAGTTCGAGGATAGAGTGGATGGAAGCTCGACCTGCCGCTCGGTCCAGGATAGCGGAAACGGCGTGGCAGCTAGAACATCAAACGGAATCTTTAGTGATCGGTTACGGCGGCGGTTGAAGTGCGAATCTTTTTCCGCCCCGCGTGTCTGCAGCGACGTTCATACCCGGTAGTAACAAGCACATATACGTACGTACATCCTCGTTTCCGTCGTTCAGTCTCTACATAAACTCTCGACGTAACGCGACGTCTTTGAGACGTCTCCAGTGCTTTTACGTGTTATAGAGACCCCGTTATTCTTCCACCTCCGTCTTCTTCCCCGCTGCGATGTACTCGTTCCGTCATATTTGCCCCGATACTGCGAAGCTCGATACATATTCACCCTCGGAAATCCCCTTATGAATTTCCATCAACCCCCCCCCCCCCCCCCCCCCCTCGTGCGAGAAAATAAGAACACACCGACTCTCGCCGCTGCTGCTGCAGCGTCGCACGAACGAACGAGAGAGGTAAACAAGAGTTAAAACTATTGGATTAACACTGATGATCACTTTTTTTCTTTTTTTGTTATTCAATTATTTGAGTTCGCCCTGAAGTGAATCAGAGCCATGCACGTTGGAAAAATAATTAACAACTCTCTCTTCCCGGGGGTGGAAACCCTGTGACGTAAACAAATGGGTTGTTAGCGAGAGATGAAAATCTGCGGGTAGAAGGGAATAGAATTTTCCCAAGAGCTGCCGGCCGGCCAGCTGGAGCCGGTGGGAGGAAGGGAGAAGGCCGTACAAATTGATGGATACAAAATACGCTCCAGCCCTACGTGCGCCGATGTATTATACATGTGTTCACGTAGGCAGGCACGTAGACGTATACGTACAACTGGGTTGCCTACATCATTTACCCCGCCCCGCGAGCCCCGCAGACAGAAGCAAAGCCTCGGAGTGGAAAATTGAAAATCTTGTGTATGCATAACGCGAGGAATACAACCCGGCTTCAAAGGATCATAAATAATTATTTTGCGTCCCGTTTCACGTGTTGCGTGTGCCTCGTAGAGTTGCGCGGTCGGCTTTGCGCCGAGGGGTGAATATCGGTGTGGGTCCTCAAGACGGAAGGGGGAGATGGGAGTGGAAGGAGGAACGAAAAACGTGGAACGAGGAGAACCGAGGGTGAAATCTTTCCGCGGTTCAGAGATGAGACAGAGGCCAAGATCGGCGGAGGACTGCTCATCTTTTATACGGAAGTTTACTGCTTTACTCGAACCAACTCAGCCCGGCCCCTCGCCAAAACATCACGGAGCAGACGAAGCGAATTCGAGTTTCGTCTCGTGGAGAGAAGCAACAATGCGGTTAAATATACTCCCGCCCTCTTGGTTTGTCCGACGTTACTTTCGTCCATTTCGTTTACTTGGACCACTTCACGTTGAGACTTTTTCCTCCTTGCCAAAATGTGCTGCAATAACCGCTCTTCGGAATCTGCCTCTGGCAATACTCACAATCCGGAAGACGATTTAAATTGTCGTAACAAACTTCATCAGGCCTTCTCTTAATTCACATTAGCTACAGATTTACGATTCATGATTTGCGGTTGGAGAGAAAATTTTGGTTACAGCGACCAGGATCCTGCCATTGATAATTTCACTCTCTGCAGAATTCGCCGGAAAAGAGGAAAAGGGACGAACGAACGAGAATAATCAATTAACCAGTCGTCTATACTCACCAGAGTGCCAAGTGGTAGTGGATGATGGCTCGTTCGGGCTGCGAAGAGTCCCTGAGAAAGTTTGCGAAATTGTAATGCATCTTGGCGTTGTGCGGCAGGGTCCGGAGGCCAGACCTGAAACGAGATGATCGTTACTGCGAGCAGTCGAGCACGGTTATGCCTGCTTACTTCTCCGCAAGCCCACCGGCGCCCGTTAATTATCCGACACTCTGTTCCACCCCCGGGCAATCGGTGGCTCGGGGCCAAACCGTTGTTTAGAGGCTTGACGGGATCCGTAAAACCTTCACCTCCCCGCATACACTGTGTATATCCGCTCACTCGGGCGGATTAGAGATCGCACAAGCGAATTTCGCGAGTGTTTATGCGAGTGAGTAGAAAAAATTTGGTGTCGGCGGTTGTCGGGGGAGAATTGCAGCTGCGCTGCGCGAGCCTGCAAACTGCTGAGAGAATTGCTGATGGGGGTAAATTTGTTATTCGCGCAGGATGTTGGCGAACTCTGGCTCCGGACTCCCTTGGGTCGGAGGAAAAGCAGGAAAAGATGTCGCGACGCGGCGAGGTATAAACCCAATATAACTTCTGTATAAGAGTAATTCGCGGCCGAGACTTTTGAGCACCGTATACCACGGCCAAACAAAGCAAAGACAAAACGGGGTTCCGTCCTCCCGAGGGACGATTCCAATCTAACCAAACCGGCTACAGCTTCCACACCGGAACGGCGGCACTCTGCTGCACCTTCGCCCCTTGTTCCACTTTCTGCGCGCAACCGAGAGAATCGAAATCTTGGAATGTAGAAGATCTCACCCACCTGAGCAACGTCTCCCTCGACGTCCAGTCACGGTTCCGTAACACCGTCCGACAGCACCCCGATGCTAAAAGTAGCACCACTCCCGCTGTGATGAGACTTCGTCTCCGCGGAACGGCCGTCCACGTCACCTGAGCACCGTACACGGTCAGCAGGATCGAGCCAACGCTGGAATCGCATGGTTAGGTTGTTATTTTGACCACTCTGTTTGCACCCTTCCGATGAAATCTGTCAGTAGTGACATTATTGATCTTGAGACGATCTACCTGGGTATGTAGAGAATTCTTTCAGCCATGACGAAGCCGACGGTGACGAACAGGTTCGAGGCTGGTAGAAAAGGCAGCACCAGGAACATCCAGCCGAGAATCAAAGGTGGATGCCTCTGTTGCTGGAAAACGTCAAAACGCGGGGTTCTCGTTAGGCGGAAATATCCGATGAGGAACGCATGAATTCGCAGCTAGGTGCACTGGGGATGGTTACGCGTAGTCGGAATGACCTCGATACATCGCCGTTTGACGTTAATGATAAAATTTCAGGACGAAGAGCTGCGAATTAACGTTCCCGGCGGTGCAGTTTCTAATTAGAATTCCACGATCCTCGAGAGCCGGGTGAGCTTTTGTGCGTCTGAGCTACGTTCGTTTATCGCTTGCGGCACAAGCCCGAACTGTATAATATACACGTGTCGTTCGAGATAGGTGTTACGTAGTGAGCTGGTTGTATTCCGGTATTCAGTTGTGGAACAGGCGTGTTACGGGTCACTGGTTTGTGTCCAGCTCGTGCATTGTATTTCAATGCTACGCCTGATATGAGAGGGCAAACATGGAAATGATTGCCCGGGTATTTGCATATTTTAATAGAAACAACACACGCACACATGGCAATCACGCCACTGCCAAGCTACGCCTGAGGTGTAGCGTCACACGTACCAGCGTTTTATAAATACGTAACCAGGCGCGTCTGCTCGGCAGAAACGAAGTGTGTCTGTTGCACAGGCGTGCCTGCTCGTGTTAAATTTCTGTGTTCTACAACCCCCCTCCTCCTCTATCCTCCGCTAATCTCCTCGTCACCCGTGTTGCCTCCGTTGCGTGTGTATAACCTACTCCGTAGTTATTATGTATGTCGTGCTGAGATATCACGCGCTATTGATAGTGATCAGAAATTAAATGAGGTTCAGGGATGATCGACCGACAAGAAAAGTACCCGGGGTAGGTATACATCGTCGATTTTTCTCATTTTGTAACAACACGTTGTAGTACATCGAAAAACATTAGGTAGTTACGTATTTTTATTCGCGAGCTGATTCGGCAGCTTAAGCGACGAGAAGCTCTAAAGAAGTAAGAGGAGCAACCGCTGACGGTAAAAATCATTGCGCGTGTCATTTTTGTTGGTAGTGAGTAACATCCGATCGATTAGATAAAAAAGTTTCGAGTCACTATCGACAAAACCTAAGCAATCGAACCTTATGAACGGTTTTCGCCCTTTGAACGTCTGACTTGGCGTGCAAAAAAAAAATACGTGATTGATGTTTTTTGATCTACTATACCATATCGCAGGTACACTTCAGGTACTTTCCTCGCGAGTCGCGTTGCACGAGGCTGCGGGAAAAATTGCAAAAGTCAAAAAGACAAATTTTACTCGAGCTGTAAAGAGAAGGGTCGCAGCTCGGTTCGGTCATTCTGGAGTCTTAGCACCGGTGAAATTGGGTGAAGTTTCGAGTCGTGCGCATTCGTGTGAACGGCGAAGCGGAGGCGCGGGACGCTTAACCGAAAACCAGGAACCCAGCGTCGGTCAAAGTTAATTGAAACCCTCCGATGTTTCAGCCTGACTTCGGGCCGTTGAAGGAGAAAGGAAGTTGGGTAACTCGCGAGTTTCCGGGTCTTGGAACCGCGCCCTGATGTGTGCACATGCATGCCTTGTGCGCGAACCCGCGCGGGATGATATCGCTTTGTCTAATTATAATCGACGCGGCACTATTCATCAATTAAGTAAACCGTTGTTCTAGGACGCATTCCGGAAACGCCTCCTTCACCCCGAGGGCTGCACCCCGATGTTCCACAGCTCGGCGTGCCCTCCGGCGAAACCCCGATCCTACAACCAGTTCGTGCGTCATCAGCACGCATTATTAACACGGCTCGATTGGTCGCCCGCACCCCGTACACGCGCTTCGCTATCGCACAATGGGATCGGAGGATTTGTGACCACGCGAAGTCAATAGCCATTTAGAATATCTGCAGCCTTTCTCTACGGCCAAACCCGTGGCTAAGAACCGGAGGCCCCCGGACTTCGATCGCGACTCGTCAATACAAAGGGCCGCGAATCGCTTCGGTTGCGTTGTTTTGAATCGTAGTTGAGTTGTTGTTTTTTTAGTGTGAAAATTTTCCAAGTCTCGCTTATACACTCACTTGCGAGATCGTTTTTCGTTTTTATTTTCTTCGGAGGGTGAAAAAGCCCCGGGGAGCTGTACGAGAAGAACTGAGGGTTGGGCGGACCTTCACGTCCAATTTCAAACTCGCGTAATGCAGGTTATTGCGGAAAACGAGATCGTAAAATAGTTTTGAAAGAAGTTCAAAAGCGCAGAACCGTTCACAGGGAGTTCTATGTATGTATAGGTGCGTATACATGTATACCTGAGAACCTCGCAGAGAGTACAAGAAACTTGTAATTAATCTTGGAATTAAGTTACCGCGCGTGTATTGTTCCAAAGTTTTGCCAACTGTAGTACACGTCGAGAGCTACACAGCCGCAAAGCTCTCGGTTCCGAGTCGTTTTCGCCACAAGAATGAAAATGGAACGGATTTACCGCGTACGCCCGGGTAGAAAAATATACGAGATATACGAGACCCGATTTCAAAGTTTTAACGTTGTTACCCACCGCTCTCTCCTCTCCAAAATGCAACGCTGTTTTCCATCGCTGCAAGGGCCGGGCTCGCGTTACTTGCTCGGCCATTTAACGACCCTTTCGAGAAGGATGAATTCCGATCGCAATTCGAATTGAAATATACATTGAGCGCAAACGATGTTCGCAGAAAGCGCGGGACAGTGATTATGATAAAAGTAATGAATGAGCGATTGAACGAATAATTGGAAAAGCTGCAGGTTGAAAAAAGAAACTGATAAAAGATGCTTCTCTATAAGTAAAATGGACTGTTCGGAAAAGATGAAGGAAAATGGAAGAGAGAAGAGAGAGAAAATTCTGCACCAGCTCATTAACTTACAAGGAAACGAGAACCTGTTATTACTCCTGCTTTCCGTTTATGAGAGTTTCATCATGGAAAGGCTGTTAGGAACTTATTGGCGTAATAATTTTCCGCTTGATGTCTTTTGATAGTAGCTTCAGGGAAAGAGAAGCGAAGCGCTCGGGATTTACCGAGGGAACTGCAGCGGCGGCAGCCACCGCGGTTTAAATATCTATAAATAACTGAACATAGGGCGTTTCGAACTTCCGATCGTTTGTAACCGTCAATTTGAAATTTAAATCAGTAATTTGACCGCACGAATTTCCAAACCGCGAGAATTTGATCGTTCGACGCATCGGGGTGCTTTTTCGCGTCTGACGAACCCGCTATGAAAGCTTGGGGATGCAAAGGAGAGAAAGAGATAATGAAAGCACGTGCTATCGGCGTCCCGGCTGAATGGGAGATCGCGGCGAGGACCTAATTGAGGATTAATTAAGATGACTCTGGTTATGTACACACGGGGGAGCTCACCTTTTGTCTCTGCTGGATTGAAATTACGACATCCAATCTGTCTTCGATCCGGACGGATCTTCTCGGCGGGGGATTAAACTCGGGATAATGGGACAACGAAGGTGTGCAGGCGATCAATTTAACCCCGGATGTTGTATCGCGGGATGAACCAATCGAGAACACGATCGCCCCACACTGACGCGAACCTTTTACCGGATACCAACCATCCTTGTCACTGCACGACTGGCCAATGAAAGTTGACAAAAAAATTTAATGAATACGAGCGGTTGATGATTGTAACTTTGATGTAAATTTTTACTTCTTTTCCTTCCTTATCCCGAGTGTAATGAAAAACTGTTTCTTCGATCATTCTCAAAGCTCTCACCATTTTTTGTTCATTCTAACACATTAGACGATATACCCGTATGGACGCAGTGAGGAAAATAACCGAAAGATTTTTTTTCTCTTGTCCTCACCGCATTTCACTCGAGGATAGCGATTCGACATAAAAGAAGAACGCCTATTCGCTGAGTGAGTCAACTATGTCCACGCCCCATTAACTAGACCAACGAGAAAGGGATATAAGTAAAATCGAACCATCAAAATGTGGGGGTCTGGGAGAATGAAAAGAGATAAAATTTAGTGCGTTTAAGATAAGCGCTCGAGCCACACTAAAAGTTTCGGTGTATGTATGTATACATGCCATGGAGTATTATCTAGCGAGATGGAGGCGTCACGTGTCTGAAGAAAAAGATGAAACAAAAGAGAAGAAAGAAGGAGAGAGAAAAAAAAATACAGCGTAAAAAAGATAAACGGGTAGAGAATTAATGGACACTCGCTCAATGCCGCGGAAACAATTTATCCGGAAAACTCGGTAGCCGTGGGCGCTTTCACAGGATTATCTCGGTTCTGTTCTCGGAGGCACGTCTCTCGGCGTCGCGTCGGGTCGCGTCGCTTTCGTCGGCTCTTCTCCGACGGACCCCGATGAGCTAAACCCTTGCGAACCGACCCGTTGTTGCTGCAGCCCCTCCGTTCACGGTGCGTTATATCTCGCGAGAAATGTCCACCTGCGGACAGTTTTTCACCCTCGAACCTACGTCGAGTACGAAAAACAAGTCATCACCCCGTGCGAAGCGTTTACTCATTCTCGCCTGTCTGAAAACATTCTAGACGATGTGATCCCGAAACAACTTCAAGAATGGGAAAATCACTTGAATTTCTGCCAAAATTTTGACAAATCTTCAAAAGCGCACAAGTTATATCGACGTGTTTTTTCTGACGAAAAAATGGTGAAACTCATGGTATCGAGTCGCTGCGGTAAATGATTCGAAAAATACGCACAACCGAAAAAAGGAAAAACCTGCTCATATTTTTGCAGCTGGTTGTCATACGTTTTTTTTAGCATTTGAGGTCCAAGTTAACCGCCACGGGCTTCTATAGAAAATTTATTCCTCGCATGAAAAATTTTTCAGGTCTCAGTATCTCGATGATGAAACTTCTATTCCTTTGCAAAGGTACAAAAAAAAAAAATAATAATACTTTGAATCCATACATTTTATTCCACAAGGATCGATTTCATTGTTCACCGCTAATCCTAATCCTATTCATTCGCCCGCAATATCGTATCGGGTATTCGGCGAACGCGGAAGCTTCCGCAAATCGCGTTGATCGCGTGTATCGAGATCAGCTGCAGGTGCTCGAGTATATCCACCGTTCGTTCTCCTGCATCATTACCCGCTTGCAGTTCATAGCTGTGGCTATGCTGGTATCGTTAAGCGGGACATTACACGATGGGTTATGGTCGATAGAGGCCGTATCCATAACATAACCGATTATCAGTCCGACCGATTTATGGGTTCGATCGCTCCGTGGTTCTGAGAGGATTTAATCGCACATTATCCGAAAATTACTTATTGTTCAAAGATGGTTACAGGAGCGAATTTGAGGACCAGGATATCGGCACGGATATTTGTCCTAAAAAAATTTGTATCCCGAACTCCGTCAAGCTTTTGCTATTTCTTATAAAATACATTGATCTTCGATCGTTCTTGCGCGATGCGGTACAAGTTTTTTTTTTTATCGGGCGAAGCGTTCATTAAAATGAAAGTTTACGGCGTATAAACTTGGCAGCTTATAATAATACGAGTATATACGAGAAAATATCTTTGAAGGGTTTTATTAATTTAATTAACGATAACGCATAAGTGCCAAGCGAATACCCGTATTAATTGAAGAGTTCTCCTTCTTTACTGCAGCAGGCTCAACTCGTCTTCGGGCCACTTTCTGGTCGGTTTTCAAGTTATATACCAGCTCCGCTCAGCGCTTACATAATCGTCGACGAATTCTTGACTTTACGAGGGTGTTCAACAGGCGCATAATGGGCGTGGTGGTGGCGGTGGCAAGTTCGGGGTTGTGATTTAATTCCCAGGACACTCGGAGATCGTTTTAAAGGCGCGAAAACCACTCACCTCGAAGTCCGTGAATGCTTTGTAAGTGAGCACCACGCAGCCGCCAAAGAAAAGACAGGTAGCCAAATTCCTCGCGTCCGCCACGGACGCCACAAGAGGTACCGAGCCCATTTGCCAGTCGTGCGATAGCGTCGCGGGGCACACCAGCAGCCAGAAATTCAGTGCAGCCAGGTAGCAAAAGGTCAGCAGCCTGCAACAGATTTCAAAATACAATTCCACACCGTGTCAATGAATCCAGATGCAAAAGATACGTGGCGGGTGCGCGAGGAAAGAAAGCAGCCTGAGAAACCGCGACGTCCGTTGTCTTGTTGCGGAGACAATGGACGACGGTCTGGGCGGATGGATGATGGGAAGGTGTCGATATAGTGGAGATTATATCGAGAGGTGCTGATAGTGAGAAAATGAAAGCTCGGCGTCAGCAGCAGACGCTTCAGCGGCACGACGAGCTCGCACTCCTGAAAGCACCATCCAGAGCTTTTTCTTCCTCACCCTGTTCGATAGCCGAGCCACTCGAGGTGCCGTGAACAATGTCAACCCCGGATCGAGACCATCGCGCCTTTCATGAGTGGTCCACCCAGCAATTTTTATCGAGGCGAAATTTTTTTCGGTAAGGGTTGCAATTATCCATGCGTTGTACGCGCGCGATCCGTCGCTCTCTCCGCGTTCCGATCCGACCCTTTATTACGTCCCAAAACTCATCCTCGAGTCGAGAAAGATGAAGTGAATTCTTCTCGTCACTCGAGGTGGTTCTCGCTCATGGCGAGCGAGTGAAAAAAGCTCGCCGCCGGTCCTGAAAGTGCCTACAATCCAAAAAAGGCATTCTATCGATCTTCTTCCTCGTCACTCCTTCTTCTACCGCTTCATGTTTTCTTTCCTCACCATTTTTTCACCCTGACTTCGATCGTTCTGACTCCTCCAGCGCGGGCGGTCTGAATTTATGCGATCAAGTGAGCTGTTCTTTTTTGTTGGTTATATATTATTCAGAGCTCCCGGTTCTTCGACACGGTTGTTTAGACGCGGTTTTAATATTGTACCACGAGGAAGAATGATCGTCGGAGAAAGTGCTCACCGTGGGGATTTAAATACCGAGTAAAGTCGAGCGTCTAGACTCCTTACAGCGACGGACTTTGGGCTTAAGATTCTCAACGCTGAGTCACGGGCTGTGTTTTAAACAAGTCCCATCGAGATGGTTTCGCTGAATTTGAACAATGATAATAACTGCACGGTGAAATGGCACCGCACGAAATGCTGCGAGCGGAGCGGATGAAAGAGAAAGTAGTAAAGTTGGAGGTATTTACGCCCTCTGCACGCACCTTTTCTATACTACGCAACGTTAGCATAACGAGAAGAAATAATCTGCAGGTCTGACGGAATTTCTTTACACACATACTGACACTGGGAATAAAATGTGGATCTCGCTTTTGCCTTTGATTGTTCCTTTAGAGAAATTCAACCCCCGCCGGGGAGTCGGAATTCCAAGCCTTGTACCGAGCACCGGTACATCCATGGGTCTTCATCTCTGTACAAAGGGTCGAATAACCGAGTGTACGTATCCTGGGTTACGCATCACGGGATATCGTAAACAAAATGTAACGCTGGATTAGGGTGAAAAGCGTGCATATTTGAATTAACGATTGTACCTGAGCCCCGTCTGACCGACGCCTCCTTTCGCCATATCCGTTTTTCCATACTTTTGTAGGATTAGTTCTCCGTGATACATGGAAGAAATGTCTAGCATCGAAATTCCGCGCGGTCTCTATATTAATCCTCATGGTTGGTCACCGAATAAAAGGGAGCTTCGATTCTTTATTTTTCTCACCCTCGTCATCGTCGTGACCACCGGCGACGCACGTTCACGAGTTATCAAGTTACGTGACACGCAGCGTTTCTCTTGTACGCACAACGCGGTTTCAAAGGGTGTTAATTTGTCGCCTGCAGGTAGTACGCCTACGCTCGCGGACGTCAAATATCCAACTACCATGATCGAGAGGTCTGTCACCGTTATGTAATTGATAATTACGTTCTACGGTGTGTGCGCCGTACGACGAACGGAAAACCGAAATGGACGTTGCCTTGGAAATTGGATACAAGACTGCCTACCGGGGCAACTGCTCTCCAACAAACCTGACTCCGCGAGGGGTTCGCCTTGATGACCGTGATATTCCACTCGTAATATCTGACACTTCGTAGTTGAAGTAAGTCGGTAATAACCAGTCTTGAGTAGGCCTGTCAGCTGCTCGACCCACGTCAAGTATTTCTCTCTGCTGCTCAAACGTTGCGCTGTCAACACTTTCTCGCTTTCTCGGACTCCGGGTGTAATCATTGGTTCTCAGACGACATTGGCCATGGTGGAGTGTTGACGAGTAAGCTGTCGGTACGACCAAAACTGTTTTCTTTTTGTCCGCGTCTTCTGCTCTAGAGAGTTTCGGATTCAACGTAATTCGAATAAGTGGATCGTGGAGAAATTTTTTTCCGTTTCAAACACATAGAAACAAATCAAATTAAAAAAAAAAAAAAATTTTTTCCATTCGGATTGCACAGCACCGCATGCTGCTTGGCTGAAAATACGGTTGAAGATATATCTCAGAATTTTTTTTCCGTAAGCTTGAATTCTTCGGGGGTTCCCAGCCTGATACTAGGAATAACAAATTTTAGGGTTGGCATGCCGAAAAAACTCCCATCATGGCCGACATTCCAGAATAGAAAAAGCACCCTATGCCAGGCTCCTTCGTCATTGTTGCTTCGTAAAATTGTCACGTTAGCTTCGATCGCATTCGCAATAGCGAGTGAACAAGTTCGCCGATTTTTCTCTCTTTTTGTTGACGGATCGCACGCACACATCTCCCTCCGACTAAACATGCCGATTTCTTTTGCCTCGACGCTCTGCTAATGCACCACAACCTGGACAACGCTTCTCCCGTTAACCGACTCCGCGCGGAGCCCTCAGTCTGTCTAGCTGCAATGCGGCACGCCAGACTCCTGGCCGCTTCACCCTGGGGCACGGATGACCTCCGTGCAGTCCTGCTTCCCCGGAGATCACCCGCCGGTACATTCATTCGCGTTACTCAGTTGCGCATACGCGACACTGTGGCAAAGGGGACTCGCAACCGTTATAAGCAGCGTAGTCGACTGCTGAAGCGAAGTTTGAAATAGTGCTTCGACGCTGTCGAAAGTAAGGAAATTTCATTCCACTCGGGTGGTAAGGTCGTTAAGGTTTTCGCGTAAGACCATTGGAATGGTGATTTTCAGCGTTAAGCGTTGGGTGAAAGGTTACATCTCGATTTTTCTAGCGAATGGTAATGCCGGATGAACCTCGAGTGATGAAAAGCAACGTTTGTTCATATCGACCCCGTTCGACAACACAGGAATTAAAAAAGGCCAGGCAAAGATTTGGGGGGTAAAAATTTCCACGGTTAAACCGCGTAGAAGAATGTGGCAAAAACGATCAACAGCATTAGAGGAAGAATCTTGATAGGTCAATCCACGGGCGGAGATTTAACGCTTCCGCAAAAAAAAAAAAAAAAAACTTTGATTAGTCAAGGGCAAAAAGCGAACTCTTGCTCTCTTGACGCCAATTTTAAGGCTCGGCCCGGCCACCGCCCATCAAAGTTACATCGGAGTCCCCGGGGAGCAGTGCCCGCCAATTCGTTCGCATTTATATATGGGCCGGCTCCTTATCTCGGTAGTCCCCGACCACCCGCGTCCTCGATCCTCCAGGATGGTCCCGCCGGCCACCGCACTCACTCGAGGCAACAAGACCCGGTATTTCCGGCACTCTTCCCTGATTCACATCCTGCGGCTACCCAAACCTGCTCACCCGCCTCGTGCCCGCTAATTTTCGAGGTCGGAACGATTTCGCACTTCGAATGTCCTTGCGTTATCTGTTCGCGAACAGGGAGAATCGAATACTGACGAATATGCCGTAAGGCGTACCGGCTCGCAGACTTGTTGCGAACTATTCGTGCACTCTTTTTCATCGGGATCACGCGTAGGGGAAATTCGGGCTCACATCAGTCTGGAGTCCAGCTAATTTTGCGTAGGTTCGTGGACGCTTTGACAACGCCGTGAGCCCCGATAACCGCAAATAGATGCTCCGCGCTGTTTTAGTCCGGGTAAGGTCGAGTTACGGTTTAAGTAGTCAGACCAGAGGTCAGACTTGCTGGCCAACTGTTGCCACGGTTGGAACGTTTGCTCCACGGAATAGATTTTTACGTTATTCCAGTCCATTGGCCTCTAACAGGGTCCACTTTGCCGCGGAGTCCAGAACGTGGTGTTTAGCCTCTAACCTCAAGGTCGAACCTTATAGAAATTGGTTCACTTTTTCAGTGAAGAATGTCATCGCTCCCGTTTTGGTTGAGGTAGATTGTTCAGGACCGGCAGCGCCGTCAGTTTCTAACCAAAATTTCCGTTGCCAGGCCAGATGATGTAGTCTCCGGGTGTGAAACTCTTAGCTCCTCTTCCAATATTCCACCTTCCATTCACCCGTGCAACAACCCGTGAGCAGTGAAGCCTGAACTTCACATCCAAGCACCAGATCAAAACCTTCCGTGCAGGTGGAGTTTGGAGCAAAAAAATCTCACCCCTGAAATTCTCCTCGACTCCACACCCTACCTAAATTACGCAAGGATCGTACGCGTACGCGGAGGTTTCAGGCTTCTTCGAACAATTTGAAACCGAGCAGGGTTCAAGCACATCCTGCTGGTATAATTAGCTCACAATTACCAGCTCGGATAAATTAGCTCAAGGGTGTGCCGGGGTGAGAGTTGCGGTATTAGTTGCTTACCCTCAGAAGCGTCTCGAGCGCGGATAGCTGGGTAGGCGTGATATTGTCTGACAGGACGCGTAATTATTACCCTCGACTAATCGGCACGCGGTAATTCCGTGCATGTTTGTGATCAAGAGAAAAACACGCGCGTGCTCCACGCTCTCTCTCTCTCTCTCTCACTCTGTGCTCTGTGTATTCTCGTTTTGGTCCTGTTCGGTCGTTCTCTAATCTCTTTCCTGTCTTACTTTGAGCACCTTTTTCTTTGTCTTTGTTCTCTCCTTTTGTTTTTTTCTTTTCTCTGTTAGTTAGTCTATAAGTAGCCTTAAGTATTCTCTGTAGCTTTCTTGTATTTGTCCAGCATTGTCATGGACATAATAAATAACTATTCTATTCTATTCTCTACTTCTCTCACTGTCTCACTTTCCCCCGCACGTGTCAACCACTGTACGGTAGAGCACTCGTCAATGATGACTCAGCAAATGCATCGACAAGGAAACATCGAATATTCATAAACGACCCATCGCCCGTAATGCGAGTTTTCTAACTCGACTATGTGTACTGTGGCTCACTAAGTGCGAGCTTGTGTACCTATTTACTTTGGCCTCTACTTCATCGGCGAAGTTTCCTCTCGTCTACTACGTGTCAGAATCGACTGGGTTAAGTGCCGCGGCATCGAGATGGAAGAATTCTATCAATTTCACGCACAGGAAATTCCCCGCCGTATGCAAACAGACCGAGAAGTGCGGCGGAGGAACATTCCGTTTGTTTGTGAGCGGATAGGAATGGAACTGGGCGTTCAGCGTTCAGAGGTCAGACGTAATTTAGGAAATATACTCGACTTCCGAGCACACGAGTTCCAACGCTTTTGTTTTACCCGATCAAAAAGATCGTACGGTCGGGTAAAAAGGGATTTGAAAAGAGGCACCGGGCCAAAAAGCTTAGCGGCTTACTTCCGGCGGGTTGCCGGTTCAGGACAGACGGGATGGAGGGATGATGATGGAAGAAAAAACCCACCAGAGTAAGGCGCATACCTATATACGCGGATACAACGGTGTAACGATATTAATCAATGCCCAAAAGAATTCTTCACAAAGTTGGAAAGAACAATGGTGGGAAAAAGTTAGCACTCGAAGAAAAAACAATGAAAATATAATGTATTCTAGCTGCCGCAGCGGAAGCTCGGGTTCCTTTTCTCCGCATAATCTTTCTTACACAGGTCCTCCAACCGCATGGGCCTGCGGACATTTTTATTTCGTTGACATGATTAACGACCCTCTCTTTCTCTCTCCGTATTGTGCAAGTCCCTCGTACAGAACATCCGAAGAATTTCGTTACCACACTGCGGATGTAATATACACTAGACTTTATCAAAAAATTAAAGATTTTTTTTTTCAAAATTCAAGTCGAAATTGTTATTCAAAATGACGACAAACAGACGCGTCGATTTTTTGGATACAGTCAAATATACACAATATCATCATCATTTTTGCGATATGCACACGGAACGTGATTACGCAACGTTGTTCGAGTGCGGCTTCCGACTTCCTTTACATTCGGCAGATGTGTCAAAGTGGAAGGCGTCACCCCCTCGTCATTCGACAATGTACACGACCTCTTCTACTACACCCCCGGTGTACTTGAAAGAGGTTTCGCCTCCGCCCAACTCCGTTTTGCAACACAAACGTATCAAGTGTCCCCGATCTACTCTCTGACTCGATACATCGGTCGCAATCTGAATACGACCGCGCAGCCGGCAAGTTTGGTTGGCCGAAGTTTAATCCGGCAAAAGTGAAGTTTGAACCGGAATTCCAGGCCTTTGAAACTCGTACTAACTGACAAAAAGGGTGGACTCGAGACGACGACTTAACGGCGTGCGTGGTGCGATTTTTTTGCCGGAGCAGGAGCGTTGGCCTTTGGAGATTGGAACGGGAAGTCGGTACCGTTCTTCGGTTCTTCGGCATCCCGTGAACCGCGTTTTTAACCCAGTGCCCTCGGAGCTAGCTCAAAGGGCTTGCATTCCGGGCCTAGGCTGTAAATATAGATCGAGGCGAGAGAGAGCTAGACGAAGGTGGGTACATGGAAATTGATTCACCATCAGAGCGTCGCGTCCGGGCTCGAGACTTGAGAGAGAATTGATTAAGGGGTACGTGCCTGGAGAATGAAATTAGATGTAAAGATAAATAAATCCAGTGAACCGACTGGCTTCCTGGCTACCGGCTCTCTCGCTCCCGGTTCTCGTGCGAAAACGGTTCTGCGCCTGCGGCCCGGAGTTCCGTGGCCCCCGAGATTGTATCGAACTTTAAAGCGGATGGATTTGAATATTTTCATTTTCCCGGTTACCGGGTCCCCCGTTTAATGTCACTCGTTCGTGGATCGATGTTCGCCATTTTCGCAGCCACACGCCGTCCTCGAATCGATGGCTCTCTCCAACAGCATTCGTTAATTCTAAGCATCCAAAAACGTCGCCCTCTCCTTATTCCTGTACCTGTATCGATACCGGTCTTTAATGAAATCATCCGCCCGACTGATTGTCCGCATTGATTCCCTTCATCGAATCCCCCCATCGCCGAGCTGTCCGACTAAATTAGACCCCATAACTCGTACTCGGGTTATCGTTTTCTCCCTCAAGCTCTAAGGGATTCAAATTGGTTCTATCGAATCGTTATCTGTCGCAATAATCGTCGCCATAAATTTTCCCCCGAATTTTCTGTTCGAATTTCTGTGATTTTCTTTTTTTTATTCATCCTCTCTTCGTCCTGTCGCGCCGCAGTAGTTTTCAAACGAAGTTCTTCCCACGGGGAGATGTTCTCCCTCGACGCTAACATCCACCCCGGTTTTGTTTTTCCTTCTCGATATGAACGCTGCCGAGTCGAGCTTTTAAATCTGTTCTTGGGGTGGAAAAGGGGGAGGGAAGAAGCGGCGTATTTGTATCGGGGTGTCAGATTCCATTTCGGAGGCTCTCGGTGTAAATTCAAGAGACAGCTATCCGCGGAGAACCTCTTCCCCAAAAGTGCGTCGACTTTCTCGATCTGAAATCCGAATTTTCCATCTCCTCGTCCGCCCTTCGCACCCCCTCCACGCCTCCGACGAGACGCCAAGGACGCCCTGAGGCTCGGATATATCCCTCTGAAGCCTCCCGACGGGCTAATATTTCAAATGTAATTGATACGTTCCACCGGCGGTCTCCTTTTCATCGAGTTTTGGCGGCCTGGCTATATTGGCGTAGGCCTGGATCCCCCTCGTTTCCGCCGATCTCGATTTCCCCTCGGCGTTCTTCGCCCGAGGAAGGTGCCTGGCTGCACGGGGTGAAAACCGCGTCGCCGTACGCCGATTCGCAGTTGAGTGTTGCTTCATCATTTATGGGCCGCGTGACAGGCGGGAAGCCGGCAGGTTTTTGTCGCTGCAACTTCGCCTCGGTTAAAGCCGAGAGATTCCGCACGCGGCGTAACGTTGGCGGAACAGAAAAAGCGTCGACGGATAAGACGCGCGAGATATGAGTGACAAATTTTATCTTCGCTGAGGTGTATCTCATCCCAGCGAGTTGCGGTGCAAGGAGACGGGCCGAATTTCGACGCCGTCTCTCAGACGGGCATTACTCGCAACGTTATCTTGGCAAATAGAAATTTCGCCGGAGTGACAACGCCGCTGTTTATCCTCGGGGAAAGAAAAAACATCGACTCAGACGCTGGCGGAATTTCCAGTCAGTGATCGTCCTTTGAATCGAGTAATTCAGTAGAGGTATTCAGTTTGTTAAATTGGTGCTAGAAAATTTCCACCTCCGTCAAATTACAGATAATCTTGATAATCGGGGTGTAAGCTGGGAGAATTTTACCGCCATAAATGCCCGCGAGTGAAATCCGCGTGGGAGATTTAGATAACCGATCGAGCGGAGGGTGAAATTCATTCGCTAAACGAGCTGGTTAATCGGCAACTAATATTTCAGACCGGATGCAGAAGCATCGAGGAGGGCGTACCAAACTTCCGCTGCTTCAAAATTACGCCGAGCAAGTCGAGGATGTCGATCGGCTTCACCTCGGTTCTGTAACGACACCCCGCATAAATACCTGCATCTGGCCGTAGGAGGTCGAGAGTCTGAATTTACACCCTAGAATTTTCCCAAGGGGTCGCAGCAGCGCCGGCTTCCCCGAATTGGCAAACCGGCGTTACTTAAAATTAGCATCATCGTTTGAGCCCTTGAGGCTCGCCAGCCGAGGGTTGGCTGAACAAGGTGGTGAAAATTTTACTGCAAGGCGATACCACTTTTAGCCGGAGCCGTCCTTTGATCCCTGATACCGGCTCTCCTCCACCCCTGACTTTCCTCCTTCTCCCCCCTTGCGCCCCACACGCGAACATTCCACCCCTCGCATTCCCCCGAATTTCTCGCGGGCTTGTAACTACCGATGCGCAGCCCCCGAATTTCGTTACTCGTGAATCCCTTTCTCATTTTCGCCAAAAATCCTCCCTCGTCGTTAATTGTCGGCTCGTTTTGACGGTGCGCTTGTACAATATATTCCGGAGAGCGAAGTGATCTTTGCGGGAGAACCGGGTCGCAACCCTCTCCTCACCTACCGGTCGGCGGGTATTAAGTTTTCCAGTACATTCGCCGCGCACTGATAACGGTGTAACTTATCCATTTACGTCCCGGGTCATTACGCCATAACTGGGCTAATTTATGGAGGGCAGAGTCCCACCTAAATCCGAGCACGTACTCTCTCGCCCCGCCAGTTCTGTCTCGCTGCCGCGTCCTGCAGGACGGACGGCTCCATGGGGATGGGGATGTTCGACCACCTACCTATACACCCACATAAATTCACCGAACTC